>NC_136057.1:1072158533-1072508533 GCF_964261635.1 Lissotriton helveticus
TTTTCTTGTCCTGGCCAGTTAGTGGCTGCAGCATGTACCCTGAGTCACACGACTAGGTATACCTGGCAGTCGCTCTTTGTGTATTACTCCCAGATAGACAGACAAAGGGGGAATGGGTTTGGCAAGAAGGGCCATCCCTGACTTGATGGTGGGGTGGAGCTGTCACCTACCACATATGCACATTACAAAGACTTTGCCTCAGCATTCTCACAAAGGGTTTTACACTAGTCTTTTGTGCCCCCAGGCAAGTTGGGGCCACGGCAGGGAGGCAGAAAATTCCAGACACCTCTATAGAGGAGGGCTCTAGAAGCTTCTCCTACTTCAAGTTGGGTACCAGGTATTTATTTATTTATTTATTTTTTGCATTTGTATGGCGCGCAGCTACCCAAAAAGGGTTTCCCGGCGCCGATGACTAAAGATGCACAGACGTGTGAGATGCACAGACGTATGAGTAATAGACCATCAAACCGAACTCTTGAGATTACTTCTAGACCTGTTAACTCTGCCAGGAAGAATGGCTGCCCAGCTGTGAAGTTAGTCCTGCTACCCAAACTCTGCTCTGCTGACCAACAACTGTGTTGCTGTTCAAGGCCTGCTGTTACTACACCAGGACTCTTCTGCTCCTGTGAACTGCCCTTCTGAATCTAGCCGGTATGTGTGGACCCAGAACTCAAATAAATGTCTAAGGGTCAGTCGGCTGGTTCCCTGTTCAAGCCATGGGGACATAACAGGCTCCTTCGATGTTGAAACATCTCCAAGCATCTTGATGCAGGGCGAGGCTGCCAACACTCAACTCTGGCTCAGTGCGTTACACAACTCATCCTCGACACCAATGCATCTCTTTCCTTGCAAGCCCGGTGGCTTCTTTGCCTCTGATGCAGCCCAACACTGACATCAGCTCTGCATGACACATCTTGGTCCTTGAGCCAAGGCATTGCAGAACAAGTATCCTCAAGGCCCACCGGCCTCCTTGACACTGATGCTAGACCTCGCATCGCAGTCTTTGTCAACAGTCATCAACTCCACTGTGGCGCAAAGCATCTCAATTCAAGGTCTCGCATCACAGCTCCTCGTTGATGGTTTCTTTATGCTGGCCTGTGTAGCTGACCACATGGATTTGGCATTCCAATGCCCAGGCCACAAAGTACTTTTCAGCAGACTGAATTTTGTTCTGTATGCAGCCCAAGGTCCATCATGGTTCATCTGTACTTGTGACTTGGACCCAGTCTATCATGAACAGATAACCGCAGGGGCTTTGCTTCTTAATTCTTGATTTCTATAACACCTTTAAAATTGCATATCTCTGGTTCTCCAAATTGGATATCTGTAGTTTGGGTGTCATATAATTGATTAAACTTTACTCTATTTTTGTGGGATTTTTCTATTGATGTATTTTGACTAGATTACTGAAGTACTGTACAAATACTTTACACATTGTCTCTACGTTAAGTCAAACTGCTTGTGTGCCAAGCTACCAGAGGGTTAAGCACACATTGATTTGGGGTTTGATTGGGTTTCACCCTAAAGAGAGTTGTGGTTTCTTCTTGAGTAAGGTTTCAAACCCATCAACCACTAACCCATTTTCGTAGTGTTAAGAAATATGTGTGTGAAGTTATGTACAGTGATCACTATACCTACCTATGAATACTTTAATTCATATTCATGTTGTTCTAGTCAATATTCTGGCTATGATACTTTTGTAGTGCAATGTTTAAATCTGCATATTCTTTTGTATACTGAATTAACTCAATGGTTGTGTCTATAAGGCATCTTACATGTATGCATGTATGTTGAGCAACAGCATTCATGCTGAAGGTATTGCATCTACGGGAATACTTTAATGTGTGTCAGGGTCATCTTGTTCCTTGAGGGCATTTTGGAAGTGAAACTAGTGCTGAAAAGTGTGTACCCTGTGTACTTCCGATAGGAATGAACACAAGTATTAGTGAGGGTGCCAGTGTGGAATTCATAGTGTTTTATATCCCTGTAATCAATCGTTAGCAGTGCACCATGTGACATTGAAATTAGTGCAGGTAATGTTACCCAATTTGTGGACTAAATCTCAGACCAAGACAGGCCAACACTCCTTGAACATATACAGGTATGCCTGAATGTAAGCATGTCCCTCGAAACATGCTGAACATAGGAGTAGCAATGCTTGAAAATTGGATAATTAATTGTGAATACTTTTTCAAAAAGCCCAAATGTATTTTTTAACACAAAATGTTTTTCAGTGATGTCAGGTGCAAGGATAAGGAGTTCATTACACAAGCTATCTGATATCCAGGGGTACAGTCAGTTAAGTATCTTTATTTGGTTGACATGCAGCCATAAAAGAGTACATCAAAAAAGTATTTTAAAACAATTAACAGTTATAATTAAGTCAATGTTCCCACAAATAGCAGAATGACATACAGACAACGTATAATGGACTTTACGGTAACCCCCTGTTCCTAAAATAAAAAAATCCCCCAAAAATTAATTAAAATCCAGATACAAAGAGTCATTTCGCAACAACATTTCATAAACGGACAGCTGTGTAAATATATTTGTAGACCATTAAATATGTATATTCATCATTTAAAAGCTGGAGGTGAGATTTAACTAGTTTGAAAAAGGGACAGTAAAATCCCGCCTCGGCTTAGTATAAAGTTGACAAATAAACAGGAAATGCAGCATATTCTGTATGGATTTGGGGTCACAAGGGTAAAGATCCAGTTTAACATCACAATAAGCTTTGGAGTGTAGGAGACCAGAAGGTGTGCAATGCCTAACCTGAATCTCATAAGATTTAAAACATTTTGACATGACAAAAATAGAAAGAGAGATAAGGCTCAACACTTGGAGAGCGGACCAGAAGCAAATGTTCAAAGACTCTCTTTTTCCCTATCTCCAGGCACTCACTAGACAACTTTAGACAAGATAAAAAGTCCTTTTTCAACTGGATTTTTGGGATCTTTACAATGCACTCTGGGTTGTAAAAACAGTCCACCATCCCCACTGTCTCCATCTGTTTTCTTAATATAATTAAACCATGGTATCTTCAACATGTGATCAAGTTTAAAACAGTCCAATATAATTGCACAATTAAGGGCCGGCTCATCTTTTGCCCAAATTGAATGCCATAATAAAATTGGTGCAGTTTATATGCGATGAGTTAAAGGAGTCAAACCAAGCTCATTATAACAAAGGATAGCGGGAAGACTACTTGGAACTGTTAATAAACATCTTAGAAAATTGTTCTCAGCTGCTTGAAGGTGAGCTGGATTGCAAGATCCCCACACTCCAGCCCCATGCAAGATCACAGAACACAAGCGGGCCTTGTAAATATTAATTAATGAGTAAATAACTCTTGAGCCTAATTTCTTTGTGAACCTAAATAGCACTCCAGGTTTTGGTTAAAATTCCTAACCCTTGTTTCAACTAAATGGTGCCAAGTTCTTTTTTGGTCGAAAGGGATTCCCAAGTACGAAAAAGTTTGGACAGAAGACAACCTTTCATTATTAATAATGTATGATTTTAAAAGGGGGGGGATATACCTGCCACCATGGTGTAGGACTTGTTAGTCTTTAGGCCCAGTTCAGTCATAAAATTATTAAATCTAGAGACAAGCTTCTGCAGGCCCACATTGGGTTTGGACATTAACACACAGTCATCGGCATACAGTAATGTCGGAAGATTTCTAGTGCCTGTCTTGGAAACATCAGCATTACATTGCTTAATATAACTTTTCCATGTCATTACTATAAAGCCAAGATAGAAAGGGGACAAGGACGCACCCTTGATGAACTCCATAATTAATTTTAATGGGAACTGAGAGTTCCCTGCCCACTCCATACCTGACCCTCCTAGTCACTTCATGATACATCTGTGCTAGAAAATAAACTAACGATGGATCAATGCCCAGATCCAGCATTTTTTCCCATAATTTCCCTCTCTGCGCCCAGTCATAAGTTGATATAAGATCCATGAACCCGAGATAAAGGGATCCGGTCTTAGCTATTGTGTACTTGCTTATGACCAGGTGCAGGTTAAGACACTGTTCAGCACTTCTCAGACCCCTCCTTAAACGATATTGTATGTCTGAAAACTTCCCACTTTCAGCTACCCAAGTCTCCAGATGATCTAGAATGACCCCGCCCATCAGGTTAATAGAGCAATCAATTAATGAGATTGAGTGGTAACATCTTGGGTCTGACATGTCCCCTTTTTAAAAAAATGGAAAATATGATCACTGTGCACCAGGATTTTGGAGGGCCCAGCGAGGCTATGCAGTTTAGAATATTGGTCAGCAGAGGGAGTCAAAGGACAGTATTGGCCAGAAACAGACCTGCGGCCATCGGGGGCAGAGGCCTTGCTCTTTACAGTTTGATTTAGTGCCCTTTCAACTTCATCTGGTGGGAATGCCAGCTCTAAATTCTCATGGTCATTTGTTATGTCCGGATAATTTGAAATGGGACAATGCTCACCATTAACGCTATATAGGCTAGCGAAATGTTGTACCCAACCATCAAGTATAATTGTGGCATCAATGTTACTGTTGTTGGAGCTTTGGAGAAAAATTTAATTAACACCTTTCCAGAAGAGTCTGGGATCTGTATTTAGACTTGCTTCATACAATTGTTCCCATGCCTCTTTTCTTATGTCAATTTACATTTCTTGAGACCCTGTTTGTATTCGATTCGGAGATGTTTTAACACTAAACTATCCTCGTTTTTTTCCCCGTGACTTCATAAGATTGTTATGAGATTGTGAGCAGGCACCATTGAACCATTTAGTGGCTTCTAGGATCTCTGCCTCTTATCCCCTCGTAAAGCAGCATTACTGGTCTCAGTTATTTCAGCGAAATCCCTTAACGTAGATGAGGGATTTAAACTACTTTCAAGATACTCCACTTAGTGGTTAAGATCCGCTGAAGAATGGAATCTGGATCTACCTTGGACCACTTACGCAAGAGACCCTTGTTTTTGTTATAAGTGACGGGGTGTAGATTTATTTTCTCAGAGAGATGGCCTGTTTGGGTTGCTAAACGAATGGCCAGGGGAAAGTGGTCACTAAAACAGACCTTAAGTACAGAAAATGCCACAGATTGAGGTTTGAAATATTCTGATAGTCAATGAGGCTACCTTTACCTCTGCCCATTGAAGAGACATAATCGGGGCCTAATGGTTAGATAAGATATATTGTTAAAAAGAGAAATTATTTAGAGAAGCAAGTTTAAAATGTTCCCACAGGTATTATGACAACCACCATCCTTATCCCCATCTACTAGACAACATGCAGACCGCTTTGATAAGGGACATAATTTACAGTTAAAATCACCCCCCCCCCTCAAAAGTACAATACAATCTGTGCTTAATTCCTGTATGTGTCTGCTTAATGAATTCTCTAAATCTTCAGCAATGGCAGTATTGTTGAAGACAAAGTTGTTATGATAAAAGTTAACAATGACCAATGTTACATTCCGGTTATAAAGAATGTTAATAATTTGGAAGTGCAGTGAGTCAAGCTGTGTCTTGCCTACTCTATCTGCTAATGTAGTTACTACTAGAGTAAGTAGGCCACCCTTGAGATGGCCACCCAAAGCTGCGCCTGCTGGAATATGTTTGGAAGCCTAACCATCAATGTGAACTGTCTCTCTCATCCAGGTTACTTGGAAGTATATGATGCTATAATCTTTTATGAGGTTGTGCCAGGTCTCATATCTCAACTTATTTAATAAACCTGCAATGTTCCAAAACAGACGTCCATAAACACTTGTACTCTTATAGCCAGAAGGTGCACTCCCGCTATTTGCATGACCAGATATCCAACAATTATCCCAGGATCTCTGGGCTGTATTTGGAGATATCATATATTGGTCCTTGTCTGCTGATGAAGTGTTAACAGGTTCCACTGATGCTCCTGTTGCCAAATCAGGAATGGGAAGGTTACCTACATGTGCCTGACCATTATCCACTGGCATATCAGTTCTATCAGTGCTACCCTCAACACCTATCGTGACTGAGTCACAATTAGTAACCAGTGTAGTTCCCAGCGCCTTTTGATGTAGTCAATCCACCTGTTCCAGGGGAGAAAAACGATTAAGCGTTGGAATAGCAAAATGTTGCGGGGCACTGTGGCTTACATAATGTGACCTAGACGCTACCTGTGGTCCGGGCATATAAAAATAACCAAGTGGTACTGCCACAATGGAGCCACTGGCATTTCTACACCTAGGAAGCCTTTCCATGAGTGAGTGTACCAGAGACATGTTTTTAAAATTGACAACACAATCACCAGTATTAGTTTTAGGTTGTGAGCCCACCCACGATACTCGCTCAACATGTTTATATTCCTAAATAAGTCTTCACTATTCATCCAGTACGTGGCTTTTGCTAATCAGTGTAGAGTTTTATTCCTTAACTGCAGCAATTCTTCCTCCTTGTAGGATGATAGAGGTAGAATATTTTTTTAAGGACTATAACCAACGGGGTTACTTCCGGTGGAAGGTGAAGAACTCTATCACGACTTTTCCTTACCTCAACGTGGCATTTAAAGACTGGTTCCGAATTCCCGGCATCATTTGACCCATTTGAAATTGTTGGATAGCCCCCACCACTCGCTTAATTGTATACATGTGCTCTGGGTTGAGAAGAGCAAATTAGAATGTTATTAATTGTAATGTTGGACTGGTGGCCATTAGCCGGCTCCTAGTCTGGCAAAGCTGAGCTCTTGGGGGACAAAGAAGCACAATGCATGGGCAAAGGAGCAATGTCTGTTACATTAATAGTCCCAGTAGTTAAGCTCGAGAGGCTAGAGCCAATCAACATTTTCAGCAAGGTGTCAATGCTCTTAAGTATACTTAACATAGGGTTGAGAAGAGATTTCACAATTGTTTCCAGAGAGCTAACAAACTGAGCATTCAACAGTGAGTCTCCCTTGCCATGGAGTCCTAGATCAGCTTCTGAAACAAGTGCCCTTGCACTCTTCCGGGCAGTGGGGGCCAAGTTTTTTTTCCGGGCCACAGGTGGCAATAGCTCTCTCTTGGATTTACTGCTTGACTTTGCCTTTTTTGAAGGGGGGGGGGGTCATAAGATATCAAAAGAAGAAACTTGCTGAATATTTTTGGAAACCTCTGGACCACCGGATTTTACATCTTCCATGGGGAGCTTAGAGCCCATGGGTGGCTGACTCTGTAATAGGCTAGCTAGTTCTACCAAAGAGCTCATATGTAGTGCCCACTTTTTGGCCCCCGATTTCTCCTCCAAGCATTCAATTTAGCTGGTAATGGCCACCATGGCCATAGTGAGAAAGCTAGTAATGGTAGAGGATAGTGGGCGATCCTTAGTGGATGGCATGGCTAATTTACGCTTCCCCATCCCAGGGTACAATTAAACTGATGTATCACCCACTGTATTGTTTTTGAGGTATTATTGGCATAGGGAAAACAAACAATCCTCCCTGTAGGACACCTGATGAAGGACTGCAGTATCAAAAACAAAGTCGTCGGTGACCTCAAACATTTTTTACTTACCTTTACTGCAAGGGAGAAAATTATTGTTCACTAGGAGTCTCCAATGTCTTTCAACAGATATAATTATCTATTGGAGGAAAATTTCTTATCTGACACATTTCCCCATTAAATAGACTTTAAAATGGAAACATGTCAGAATGAATAATGTTAACTTCCACCTACTCATTTTGAATCACTGAACAAATGGAGAAAAATCCTTCTTCAGCATAACTGCGACTTTTGTGTTTTTTGAGGTGTGCCCCTTCATTAAAAATTTGAATCAACCTCTAATATTTGAACAGTACCCAGCTTTAACATCCTTTGGAGAAGAGCCTGGCTGTGCATCTGCTGCCTCAAACCTTAGGTATCCTTCACAAATATTTTATATATAAAAGAGTACATAAATAGTACAGTACAATGCTTTAGTGTTTAATCATAGAATGTTCACTCCGAAAAGAGTATACAACACAATATTTAATAAGAACTTTGCTGTGAAAAGAGAAGGGAGAGAGAGAAGAAAAGTAGAAGAAAATAAATGGGTAAAGAAGAGTGAAGAGAAAGAGGATGAAGAAGTGTATATTCACACATGGTCCATCAAATCACCATACTGTATGTTTAGAGATGATTGATTTTTTGTTTTTTTGTAGGTACATGTCTAGTTTGGATCATAGTAAGCGAGAAAATTTCTTGCTAAACGTGTTAATTTTTAGTATGTTATCAGCACTTCTAATTTAATAAACCCATGCCCGCCATTTATGAAATCATATGTTATTGCAATTCTACCAATTGGAGAGTATAGTTTTAATCCCTATGGTCAATAAGAGGTCAAAAGGTAATCCATCCCATGAGACTAAGAAGTTAATTAGTTAGTCATCATCAACTGTGGGTTCGACTAAGGATGCAAGAGTATGAATTAAGGATAATTCACATTGAAAATGTTGCATAGTTTGTTTTCAATATCTGTTCAGAAAGAATAGCAGATGATCTCCTACAGGCTGCTTGCAGTGCCAACAAGCGTCAGAAGGCAAAATACCCTGTTTATGCAGATACTCAGGAGTCCAGCATGTTCTAGATGCAGTCCAGATTTTGCATTGTTATAATAGGGAGATATTTTATATCTTAGCATGAATCCCCATGTTTTCTTCCATTTAATGGCAAGGATGCATTTACTACTGTGTTTAGAGCATGATTCATTCCATGTTCTTTGTTTTTTTCAGTCTCAGGTTTAGATACCTTTTTTTATAGTATTATATATTACGGATGTCTGGTGAGTTTTTAAAGAAAGCTTAAACAGTCAGCTTTATGGATAATTTTAACACCTCTGAGTTCCACTTTTGAAGTTAGAAAATGGTAGAGATCTAAAGTTTGGAGACAAGAGTTTTCATATAGGATAGCAAAAAGGAAAGGGTAACTGGGTTGGATAATGTCTTTGATGTAGAATATTCCTGCAGATGACCATTGTCTCCAAAAAGTGAGGGTAGAGTCTAATTTAATATGTTTATTCAACTATAGCAATGCAAATTCCAAGCCCTTACGTTTCATTATTAAGTTAGAAGGAGTGAGGGACCTTAAGGTGTTTCATTGTTAAAATACTAATGAGATATAGATTGGATATAGATTGGATGGGCCAACTCTGACTCAATGTCAACTCATGATGAGCGACCTACAGCTGTTGGGTGGAGCCACCAAACAGTTTGTCTAGCTAAAAATCAGTTTGATAGTTCTTAAAATTAGGAACATTTAGACCTCCTAGGGGCAGATGTATCAACATCTGTGTTTGCGATTCTCAAATAGCGATTTTTTTGAGAATCACTATTTGAGAATTGCAAAGTAAGATGTATGTAAAAAAAATCGCAATTTTTTAGCGATTTCTTAGTGCGAAATCACAATTAATGAACACTTTCCCCTTTCATTTCTAAGGGCCAGGAGGCCCATAGGAATGAATGGGAAGATATTCTCAATTTGCGATTCGCAATTTGAGAATCGCAAATTGAGAATAATTTCAAGGGTGCAAGGGTGTCATAAGGACACCCTGATGCACCCCTGAAATTTACATGTGTCCCCATATGGCGCACATACATGCCTTAAGGGCATGTATGTGTGCCACATGGCACCTTCACAAATGGCAAAAAGTGCATTTGTGAAAGAAATCGCAAATTACCACCAACTTCAAGTTGGTGGTAATTGCGATTTTTTGATTAGAAATCACACAACTTGGGTGCTTCATACATAGCATTTAAGGAATCGAAATTTGTGATTCCTTAAATGCTGATGCAAAATTAAGGAATCGCAAATTTTACGATTTCTTAATTTTGCAATGCGATTTCAATCATACATCGCATTTTCCGTTTTTTTAGTCGCAAACGCTGCTTTTTTGCGAATCGCAGCGTTTGCGACTAAAAAAAGGATGATACATATGCCCCCTAGAGTTTTGTCAAATGAATATTACAAAGAGATATTGTTGCTCTTTAACCTTTCGCTATATGGTCGATATTATATTGTCAAGGGATTTGCGAAAGGAAATAAAAAGGCTAGCAAAAACCATGCTGAGGAAGAAGTTAGGTTGTGGCGCAAGTAACATTTTTACAGACGCAGTACGTCTCCATCATGTATTGTATTTTGGGGACTATGCCTCTGTTAATTTCTTGACTTTGCCTAGTAATATAGCCTCAATATGGTCTCTGGTTTTAATAACCGTGCTAGCAAATTCAATCCCCAAATACTTTATTGTGCCGCTGTTATTGTAAATTAAAAGAGGTTGCTATGTGCGAAAGCCAGAGAATGTTAATTGGGAAAGTTTCCGTCTTTTCTTTATGTAGGGTATTGCCTGAAGAATTCGAAATAACCTTGAGTATTTCTGGAATTATTTTTGAAGCATCTGTAGAAAAAATTAGTATGTCATCAGTGTATGCCACAAGTTCTTGCAGCTCACAGTTAAATGGGATACTTTGAATTGTGTCTTTAATTCTAAGGGAATGTAAGAACAGCACGATTGAAAGTAAAAAAAGGAAAGGGGATAGCGGACATCCTTGTCTAGTACACTGAGATAATGAAAGTCTATCAGACAACTGCCCATTCATTTTAATACATTGTAAGGAATTTTAATAAATTGCCATAGTCATACAAACAAAACGAGGACCTATGTTAAACTTTTCAGGCGTTAATCTTAAAAATATCATGAAACTTTATCAAAGGCCTTCTCTGCTTCTAAGGTCATGTCCCTAGAGGGAGAAGGTATGTGTTTGGCTTTTTCGAGTACATGACAGAAGGTCCTTCTTTTATCCACAGCTAAACATCCCTTAACAAAACAAGTTTGTGCTGGAAGAATGAGAGATGGGAGAACCTTTTCTAACCTTAGAGCTAAGATCTTAGTACGAATTTTATAATTTGTGTTGAGTTGGGAGATGGGGCGGAAACTTCACATTTCTTATGGGTCCTTGCCATCCTTTGGAATTACTACTATATGTGCTTCAGTGGTAGAGCCCGAGGGTTCGCCTTTCATACCGAAATTGTTAAAATCTGTCAGAAGGTAAGACACTAGGATAAGTTGGACATTTTGACAGAAAGAAGCTGGAAATCCATCTGGAACAGGGGCTTTTTTTTTGTTTAAGAAATTTGATAGCTGTCAGGCTTTCCTCATATCAGACTGGATTTTTAAGCGTTTCCAAATCACTGTGAGAAGATGTGGTAAGTTCAAGAGGATCCAGCATTTTTTTACATTCCTCTATGTTGGCAATATTACTAATTTGGGAGGGTTTATATAACTCTGAATAAAGATTTAGGAATGCTTCAAACATTTTATCAGTATCTGTTTGTAGGCTATTGTTATGGTTCTTAATGGCCTAAAGCATAAGTGCACTTGGTCTCCCCGCTCTGTTGCATTCTAGAAGATTACTAGCTTTAAGTATGTTAGACCAAACACGTGCTCTATCACTTAAGATGTTGTTATACTCATATTGAAAATGTTTTATTTCAATTTTTAACGAGGGATCAAGAGTGGTGATACTAGTTTTCTCTAGTGAATTTATTTGTTTATCTAGGAGATTTAATTTTGCTTTGAGCTGTTTGTTTTTGTTTGACATTATAGCAATCATGTCTTCCCAACAGTGGCTTTCATGACATCCCATATTGTTTCAATATCTATCTTTAATTTAATATTTTCCGTTAAAAATCTTGGCTATGGATTGAGCAGTGCAGGTTTTTGGGTCCAGGTCCATTACCACCTCATCATTTATACTTCAAGAACCAAATTTAGCTGGGTTTGAAGATATGTTTAAAGTTATTGTAATACAAGCATGGTACAATTTGAGAATGTGTTGGATAGTGTACTCTGCAGATGAATGGACTACGTTTTTACTTGTGAAAAAGTTGTCTGTTCTAGATAAGGTATTGCGACTATGCAAACAAAAGGTAATGTCACTACCAATCTGATTATGCAATCTCCAGATCTCAAAATAACTTGTTGTCTTCCATCAGATTGTGAAGTTTAGTATGAGAATGGTTAGGTCTGTTTGTGTATTGTGAGAGTCTGTCCAAGATTGGGTCAAAAGGGAGGTTAAAGTCACCCACTAAGATACTTTTACTGTCTTTAGGAAGTTCTTGCAGTTTCTGAGTCAGAGAAGTCCAAAAAGATCAGTCATCAGCAGGCGCAGCGTAGACACTGACTATAAAAAAATTGAAAATCTGTGTTTAGTCAGTTCAGTGAATAGCCATCTACTCTCTGTGTCGGGAGCAGACAGGTTAGCAGAATATGAAGCGTGTTTCACAATCAAAGTAAATACCCCATTATTTTTCTTAGTAGCTGGAGAGCAAGTGCAGTTAGACACCCAGGAATGTTGCATACTGCAAGCTTCTGTCATCCCGGCTCTGGTCTCCTGAAGAAGTATAATGTCAGCTTTTAATTTATGGCAATACTTCAATACCTTCTTCTGCTTGATTGGATGGTTGAGACGTTTGGGATTTAGAGAAATAATCGTACACGTTGTTTGAGCCATCATAGGATAGTTATGCCGCTGATCATTATGTTAGAAGCTATGACAGTTTCTCTAAATGGGAGGCAATGGAGTAAGAAAAGCAAAGGGAAAAGGTACAGTAGAGCAGGAAAGTAGGTGCAAGAGAAAAAAAAGAACAGCAGTAACAAGTCCATCCCTGTTACCGGAAACATCATTGTACCAACTAATAACAGGCATACCCATAACATCCAAGAAAACCTTGAATCACCTCTCCCTGATCCTACACACCCATCCCTAAAGCAAGAAAAAGAGCCATGTAAGAGTCAGCGTAGAGGACGTCACCAGACCAAGGGTCTGGACGAGAGCAGAACAATGTAACAAGGAACTACAAGAATGTCCATATGTCTCAATAGCAATCGGAAACTATGGGGTAGCATGAAATCATTGTAAAGATTAGTCAAAGGTTGAATAACAAAAGGAACTTTCTAGTCATGCAAGAATCTTTGGAAGCATTGTAGTTAACTAATAAATTTGAAACCAGGATTCACCCAAAATGAGACGTGTCAGGCATTGAGTATTACATAGCGTTTGAGTTCTAATTGCTAAATCCAGAGCAACCCGTCTAGTAAGCAACATGTCTAATGAGTTTTAACATTGAATCATGTAGGACAGTGTGTACTCATGGTAGAAGAATAATGTGAAAAAGTGAGTTCTGACCCCTGCAGTCATACCAAGAATAACATCTTTGGGCTGCGATTAAATGGCAAAAAAAGAAAGTATCCAAACATAGAGATGGTTTGGATACAAATTAATGTTTCATTTGAAATTCTGAGATTTGACTCAGAAATGTCTCTAAATCCTTGTGTTCATCAAAGAACCGTGAGTTACCCTCAAAGATGATCCTCATCTTAGCTGGACCTGTGAAAGAAAAAGTAGTATTTAGAGACATGAGTTCATAGTGCATGGCAAGAAACGTTTTCCTCCGCTCCACTGTGGGCCTGCATATTCTTGAGAGATTCCAATCCTGTGCCCCGTCCAGACAACATTTTTTATTTACTTCATTCATTCCAGGATCATTTCTGTATGTTGGTACCGGAGTGGCTGAAAGAGTTCTAAGACGAGTGGATGATATAGCGTTGCAACGCTTTGGAATCCTATGGGCTCTTTCAATCTTGAAGGAGTGGTTAAATGAGATACATAGTACACCTGGAAGACAAGTTTCAAGGAAGTCTACAAAAGACTTTTCTCTATTTTTCTTGCTTGCTGGGAGCCCAAAAATTCTCAGATCCTCCCTTCTATTTCAGTCATCCAATGCCGAAATTTCTTTTTCTAAGAAGAGTTCTTTCTGTGCCAGATTATTCGGGTCCTTCATAAGAGAGTTCTGTTTGTCTTTAACATTACTGACTCTTGATTCTGCTTCCTCCATATGATTCACAGACCTCTCACATCTTCTGTGAGACCACACATTTTGTGTTGTAGGTTTTCCATATTGACTTTGTTAGATTGGTATGAGTCATGCAAAGCATTGAGCTTAAGTTAGATTGTTTCAAAGTTGTTGATTAGATTTTATTTCCCTTTGATGGGGGAATCCAGTGATGGAGGGTCATGCTTGGTGTGCTTCTGAGCAGAGTTTGGTTCTCTGTGGTGTTTGGACCCCCTCTGCTTCTCTCTGGTTGTCCTCTCTTTAGTGTCTGCAAATATTATTATTTAGATGTTTTCGGTGTACTGAGTTCTCAAACAAAGAGGACAGTCACCGCATTGGCCCCGATGGAAAGGCTGTATTACATTGAGAAGCAAAAACTTTGTGACATTTAGCGATTGATCCCCCTACTGCAGTCTTTAGGCATCACTTGCATGTGTTAATAGTACTTCAAGTTACTTGTAATCCAACTTGTGCGTATCGTCCTGTTTTACACTACCTTTTTTTGGATCTGTGTGGAGGAGATTCTAGTTAGTAATAGAGCGACTATATCTTACACAGAATTGATTAGTAAGTATTCTCAGAACTGTAACTCTGCTCAGTGAAAAAGATTGTGAAATTGGGTCTTCAATTTAGGTATGAGTGCCATCTTGTGAGTTTTATTGAAACACAAAAGTAAACCTGTATGATGTCTTGAATATTGTGACAGGATGTAAATCTTCCTTGTAGCGCAGTATGGCGATAATTACAGATGGTACTAAGAGAAACTATTATTGTAAAGCTATCATTTGAAAGTCACATTGAGTTGCATTTCTGTGCATCAGGTATGAATATAAAGTAAGCTCATGTACTTACATCAGGGATTCTTCTTGCGCAATGACACAGTATTGTAAGCAAAATCAACAAAAATACTCTTTGTAAGGCCTTATCACCATGAATGTGTCATATAGCACTAAAGCAGGTATCCCACACAGACGTTGGAATCCTTAATGATGCATTATATGTCTCCTCAAATGCATTTGATTCTTCACAGCTGGAGGAATATACCACATTTGCTCATAGTGGGATAAACAACATTTTTTAACAATTGCCCAGATAATATTCTTTTATGCGACAGGAATGGGCACGTTTGAATAAAGTTAGGCCTCCAGTTCTGTGGCGGGTGCCATACTAGACGAAAAAACGTTGAGTGTTTTGGGACCTTGAAATAAGAGCACAGTATAAAATCAGCCCATATTAGGTGAAATTGTCAATGGATATCAGTTGTTGTGTTGTTCCTTTTTCTCCTAAGAAAATTGCAGCCTTTATGTGACATAAAGGCATGCAGAAAACAAATTTAGGCCACCAACTTGGTAGTGGGCACCATTTCACATGCTGTGTTAGGAGGTACACTTTATGAGACCGAAAGGTAAACTTACACGTTTGGTCCAAACTTAGACCTAACATCTAAGTTTCTAACTTTGGGAATTTACAAAGGGCATTTAAAAGTAGTATCTTTATGTCCCCACTCGAGGCGTAGATCCGGCCCAAGTGTGGACATAAAGACAGTACTCGTAAATGCCCTTTGTAAATTTAAAAAGTCGTAAACTTAGACGTGTTTGGTCTAAGTTTAGACCAAACGTCTAAGTTTGGACATAGGACAGGAAAGGGAGTGTCGTTCACCTTCTTTTATGAAGCTTCTGTGGCCAATTTTTGATAAATTGGATTTCTGCCACGGTATCAGTTTAGACTCCGATGGCCATTCTTGTTCCAATTCTGAGAATCATTATCAGATTGTATTCATTCATTGATCTTGGGTCTTCAGTCTACATATGAAGATTTCGTCCTGAAGATGGTCTTACAGATGAAAGCATGAAATAAGACCGAAAGGTCGACACCTCAACCAGTTTTCATGCATAAAGAAAAATGTTTTGGAAATGTTCATTGCTTATTCAATGATGTTTTCTTCACTGGAAAACATTTGAAATGGGTAACAACAAAAGTGTTTATGAGAAATTAGCTTATGTATAAACAATCCATCTCAGCCATTTTTATATGTATCTGATTTGCATTTTGTACCCTTATTTATCAACGGACCTTTCAATATAATTATACATCCTATTTGCCATTGTCTTCTATTGATACACTTGCTTTGAATGAATATTAGATATTTTGCAAATTTGTTTGCTTTAAGTCACTAATTAGGTCTTTTTTGATATGGTTCTTTGAATCAATAAGATGTTCTATACCTAAATCCCTTGTAGGCAAGTTTACCTTATCTTGATGCAGGCCCACTAGTAGCATTTCATTTACAGACCCTGGGCACATGTAGCGCACTGTACTAGGGACTTATAAGTAAATTAAATATGCCATTGTGGATTTGCCAATATTTCCGTGTTTTAAGACCCAATGCACTTTAGCACTGGTTAGCAGTGGTCAAGTGCCCAGAACACTAAGGGCAGCAAACATGAAGTCAGCAAACAGTAGGTCAGAAGGCAAAATGTCAGGTGAACCCATGCCAAGGATGCCAGGTCTAACAGGTGCTACGTGCAGAACCAAACAATAGTGGTGAGAACATAAAGTGCATATCATGTTCGGTTGAGGGTTTTAACCATTGTCAGTGAATACGTCATACCTTCAGGGTGATATTTAGAATCACTGACAAACATATCCAATGATGAATACACATAGAAAATGTTACTTACTGTGACATGCATATTTGAGATTGGGGGAAATGTTTCCTCAATAATAGGATGTTTTGAAATGAGTGATAAAAAGTTTACATGATGACAAACTATATATATGATTTATAAATGAAGAGCTGGACTGAATAGCCCAGAATTAATAAGAAACACATTAAACTTCAAATGCAATCCCAACAAGAGATGATTACAGCAGGTGTCAGTTTTATGATGACTTTATAATATCGGTTATTAAAATCAAAATATTAAAATATAGTCTAGTATTATGATATGCACTCCAGAAGACTGGGTCTGAGTAGAAAATTATGAAACCATTTTTATTATGTCACAAAGTGTCATGAGCCTATACTTAAATTTTTAATGCAAGAAATGGTAAATATTGCCAGTGGAACAGAAATGTTATTATCAATCAATCAATCAATCATATCATTTGTAAAGCGCACTACTCACCCTTGAGGGTCTGAAGGCGCTGGGGTGGGGAATGCTGCTACTGCTCAAAAAGCCAGGTCTTGAGGAGTTTTTTGAAGGTCAGCAGGTCTTGGGTCTGCTGTAGGTGGATGGGAGGGTGTTCCAGGTCTTGGCGGTTAGGTGGGAGGACTATCTGCCACCTGAGGTTGCTCTTCGGAAGCGGGGGACTGTAGCGAGGGCGAGGTCGGCGGAGCAGAGCTGGCGCGTGGGGGTGTAGAAGCTGAGTCGTCTGTTGAGGTTCGTTGGTCCGGTGTTGTGGAGTGCCTTGTGTGCGTGGGTGAGGAATTTGAAGGTTATCCTCTTGTTGACCGGGAGCCAGTGCAGGTCTCCCAGGTGGGGTGTGATGTGGCTGCAGCGAGGGATGTCGAGGATCAGGCGTGCAGAGGCGTTCTGGATGCGTTGGAGCCGACTCAGGAGTTTGGCCGAGGCTCCTGTGTAGAGGGCGTTTCGATAGTCCAACCTGCTGCGGCCAAGGGCCTGGGTGACTGTTCTTCTCGTTTCAGTGGGGATCCACTTGTAGATCCTACGGAGAATGTAACAATATTGGTGTTTTCAGCAGCAGCTCTTTCAAGAAACAGATATCATTATATATTTTAAGAATGTTAATGATACTATATGTATAGTTTCATGAATCCATAACAAGGATTGTCTTTTTTTCTGACTCAATGCCTATAGTTTACGTTATTGACCTACAAAATTTAGATCTGCTTATCAGTAAGAGAAGTGTGCTGGGGACAAGATTATTCAGGAGGTAATTAATAGAAGACTATTGAGTAATCAAAACGAAAAATATGTACACTACAAAACAAATTAAGATCTTAACATTGCTTCACAACATTTTAATTTTTTCAGATCATAACATTCTAGATCATATTTAAAGAAATAGGTTGCAGCGCATGGATCATAGAATTTTTCTTGGTTCCTAACTTGTTGCCCACTTTGGATGCTCCTAACTTACCAACACTTTGTAAACCTTGTGCTACTTGTGTGTAGAGTTTCTGCACTCTTTTGGCCTTTTAAAAATCAAGAGAATTTTAAGGGTATCGAGTTTTTCACTTCTGATGTTTCTGGTGTTTAAACTGTACGCTGCTCTTTCCTTACTGCCTTGTGGGTTTCAGTTCTTGTGTGAGGAGTGGGAGTAGGGTGCTGCACGCCATTTATTTGGAGGAAAAGAAGCCAACTCAGCTCCACCATGAAGTCCTTCTCTTGAAACGCATTTAATGAGGAAATTAAGGAACTTTCCCTAATCACTACCTTACTGAGGTAGCTATCAACAAGTGTCTCAGTGCTTTACGAATATTTTTCACTGATGCTACACAACAATTGTGATATGCTGTTTATTTCTATTTTTGCTGTAGACGATCTTCAATGATATGTTATTCAATATAGATCCAAGGCTACCACCCCTCCCACATTGAACGTGTAAACCCACCTTTGAGATTAGGCCCCCAGTAAGTTCGATGTTCACCCTATTTATGATCATGCATTTTCTCCTCCCTGGGTTAGATTTGTGGCATATCTGACAGTAAGTGATAACAACAGCATGCTCTTTCAGGAGGTATGAGATCCTCTGGAAGGGGTGTGGATTTCAGTGTGTAAGCCAGAGAAAACAGGGGTTATGCAAAGGAATGGTATTTTCTAATGCAGCCTAATTGGGCGTAGGAGTGTTGAAAATATGTGTAATTAATGCGCTGGTCATACCAGGTCAGGTGCATAAAAAGGGACTGCCTTTGATCAGCTGTTATTTAGATACTGCATGATTTTAATACAGTTGTGATTTGTAAACTTCAATCTTAGAATGATTTAAGTGTGGGAAATTGACTCTTTTTCATGATTATTCCCATTTGTGGGCTGATACTGCTTTTTTGTGCCTGTGCAGTGGGACCTGCTAACCAGGTCCCAGTGCATGTGCTCTGACCCCTTAAACATGTCAAAATTGACTATACTTCTAATTGGCATTTTTAAATTACCTGTAAGTTGCTAGTATTTGGTACAACGTGTACCCAGAGCCAGTAAGTTAAATATCACTGGTATACTGGGGCACACATTGTGCCACAATTATATTCACGGTGCAAACATGACTGCAGGTCTGCCACCAGCAACCTGGCGGTGCAGGATTTTAACTGGAAATTTGACCTGTTGACCTGTTAAAATAACCCATATTGAAAGGTCTGCCCACTACTTTGAAATATTAATAAGTCACCCCAAATAGGCCTGAGTGCCCAATATGGCTGGGTGCATGGCATTTAAAAGTAGTATATGTAAAAGCTTAATGTAAAACATGTCCTTACTGAGGCAAAGCCTTGAAAGCTATTTTCACTGTAGTGGGAAAGCTTTGGAATATCATATTGATATTATATAGAGTTATCTCCACCTAGGAACCAGCAAAAAATGTAATTCTTGGACTTTCTAAAATATTTATCTCAAAAACAAATCATTGGTAAAGTTGAATTTGTAACAACCATTACATAATAGGTAGTTTTGTCACATTTTATCTGCCTGAAGCCTCTAGATTCCCAGTTGCATGAGCATCCAACTGTCACCCAGGAGCTTAAAAGCTCCTTGATGAGGTACAAACTGGCTCCAATATCTTAGAAAAAGGCATTGGATGTGGGGAGAAGATGACTTACTTTCTCTTGACAGTATGTCCTGGGTGCCGTGTCCAGCCCTGGGCATATTTTTAAAGGTGGTCACTGACATATGTAGCTAGTACTTCGGCCTGTCTCCCTTTTGTCTTCCTAGTCTGCCTGGCTCCAAACCCAGTGTGCATGGGAACTGCCAAGCAACTGGCTTAGAGTTACTCAAGGAGGGCTTACCCATTTCCATTGCCACACCTCTAGGATGAGCACATGAGCTCTGCACATGGAGAAGCAAAGGCTCTGCAATTTAGTTTTAGGTAAAGAGGGGCACTGTGGGACTGGTCACTGTATAGTGCACAGAAACAGCTGCAAAGGCAGGTAGGTTTACCTCTGGGAACTTTTTCCTCATTGCTAAGGAAGGGGTCGGGAGTCACAGTCACCTACAGGCTAGTGTCAGACATAAATGCGGTACCCCTAGCCACCCTCTTCAAAACACTGCTGGGCCTGTAGAAGACATAAGAAAGACTGCACCTGCCATTGAGACATTTGAGGAGAACCCCAAGGGCTGGATCTGCTCCCTCTTGCACCCAGGACAAATAAGTGGACTCCAAAGATCAGTTGGCTGATCTCCTTTTAAGTTAGATGGACACAAAAGATGCAAGAAACACACTTTCCCGAAGAGCCCAGCGGGCCAGTTCAAATGGACTAGCCCTGTGCCCTACTGTTGGTTTCTGTTAGAGAGAGTATGGATCCCCAAAAGCTACTCCTGAGGTCCTGGAATGTACTCCTTCTCTTAAACCTAGAAACCTGGGACTTAGAAACTTGTTGCTAACGTTTGCCTGAAGAACTGTCGAGGGACCAGAACCAACCTGCCAGCTGGTCCTCTGAGTGGCATTGCCGGTAGGCATGCCTTCCTGGGCATGCCTTTTGATAGGGTGGGGATTGATGTTGTCTAGACCCTTGATCCTAAAACAGCTTTAGGCAACAGGTTCATCTTGGTGGTTGTGGACCACGTCACTAGGTAACCTAAAGAAATACTGTTGTAGTTGGCCTTTTCTAGAGGGTCATCCCCAGTCTATTTGCCTTCACTCATCCATTTTTGCTGAATTCGTTTTTGTTGGCTTTAGCACACTGTGGGGCTTATTTACAAGCCCATTGCGTCGCTGGTGCATCACTTTTAACATGGGGAAAAGTGACTTACCAAGGCGCACAGGACTAGTAAATAAGCCCCTGTGCACTTTACCACTGATAACCAGTGCTAAAAGGATTGTGCTCTCTGCTTAAAACATGGTAAGTCTTCAAAATTGGAGGCTGATTTACAAGCCCCTTGCGCCACCGGTGTGTCACTTTTTGTGATGCACCGGCGGCGCATTTTAGTAGCCTATATTTGCAAGGACAGGAAAAGCCACCCTGCATGACTTTTACTGGTCTTGTAAATATGACCCCTTTGCACGCAGCAGTTTGCATGAAAGGGCATGCCATGGGTGTTGCTGTGGGTCTTCCCATGCAACACCCATTGACCCCGACACATCTTCAGATTTACGAGAAATCGTAAATCTGGAAATGCGTGTGATTGCTACGCCTCCCAGGGGAGGCATAGGGAGGCGCAACGAGGAGAAATGTATTCATTTCTCCTTGTTTTCCTCCTCTATCTATGCATGCTGCCTTCTGCAGGACACATAGAAAGAGGAAATAACCTCTGGTGATTATTTATATACAGGAAGGTGTCTCTTCCTGGACGTAAACAATCAGTAAAACAATGACGTTTTGCAAGTTCTATGTGTACAGCACACATAGAAGTTGAAAAATGCCACTTCTGAATGTTTATGTGCAGGAAGGAAACTCTTCCTGCACATAAACAATCTCTCCACAATGCAGGCATCCTTGCACCATGGTGCAAGGGTGCTTGTACCAGCGTATGGCAGCTGTTTGTTGTAAAAATGTTGCATCCCTGTGCTTTGAAAGTGACTCAGTGCTGTACGGCCAAATGGCTTGCAGCATGCACTGTCACTTTCATTATAAATCTCCCCTTGGGTCTCTAGTTGACAGAGGTATGCACCCTGTCCACGTAGGGACCACAATCCTAGTCACGGTAAGTCAGATCCACAACCTAAATTGACCTTTGCTCACACTAGCTTGGCACAGAGCAGTCAGGCAATGTGTTAAACATATGTGCACACTTTAATTACAGTAACACAGTGAAAACACCACAAAAAGATTCCACACAGTTTAGAAACATAGAGAATATTTATCAGAGTAAAAGAAGACCAGTAAGTAGAACTTGAGATATGACTTTTTAAAGAATAAACTGAATAGTTCTAAAAAGCAAACAGTTCTTAGGGGTTACTTGAGGTCGCGCTGGACCAGTGTAAATCCAAAGTTCAGGCTGATTGCGATCGATGGTAGGCTCGCTACAGGACCCATACAGGGCCTGCTGAAAAAATACCTTGGATGGAGTAAGCGTCAAAGACTCAATGCATTCACACAGTCACATAGATGCCCTCCAGTGGTGGCTAGTAGGGGATGGTGGCTGGAGGGTAGGGAAAGGTGCGGGTGTTTAGGAAATGAATAAAAAAGAAAACTTACCTAATGGTCTCGGTCACCAGCTGCCACCTCTCCTCAGCAGAAACCAGGAAGACGAAGCACCCAGGCTTCCAGACTCCCCTAACTAATCATGATGCTGCTGATAGCAACACTGTGATTGGTCTGAGTGCCATGGTTCGGCGCTCAGAGAGTGAGTGGAAGCCTGGGCATGTTCACCACACATGCTGTAATAGAGCCTGGGTGCAAAGTGCTCATGACTCTTTGGCCGGCCCAAGACATGGAGCAGCAGCCACTCCTGCTCCCTGTGATGCAGGGTGCCCAGCCCCACCCCACCCTAACCTGACAGCAACTGCAATATAAAATATAAAATGATAATACCTTTCCGTTATTATCATTTTATTCTTTCCTTTACACTGCTTTAAAGCAGCAGGGTGATGATCCACCTCCTTAACGGAGGAGCTGCTGCTGGTGTACTCCCTTTGTGGTGTCAGAGGTCCAATACTTATACCCAATTTGGCCTTTGAATTAGGGAGACTTCAAAGAGATGCTTTGAAGTGTGCAAGGCCCTGCCTTTCATATCCTGACCCCGGACTCACTTCAGAGGGGTATGCAACCCATTGTATGGGGACAGGCACGGCCCGATCCAGGTACAAGTGTCCATTCCTCCCTCTCATCCTTCCTCAGGATGGCCCATCAACATGCAGATGGCAGCTCAGTCACACCTACTCTGCCTTTGTGTGTGGCTGTCTAGAGGGAATGCAGGAAGCCATCTGTCACCCACCCCAAAAGTGTATTAGAGGAACAGGCAGAAGACACCCAATTGGTAAAATAAGAAAATGCATCTTTTTTTCTCAACCACTTTAGCACAAGTTGTGTTTTTAAATTGTGAGTTCAGACACCAAATGTCCTATATTGTCCCAACTGGAAACTGCACTTTTAAAGTATTATAAGGCAGTCCCCATGTTACCTTATGGGGTATTTAGGCCTAGCAGTAGTGAAAAACTAATTTAAAAGAGTATTTCACTACCAGGAAATGGAAGAATTAAAAGTACATTTCGAACTTTTTAACTACACTGCACCCTGCCCTTAGAGCTGTCTAGGGCCTACCTTAGGTGTGACCTATATGTATTAAAAGTGCAGGCCCAATAGCAGCAATGAATTTCAAAGCTCTGGGCACATGTAGTGCTCTTTACCAGGGACGTATACGTACATTAAATATGCCAATTGTGGATAAGTCAATGTTACCATGTTTAGAATACAGAGCACATGCACATTAGCACTGGTTAGCAGTGGAAAAGCGCTCAGAATCCTTAAGCCAGCAAACAGAAAATCAGCAAAACAGGACATCAGAAGGCAACATTTCAGGGGAACCATGCCAAAGATACCAGGCCTAACAGTAAGATTGCCTTATACTGACTTGGCATATTTAACTTACTTGTAACTTCATAGTAAAGTGGCACTTCATGTACCCAGGTCCTCAAAATCAAATGCTACTAGTGGGTCTGCAGCATAGATTGTTCAGCCCACTTAAGTAGCCCATTAAACATATCTCAGGCCTGCCATTGCAATCAGTGTGTATGCAGTTTTAAACAGATATTTCAACCTGGCAAAATAAATCTCTTGCCAGGCCCAAACCTTCTGCTTTAATATACCTAAATCACCCCTCAGGTAGACTCTGAGTCTGAACATCCCAGAGCACAGGATGCAATGTATTTAAAAAGCTGCCTTATTACATTTGACAAGTGCATTTGCCAAATGGGAAAAAATAACCAGTTCATGTTTGGTGTCTCTGAAATCACAGTTTAAAATCCAAACTTATAGTGAATATGGATTTTAAATTGCAACTTTAAAAATGCCACTCTTAGAAAGTTGCCATTTTCTTGTCTTAGGCATTTAGTGCTTGTTTTTAGTCACATGACTGGTTGCCGCTGACAGTTGAGCTTTGTATATTTCTCATAGAAAGCCATACACAATAGGGAGCAAAGGTGTGTCTGGATGGGGTATCACTGCCAGGGTGGGATGGAGGAGCTGGGCACATCCCCAATTACACAGGAATAGGTTGTGTGCTGCCTCCACACAAAGGGCTGCATATACCATGCAGTTAGTCTGGAGCCAGGGCATGGAATGCAGGATGCCTGGTGACTTCAAGGGGATATCTCTAGAAGCTTCTCCCTTCCTTCAAAGCACAACTGGGTAAAAATACTGGACTTCAGACACCACCTCTTTAGTACACTTCTGGACCTGTTGATTCTCTTCCGGGAAGGACTGTGGTGCTGCTCTGAGGGCTGCCACTCTGCTGACTGCTGCCCTATATGAACTGCTGTCGTGCTGTGCGGACCTGCTGTTCTCTTGCTTGGGGAATATTAACTGGACCTACAACTTCATCTTGAACCCAGGAGCCAAGAGTGACTCCAAGGGTTAGTATGCTGACCTCCTGAGCCTCATAGACATTAATGGCTCCCAAACCAGCTCCTGGATCTAGCGTAAGAGAGTTCCTGACAAGTTTGCTAACCTTTATCACCCCCAAACCAATGGGTTTGCAGATATATTCAAAAAGACCCTAAAAGGTATGGCTATGGGGTTGTCTGAGAAACTCCGTAAGAAGTAGAATATCTCAGTCTCATGCCTTATATTTGCCTATAAGGAGGTATCACAAAGGGCGTGGGGTTCTGCACTTTTGAGCTTTTGTATTCACACCCTGCTTGAGGTCCCTTAAGTCTCATCAAAAAGGACAGGAGAATCCTCTGAAGGAACCCAAACAGAATCTTGTGGAATATATGTTGGGACTGTGTTGCCACATGGCTGAGCACATGAAAAGGTCTAACAAAACATTGGAGGACAGCCAGAAACTTATTAAGAAATAATATGACCAGAATAGGCATAAAGTCTGGGTTGTGGAGCCTGTGATTTCCCGGTTCTTCAGGAAAAATGGACTAGGCCTAAATGGTGCTGGAGAAGATGGTTAGGTCACCCAGCCAGTGAACCATAGTACAACCCGCCCCCCGGCACTCCCAAAGAGTGATCCAGGTTAACTGTCTGAGGGAACATCCTTTTCAACGCGGATGTTACCCCGCAGTACCATTACGACACGTCTTTTACAAGGCAAGTCGTAACCACGACTTGCGCTGGAGGGCGCTCTAAGATAAGGAATAGTAGATTTACTATTCCAACACCTTCCCTACTGTACGTAGGCTGGTGTTCGAATAGTAAACTTAACTATTCCTAAGTCCAGCACCCCTACAGCGCAAGTCGTGGTAACGACTTGCGTTGTAAAAGACGCGTTGAAACGGTACGCGTTGTACCGTCGTACATCCAACTGTCTGCAGCACCAATTTAACAGGGTGGACATGGCCATGCTCCTGTTCACTGATGGAGAAAATGAGAGTGAGCCCTCCCAGACCACCCATCCCACAGTGGCAAGGAAGGCTCAGCGAAGGGAGTGGTGTTTTACCTACACTAATAGAGCAACAACAAAGAGACTGTCACCAAATGCTGGAACAGTTTGCTGGACTGTTCCCACTAACACCTGAACGGTCCCAGTAGTGTGTTCATGGCATTGACACTTGTGGTAGCTTACATGTCAAAAACAAAATATGCAGGTTGTCGTACAAAGTAAAGACCAGTATCAAGGATGACATTTCCAAAATAATGCCCCTGGTAGTCATTGTGCCCTGTCATAGCGCCTGGGCAATCCCTCTGGTGCTGGTGCCCGAGACCAGGCTGAAAGGGGATCAGAGAACTCAAATCTTCTTCCACTACCGAGGACTGAATGCCATCCCCAAATCTGACACACTCACCATTGCCAGAGACATAGTGCTCATCGACTGGCTAGGGGTTACCAAGTATCTTAGTATATTTGATCTGACTTCCTAGTACTGGCTGATTGCCCTTACTTAAGGAGCAAAAGAGAGATAAGCATTATTAACTCCTGAGGGAAACCTCTAATTTACAGTAATAACCTCTGAATTGAAGAATGCCCCTGCCACCTTCCAGAGGCTGGTGACCAGGGTAATGTCTGGGCTGGAGACCATTAGTGCAGCATATGTAGATGATATTGGTGTCTTTAGCTCCACCATACAGGAACATATGACCGACCTTAAGGAAGTGTTACAGGCCCTACAACACACCTGACTAACTGTTGTGAGCACGGGGTACCCCAAACCTTAAGACACTATGATGTTAAGAAGAACTTTATTGCATGATTAAGAGAAAACTGGTGCAAATACAAAATGTAAAATATCAAAAATGCGTTAAAAAGAGGGTGTGAATTGGTCCGATAAGAGTGAGGATAACCGGTGGATTCTGCCAAAGCGTTATGCCGATGGGGGATCACAGGCTATCAGCCCCTCACAGAGTTTTCTTGCTGCATGATCCATAAACCTTACAAGAGCGCAGTTTAGTTTGGTGTTCCTAGGGTCAAAGCAGGCCAAGACTGCTGCTCTACAAGTTCTGATGGTTTCTGTATTCCAGAGGTGCTTTAGAAGGGCCCGACTTTCAATCAGCAGTTTTGGGCAAAGGCATGTGATGTGTATGATGTCTTCTTTGTGAGACCCACAAAGACGGCATAAATCTCAGCCGTGCTCTCTTTTCCATTTTGGCAAGTGAACCAGCAGGTTGATAACACCCAGTCTCAATTTAAAAAAACTTAGTTTTGTTTGTGCAGTAAAAGATACGGTTAGGTACTGCTGTGGGGTCAACAGGGTGTAAGATTGCAAGGTCAGCCACCCATGACTTCTTTTTGCTAGACGAGCCTTATCTTCCACTGTTGATAGTTGTTTTGTGCTTATTTTCGCCAGCCGTTTGAATTCCTTCTGACTTGCATGCATGCTCCAGAGGTCATTTAGGCATAGGGTTGTTAAGCTTTTTGCTCAATAGTCATGTCCTGCTTGCCATAAGTTTGTGTCGAGACTTGCTCACAAGTGGTGTCCTAGGCTTCCTTCCTTCGATGACCTCAATTTGTGGCAGCACACAAGAAATGTTGTGGCTCTAGCGAGTGGTTGGTGGCAAATTCCCAGTTCCAACCTAATTTGGGCCGGTGATGTTTGGGTTGGTAACTTGAACACTGATCTGTAGATCTTTGTAATGATTTTGTCCAGTTGGCCGCTGTCCAAACCTTTTAAAACTTCACTGCCATAGGTTAGGGTTGGAATAATTTTTGCCTGGGCGACCTGTATTGTCGGTGCAAAAGTTGGGCCTTGTAGTTTCTTTTGAATTGAACCAATTGCGAAAGCAAGTGCGGCACCTTTCCTTTTTTGTTCCTCTAAGTGAGATTTATATTTGTCATTATTGTTAAAAATGACTCCAAGGTACTTTTGACTATTGGATACTACGATACTTTCCTTGTTCAGCGTTCAAGACAGTTCCTTTGATTTCCCTGGGCGAGCAGCCAAGATTTTGGTCTTCTTGTTGTTGATCAGGAGCTTGTTCTTCTCCGAATATTCAGAGGTAGCATCCAAGAGCCTTTGCATTCCAATCTTGGTTTTGCTGAGAAGAACCACGTTGTCAGCATATAAAAGATTTGACAGCAGCAAGCCAGATACTTTGGGAGCATGAGAGTTGACCTTGTTAAGGGCTTCGGGAAGGTCGGATAAGAATAGGTTGAAAAGTGTCGGGGCCAGGACGCAACCCTGTTTAAGCCTTTTTCCGTCGGAATTGGGCGGGATAGTCGTGAGCCGTCCCCGATCTTGATCCTGACCCATGTATCCTGATGTAGGAGTTGTATAGCTCTTAGGAGGTCAGCTGGGATGTTTAGTCTGGACAGCTTCTGCCAGAGCTTAGCTCTGTTCACAATATCAAAGGCCGCTTGGAAGTCAATGAATCCCATATAGAGTGGGCAGGACCTGAACTTCGCTTGGTCAATCAGGCAGGAGAGAGTCATGAGATTGACTGAGGTGCCGGTATTCCTTTTAAAGCCAGTTTGATTTGGAGGAATTACAGAGTTGTCATCTGCCCATGCTCTGAGTGAGTTGAGCAACACTCCCGCAAAGTACTTTGCTTCATTGTCGATAAGGGCGATGAGGCGGTAATTCTTTGGGGAATTTTTGTCCCCGCCTTTGAAGATTGGTGCAAGGATTGATCCCCGCCATGAGGCCGTTATGATGTTATTCTGCACGACTGAGTTAAATAAGGTGCTTAGCTTCACAGCCCAGAATGTTGCATCTTGCTTGAACAAGGCTTGGGGGATTCTTCCTGGACCTGGGGCACCGTCCTTCCGTCCCTTTTTGATAAATTTTTCAATTTCTGCCTTTTGGATTGTTGTAGGTTCAATGATGCTTGGGGTCGAAAGACTCTCTTTTGTTGTTTCCGTTATTTTTTTAGCATCATTAAGACATTCCTTCATTGGGGGATTTAAGATTTTCAGGTCAGGTGCCCAATCAGCCCCTTTTTGAGCCGCTTTGTCTTCAGAGGGGAAACTCTAGT
The DNA here is from genome assembly GCF_964261635.1 of Lissotriton helveticus. Classification (NCBI taxonomy): domain Eukaryota; kingdom Metazoa; phylum Chordata; class Amphibia; order Caudata; family Salamandridae; genus Lissotriton; species Lissotriton helveticus. The sequence continues at coordinate 1,072,187,093 of NC_136057.1, forward strand.
ACAGAGTATTTGCTTCCCTGTTGTTGAAATGATGATGGAGGAAATCAACCCACTCTGACTCCAGTATACATGAGGAAGCAACTTTGGGTGCGCCCCCAGATACGCTATTGATTGTGCGCCAAAACCTGGCGGAGTTGTTCGTTTTTATATCTTGCTGTAATTTGGCCCAGAACGAGTTCCATTGATTTCTGCGTAGCTCACTTTTGACTTTCTTAAGGTGACTGCGGGCCTCTCTCAATTTCGTTATTTTTGTAGGATCCATTGGATCAGTTTTTAGCGCCCGCCATATCCGATTCATGGATCTTGTTGCAGATTGAATATCACGATTCGAGCTGGGCGTCAGCTTTTGCACGGTCTGGCTTACAAGCTTTATTGGTTTCGCGTGTTTGTCGGAGAGTTTGGTTGCAAATTTTGACCAGTTGGTTATTATATCGTCCGGGCACCCACTTTGACACTCGATAATTTGTTTGGCCTCTGTTGCTACTTGTTGGAAATTACTAAAGGAGCATTTAATTAGTTTTAAGTTGATTGTGAAGCTCTCGAATGGCAATGCCCTTTCTGCGTCGTGTTGCGTGAGACTAATCCTCAGCAGTATTTCTTGGGGAGAATGGTCACTTTCTGTTCTGCTCCCAAGACTATAACCTATTATTTGCTGGAGGAGTAAAAGGCTGACAAAGGTGTAATCAATTAATGAAGTGCCTTTTTTCGATAGATAGGAGAAGCGAGGAGGCTTATCTGTGGGAAAACGCCCATTGAGGGCTCTAAGGCCCAGGTTTTCAAGGTTACCTTGTAGGGAACATCCCTTTGGGTCGTCCTTGTGCCATCCTGCCCGGTCCTGCAATGGTATCTCCCAGATGTTGTCATGTGAATTGGTGACCTCATTTTTTTGTAGGTCCGACATTAGCCATATGTTGAAGTCACCTGATAGTAGGATTTCTGGATCGAGAGGTCCGGTTTTCACTCTCACTACTGTCGCTATAGCTTCTTCTACAAAGGATTGCCTTGATGCTGTGGTTGGACGGACGTAGACGTTCATTAGAATCACTGTCCGGCGTGGCCCTTTACTGGAAATGTGAGAAATTCCTACACACTGTAGATAGTGTGATGAGCCCAAAAGGTCCCAAGAGGCAACTGCGTTTTTTGTTGATATGTAGATTGCAAGGCCGCCGCTCCCTCTACCTGAGCGATTCAGTTTATGGGCTGGAATATGATGAGTTTTAAAGCCTTCTATGTGCTGTGGTTCGAAGAGCCATGTCTCCTGTAGTAGTATTATGTCGAATTCTCTAAAATAGGAGATTATGGTGTTGTCCTCGAGTTTGCTTTTAAGGCCGTTGATGTTCCATGAACAGATCTTTAGGAGAGGTGTTTCGTGTCGATGTTCCCTGTTGGGCTGTCATCGTAGTAGTCGAATTGTAATCAAAGTGCCGGCCAACCATGAGCATGTACTGGCCTCTTCCGGGCCCCTGATTGGTTTGATCCCATCTTCTCTTGATTTCCTCTGTTTGTGGTCGGGAGTGGGGAATTTGTTGCATGCCCCCCTAAGGACTGAATATACTGCTCCCCTCCCTGCTCGTCTGTTTTCATCGTCCTGGCTTGCCTGCAGAATGTGTGGGTAGCCCGCTTCCCTGCCCGGTTGTATCTGTATGCCCCATTGTTTGAAGGTGTCGGTTTGCCTTAAGATGATGTTCATTGCCTCTACCGAACTCCAGGTGACCTTTGTGGTTTCATTTATTTGGCCTTGACTCGGTGTGATAAATTCTATCGATGTTATGTCTTGTGTTGTTATTACATTTGACAGTCCTGCTGCTTGGGTCAGCTTTATAATATTCCCCCGATTTAAGACGTCATGCCTGCCTTTAGACTTATATTATGGGTAGAAGTAGGTAAAGAGGGCAGCCCCACTCAGTGGTGTGCTGAGCACCCTTGGAGTTGCCTCTGTTGGTTGCACACTTGACCTGTATACTGTTTTTGCCAAGGGGCCCATGGAGCGATCCTCGATCGGCACACCGACAAACCTTTCGTTTTTTCCTTGTCCCACGGATCCTTTGTTGCTCGCTGGGATTACACCCTGTGTGTTATTGGCACCGCTAACTGTGAGTGCCTGATTTGATGTCGTAGTACCGCCGAATTGACTTGTCTTGTGGCAGGAAATTTAGCTCTGGGGCTTAAGATTTTGAGTGTTAAATGGGTTTGGGGAGTCATGGTCTGCTCATATGTCCCACTATGCTCCCCTTTTCCTAGAGGTGCCATTATTGATTTCGTTTCTGTTGTTAATAGGGAGATGCCCCTCTTCCTTCTTTCGCTGTCCTGCGTGATTGGTTGATCTTCCCCTGCGGTTATAGGCTCGGAAGAGTTTTTTGGGTCAGCATCCCCTGTGACTGCCGGATGTCTAAAGGTTTTAAACATCGGGTAAAGGCTTAGATCTTGGTTACCCCTTCTCATGTTATTGCGTCCTTTCCGCTTCCTTTGTCTTTTCACCTTCCCCTCGGAGGCTCCAGACTCTTTTTCGATTGAGGAAAGAGGGCTAGGGTTTGCGCTACTAGCGACCGGAGAGTATTGCTGTTCACTAGTTCGGCAGACTTGCCCAGATGGATCTTGGGGTAGAGAGGAGTTGGTTCCTTCAGGCCCTCTTGATCTTGAGTTGGTAGCTGTTTTTTTATGAGGAACTTCACTTAAGTCTCCTAGGTCTGCATCGCTGGCAGTTCCAAGGGAGGGTTTTAGTTTTGCCATTTCTTTTAGGTCTACCACAAGCTTTTCCATGATCCCTGGTAGTGTGCTAAGTTTGTCCACTATAGGTGTACAGTCACATCCTTGTTGCGGGTGGACTACCGCTTCTTAGGCACGTCTGATCAAGCTGTTTAAATTAGAGATCCTATCGTCAATTTTGACTACATACACGGCAAGTGTGTTTAGGAGGGTGATTTGTATGGTAAACAGACATAATATCGACTACAAAATATCGAATGGACATAATATCGAGTACAAAATATAGGCTGGACAAAATATCGAATGGACAGAATATAGACATCAAAAATATCGTTTTGAAGGTAAGTAATGTAATATCGAATGTTAAAAATATAGAAAGTTAAAATATCGAAGTATATAATATAGGTTATTAAAATTATCGAATTTTTAATAATATCGAATTTTTTATAGTGTTTGTTATGTTATTATATGTGTGAAAAGTGTGTATTTATGTTATAATTAATTTATTACTGAATTTTGTTTTTTATTTATTGCGTAATTTAATTCTGTAGCGGGTTGTGGGTTTATAGGGGAATAGGGTGGGAAGTAATTTAATTATAATTAATCAAATATGTAAATGTATATATTGGTATTCATTTTTAATTTATATTTGGTAATTAATTAAATTTTAATTGGCAATTAATTTTAATTAATTGATTAATTGCTAAATATGTTAATTTTACTAATTTATTTTCTGTAGCGGGTTGTGAGTTTATAAGGGAATAGGGTGTGAAGTAATTTATTCATAAATAATTAAATAATTAAAATTAATTAATTGTATTTAATTTGAATTAATTGTTAAATAATTTTTAATTGTTCATTTGTAATTAATTTGAATATGTAACTAATATTAAAAATTAATTGTAATTTGTAATTGTAATTGATTAATTATTATATTATATTAAATTGGTAATTACTTTTAATACATTTTTTATAGATATTAATTTATATTTTTTTAAATAATATAAGAAGTATTTACTTTCCCTACTGTTGCACTCTCTGGAGTGGGAATAATAATTTTTACACCTACGCTATCCAACGCTTTTCCTACTGTTGCACTCTTTGGAGTGGGAATAGTAATTTTAACCCCTACGCTATCCAATGCTTTCCCTACTGTTCTACTCTTTGGAGTGGGAATAGTAATTTTAACCCTTACGCTATCCAACGCTTTCCCTACTGTTGCACTCACTGGAGTGGGAATAGTAATTGTTACCTCTACGCTATCCAACGCTTTCCCTACTGTTGCACTCACTGGAGTGGAAATAGTAATTTTTACCCCTACGCTATCCAACGCTTTCCCTACTGTTGCACTCTTTGGAGTGGGAATAGTCATTTTAACCCCTATGCTATCCAACACTTTCCGTACTGTTGCACTCTTTGGAGTGGGAATAGTAATTTTTACCCGTACGCTATCCAACGCTTTCCCTACTGTTGCACCCACTGGAGTGGGAATAGTAATTTTTACCCCTACGCTATCCAACGCTTTCTCTACTGTTGCACTCACTGGAGTGGGAATAGTAATTTTTACCCCTACGCTATCCAACGCTTTCCCTACTGTTGCACTCACTGGAGTGGGAATAGTAATTTTTACACTTCCGCTATCCTACGGTAATAATATTGGATATTATTTAATTATATTATGTTACTATATATATATGTTTTAACAAATATGATTGTAATTTTTTTTATAATTTTCATTAATTATTTCATTATTATAAGGTAATTTAAGTATTTTTAAATATATTTTAGTAATTAATTTTTAATATTAATTTAATTTAACATTGTTTTTTAATAAAGTTGATATTTTTATAAAATATATTTTTGTAAACGATATTTTTTACTCAATATTTTTGTACTTACCTGTTTGTAGATACAAAGTCGATATTCTGTCTGTCGATATTTTGTCGCCGATATTTTCGATAGTCGATATTATGTCCCTCGATATTATGTCAGCGTTTCGATTTGTGTATCCATTTTATCTGCCTGATAAGTCATTGCATCAGCTGACTTTTGTAGAATATCAAGGGCAGTAGCCCATGCCTTCTCTTGTTGGCGGTCCACGCTTACATCCGGCCTTGGTTGTGCTGATGGCTGCGGGTGACCAGGAGTAGTGTCCCCGTATGAGTGCAGCATTTTTTTCCATTCCTTTGACTCGAAGTAGGAGGGTTCTTTCACGCCCCCCTCTGCTCCCTCTGCATCCTCTAGCCCTTCTGTAAGCTCAGGGTCAGGGTCAGTTTTCCTCGCTCTATGTTGTCACTGTTGGACTGAGACTGTTGCGTCATCCCCATGGTGGTTGCCAACTCCTTCTATCCTCGCGACTGTAGCGCTAGCCTTTTCTGAGTAGTGGTTTCCTGAGTAGTTCGGGAATTTGCCATTTTGGCTGGACAGGATGCCGAAGCTGAAACTGAGTTCATGTAGCATTCCATTGGAGTCTTTAAATTGCTAGATTTTTCGCCAGATGGATCTGTTTGGGGATCCAGTGTATTGTGTGGGGCGTTGAATTTGGCGACAGAGGATGGCGCAGTAGATGGCGCAGATTTGAGCCGACGCCCTTGCTGGGTTAAGGCGGACTTGGCCACTGGACTTCCCCTACACTCAGTTGGGTCTCCCGCTGAGGGTTTGGTAGTGACGATGGCTGATGTGGGGCTGCTTTGAGGAGTCCAAGTCCCCCCGTTTGCGGCAGAACTGCCCTTTATGATGGTCACAAGGGGACTTAAAGGGGTTGAAAGGCCCGTGATATTCTTGTTGCTTGAGAAGACCGCCAAACTGGCGTCTTTTAAGTAGAAAAATGTTGATGTTATCTTTGGCTGATAGCCAAGAGTGTTACAGACCGCCCTGTCTTCGCCCTTCCAGATGGAATTAGACATTCTATCAGTTGTGGTTTCTGTATCACACAGCAAGAGGTTAGGAGCCTGCTCAGAGTCCGTTGTTGACCTCGCAGTTTTCCCTCTACTTTTCTTTTTCTTTTGCGGGCCCAGTATCCTCACCCTGCCAGATCTCATCCCAGATGGACAGGATACAGCAGGAGGGCGAGAAAGGAGAGCGAGAAAGAGCAGGAAAGAGCGCAGGACCCCTGCCCTCACTTCGGCGGCTGCTTCAGCTACTACCTCAGCCGTTTGTCTCCGGCCGCTTGAGGCTGATCGCAGGTTCCTGCCACACTGAGCTGCAGGACTATTGGAGTGGCTGCACGGGAGGCTTCACAATCCCGTACCCCCGAGCACTTCATCTCACCACGCCTCGCCTCTCGCAGGCAGTAAGGGCAGAAGGGCAGAATGGCAGGAGGGCAGGGGGGCAGGAGAGGCTGCTGCAGGTGCTACGGTGATGACAAGAAGAAAGTCGCCGGCTGCGGCTTATGGGCTCAGCGGTCTAGTGCGGTAACAAGTGCGGTTTGGTGGCCGTGATGTTGTGGAAAAACGCCACTGCAGGCTCCTCGCTCCTCGCCCCACTCACTGACCAGTCACCGTTATCCTACCTCTCTGCAGGTGTGGTCGTGTGGACGCGTGGGCTCGGCCCACGGATGGAGCTCGGTCCCGTCAGAGACAGTCGGTCTTTTTGTCACCGTCAACCCGCCCGGCTCGGCTCTCCTCTCCTCTTTGCATCCGGCTCCGCTACACAAGCCCAGCTGGTGCGCTGCCACTCAACAGATCAGCTGCCACGAACAGACTGCTCACCAGCGCCAAACAGGAACAGCGGGTAACCTTAAGACACTACAAAAATGTACCTGCAAGAACACCCAAATTAGCTGGATTGGAGATGGTGTTGAACCTCCATTTCAAAAACCAATGTGTCCCTGTGATAAGGCACCACTCAAAGCATCAACATATCAGAAAAACATTAAATTAACCAAATGGGCCTACTCATCACCAAAATCAAGCGTCTTTATACATTATTTTCGCATATGAAATTACAGAATCACTGTGGTGTAAGCAAATGCATAATTTCATCAACAAATCAGAGCACAACAAAATTAAACATTGTATTTGCCTTAGCACCATCCCACTACATGAAAATGAATTCAACACCGTTTATGCCAATGTCATCTGGAGCTACTAGAACAAACACAATGCATAAAAAATAGTGTGTTATATGAATAAATAGGGCAAAGCAAATCTGTGGAAGTGATGGAGCGAGGTGGAGAAGCAAAATTTTGTGTACCCCTTGCAAAGTCACACTTCTATAACCATAATTTGTACTAATGGAATGATATACATGACTAATCAACTTAGAATAAGAAATGCACCTACACGAATCCACGTGGGAACTAATTTTGCTTATGTTTCAATCATAATTAACTAATTATGTGATTTTGTCATGTCCTAAACTAATGAGCAGCTTTAAGATAATGGAATGCGGCATAAATGTGCTTTTGTTTATGTATTATAGTGGCAAAATCGTGGGATTAGGTGAGTATAATACGCTTAAGTGTTGCGTATTTGCTCGGTAACTACTAATAGGGTAAACCTTAGTAAGGGGGGAGGTAAACAGAAGGGTTGAAATTCTTAAATTAACGTTCATTGGTGTTTGTTTCTATGATAGTTCCCATTTTGACTCGTGAGGCCTAAAAGAAAATGGAGTCACTCGATTATTGTGGTCACAAAAGAAATACGCATGCGCAAGCAAAGTCTGAATGCAATCTGCTTGTGCCTGGAGTGACTACGGTTCAAGGACAGATGGCCTGGAAGTATAGATGGCTGCCAAAAGGATGAACACAATGGTTCAGAACGTGGGAATACATGCTAAAGTTGCGAGTAGAGAACAGGACTAGGCTGGACTTGGGCCAAACAAAGGACCCATTAGAAAATTGAGGACGGAAGGAAAATGTAATATTATGATGACGAGATGATGCTCATCCACCCCAAAATTGTCCAATCAGAACTCGAATTTAGGCTGAAAGTTACACTTTTAGATAGATAGAGCTAGTGAAAAAGGTATGAAAAGTGCTGATTTTATTGAAGAAAAAACTTTGCTTCGATTTCTACCAGAGATGCTGCTGGAATGCTGATTTTCCTGAGACGTAAGACTCTGAATAATTTTTTAAAAATTTAATTTCACAGGGAGATGCCCTTTAGCTGAGAGCTTAGCTAGGGATGTTAGAAGAATAAGTGATTATTTGGGAACTATCTGTCTTTTGCTAATACATGCTCTATAAAATAAAATGAAAATGTCTAATTTCGAGTTTCCTTAAATAAATGAATCTAGCTATCTTGAATTTAAACGCTTGTTCTTTAAAAGTCGTCTTTTGGAATAAAGAAAAAAATAAAGTGAAAAAATCTTTTCCATGCTGAATTTCCTCTTAATAAAAATTAGATGAATGGAAAATTAAGCTGCTCTTGAGTTTTCCAACGCCTAATTTTTTACTAGCAGATCCATTGATCTCAATGGTTGTGTGTCTAAAAAAATGTCGTATTTAATGAAAACCATCTACCCTGCAGGTGTAAATAGTATAAATATTCAATTTCAGTTTTAGATACTCCACTATGATACAGCAGCTTTCCTTTGAATTTCACCGATCCATGAAGTAGAGTGTAAGTGTTTATGAGTGATATGCAGTGTTATGGGCCCCACTGATGAGAATATGTTAGAGGTTATACTTCAGGGAAAGGTGACATGGATTTAGAAATTATTTCCAGGGAAGCGCTGCATCAGAAGCACCTTAAAGTCAACTTTCCAGTTTGTGACTGAACTAGAGTAAGTTTAATAGTGAACTAAACATTACATGAAAATGTATTATTTTATCCTGCATTTACAACCATACATACCTGTGAACAAACATTTTTGTGATTTGCATATATTTTGTAACCTTTTTGAATAGACTCCAAGAGGCATAATTAAACATGAAGAAAATGTACCCACTTCACTAAATGGAATCAAATACATAACTCCCTCACCTTAAATATAAAAAGTAAATGTATTTTGAGCCACTTGTCTTCAACGATTCATGTAATAAAAATATTTTGAAATCAGGTTACTTGGCACTACACTTTGCTGAATAGCATAGTGAATGGTGATTCAAGACAGAGCCATAAACACCACAATTATGGATATTTTTAAAAATATTGCTATCCATGTCCCAGTGATAAAGGCTACTATACTAGTGTAAAAAGTAATGCTTAGTGGGGGCTTTCATATTGCTGCGGAAGACCCTTGTCTATTTCTACCCCAAAATGTACAAGAAATTGCACATAGGTTGTAACATTGGATTTTTCATGAAAAATAAGTCTTTTGTGATGCTTTTAATATAGTATCAGCACCATTTTTTATGCTATGGCCCCTCTCAATCGGCGGCTCCTCCGTTATGGTGAAGGAGCTTTGCCCCTCTAATGATAGTCAGCAGAGGCAAATGTGAAAAAGAAAATGATAATAATACAATTTTATTATCATTTTATTTTTCACTGTGCCAGCAGAGTCTTAGGCCAGGCAGTGCCATCCTCAGCTTCAGGTAGGAGGAGTGGTGGGCACTGTAAGTGCACATGTCAGGTTGGCCGGCAGTCTTAGGATGGTGTACTCACCGTAAACCCTGCGATCATGGGGTACAGTGCGTACACCCCATGATCATGGAGTGTACCCCCCCCGGGTACGGTGCGTACACCCCATGATCGCACTGTACCCCTGCGATCATGGGGTGTACGCACCGTACCCGGGGGGCCATTCCGTACCTGTTTCGAGGCTTACTCTGCTTCTCCGGACGTTTTGGGCTCCCGTAAAAAAGCGTCGTACCGTGCGTACCTGACACGATTTGTACTTGCTGGGTCGGGAAAACCTGCTTCGAACCGTACGGATGTCGCGTACAGCGGGTTCTGAGGGAGAATCGTGCAGAGAATAGAGTCATACAGTCTTTGTACGATTCGTACGGAGTCCTGCTCCTGGTACGAATCGTACTTCATCGTATGTACAGGGGAGGTTGCAGGGTACGATTTGTATGGGAAAAACGCTCCGTACAGCTATTTGGAGCGCATTTTCCCAAATCGGAATCGACCCCCTTATGTTCAGGAAATCCTCTGGCCACTTTGAATTAGTAGGTGGTTACTTCTATGGATCATCTTTATTGTAAGAGCTAATTAAAAACCTTAGCCTACTCACGATTTATGTTCACAAATATTATTCTACAACCAATTATTTAAATATAAAAGAATGATGTACTAGTTTATCTGAATGCCCATTATTGCGATATTTACTTGGATAGTCGTAAACCTTTTTTGAAATTTGAAGCTAAAGTCGATGACTGTCAAAACATTATACAAAAAGAATATATGACTCACAGAAATTTTATTCAAAACTACTAAATGAACAGAAATCCATAATGTGGAAAAAAGCTGTAAAATTACATTATAAAGACAACATCCTCCACTCTTTTATATGTTGCTTTCCACTGATAATTTTTTAAAAATCATCCCCAAAAAACTGATTGTGGCGTATGTTTGGTGATAAAAGCCTCCTGTACCTGTCAATGAAGTCTCGCCATATATTTCAGTTGATATTATCCCCTCTTCCATGTCTAAACAGTAAAGCCTCCTTCACAGTGGTTGTTCTATGACAATTAAACAAATGTAGTATTTTTTACTATTCCCAAAAGAAAAGAAAAATACAGATACTCTTAAAAGCAAAGTTTTTACTGCTACTTCAATACCTTGATTCGATGGCCCTAAATCTATTTCTTACTCTGTTTATGAGGCTATTGGTATCACAAGTATTTAAATATGCTCATATTTCACTCTATAGCCGACGAAGTAGGCGGCCCATAAATAAACCCTGTTATTTCTCTTCCTCAGTTGGCTCATTACGCTTCAAACCTGTTTGTATTAAAAAAGGGTGTTTATTATTCCATATCAATTATATTTGGTTAGCAATCGATTTGTGACTTTTGACGAGTATTTCATAAGAGTGGCAGGGAGTTCTGGTGATAGGGTAGAGCTATTTGTCGCAACTTGTGAAGCTTTGCCTCTCACTCTCTGCAACAACGAACGTGGAGAATAGTTTTAAGACACCAACGTCAGTGACGATACCTTGGGAAGGAATGGGAACCCTAGAAGAGCGAAGCAGATGGTGGTGGAACTTCCGTTGCAGAGGTGGGCCTGGAGACAGGCAGCTTGAGTCCGTAGGCAACAGCAGTCTAGGTGGTGTAGAAGGGCTGAGCAGAATCCCTAAGAAATCAGATAGGAGTGCCCTCTGATCCCCAATGGGGTACATGGCAGATTGAGCAGCCGAGTGGTTAGAGCCCAGTGTGAAGGAGGTGGTGCTGAGGCTAAGTAAGTGACTACCAGTAGCCGATGAACAGAGCAGCATCATTTTACTTGAAGAGCAGGCCTTGTGGCATCAGAGTAATGACCTGGTTGACATAGTTCCACAGGAGTTAGCTCAAGGGTCACTACACTAAGGTGCAGGAGGTCTAGGTATTTGCATCCCCTAGGCAATAGACTTATCACCAGTACGCTTGGAGGTAAGGATACTGGAGATTACCCAACAATATTGGGAGGGGCACCCAACCAGATGTTGAACTGACCAGAATATGGGGAAGAGGAACATCGGGTAAGAGCGCTAAATATAGTGACCAACATCAAGAAAGAGGACTGACATGGTGAAGCAAAACATTGGGCCAAGCCACTTAAGCTGATAAGGCAACCTATGTAGTGATCACAGATGCATTCATGGGAGCTACTCCCCTGGATGGTCTGCTTAACAAACTGAGGCCCCACTGGCATCTGGCAGTGTCCATGCAACAACTACTGCAAACACTGTTTCAGCTCTCCCCTGAGAAGTAAGAAGTTCATGCAGAGTAGAAAACCATGGGTCATCTTGTGTGCAGTAGCATGACCAAAGAAGCAATTATGGGGATTACTTCTTCCACTAGACGAAAAGCTGACGAGTGGTAAGCAGCCTAAAATGTGAAAATGAGCATTCCCCTCACAAAAGAGGATCTGAACTGTAATTGATTGATTTGAAATCACTCTGAGAATAACTCCATCATACAGAAAATACATCTAAAAGATGATGATGACACCTCACATAAAGACAAGATAGAGTTGGGTTAACCAATCCCAGCTGGGGCTGGTGCAGTTGGGGCCTATATCCAAGCACATGGGACATGTGATAAAAATGCAAAAAACATATATTTACTTCGGTAGAGGCAGCCAATCAACTGATTGCAACTCAATGGAAAAAGCAATGAACTCACAACGAAGGGTCAGCAACCACAGTTTGTGGCAAAACTTAACAGTGGGGTCATATCACATGACTTGAAGCAGGCATCCAAGCAGTTTGGCAAACTGTTGGACCCCTTGGTGTGCTAGTTGACAGATATATCTTTAGAGCATTATTATCCACCTGGACCTATAGCCATTCATCTTTTTACGTATAGAGAGAGGCCCAAATACGTATTGTGAAAGATTGGTGGTGGGTGATGAGCCCTCTCACATCCTGAAAACATCCTTAAAGTTGTGTTGTGGGACACACCCAGGATTATTTAATATTGATTGTCACTACTATGGACCATATCAGATATATCTCTGTATGTAATAAGCATATATCTGTATTGGGAAATATCAATAAAAGGTTGAAACGTAAGAAGTGAAAGCCCCTCTAACGTGTGGTGGTAGATTAAGATTGATGATTAGATGCAATAAGTCCCCAATGCTGATATCTTTAAGGTAACTTCATTCTCAGCAGTGAGTCACAGACAGAATCAGTAGAGAGGAACTCATCCCTCTACATATATATACAATATATCTACAATGCCACTCCAAACATCAGAATGATCTACATGCGTAGGCATGATAGTGACAGTCAATTACATAGCAAGAAAAAACATTGTTCTTAAATTTCTTAAACCTATCAATGACTTTGTTTCCTTCTTAAGGTTAGAAAGAGAGATATGTTCCTTATTCAGATCTTTGGCATCAGGCTCAAATCACCCCTAGGCACTTTCACTTCTGCTTGGCTGCTATCAATGTAGGATCATCTCAGGCTTCTGTTGATCCCAGTCAGCAAGTTAAAGATGAACATGTCCTGCTCAATTAATAGTAACTCATGAGGGCTCAAGGCATTATGCAATTGTTTCTAATTCCTGTGGAGGTTTGGCTGTGTTACAGATCACTCATGTCATCGATTCACACATCATTAAATATTGCTGCATGTGCATGTTAATTCTTCTTAAAGAGGTATGAGTCTTAAATCTGGACTTGTGCCTCACATGATTTGATTCTGCTTGATTGATGGTGTAGGTGATTTAAAACAAAAGTAAATGGGGGAATATCTGAAGTACTTTTCTGCTGTTGACAAACTGGCCATAAAACTGTCTTACTGCGAATGTGCACAGAGAAAGAACGTGCTGTCTAGAGACCACATCTAAGGAAAATATAGCTTTGTTTTTAAAGGATTTTAATATTTATTGCCTGATGTATTGGCCATTGTACCACATAAGTAATTTTATTAGTTGGATTAGAGTTTTACTATTCCTATTGTTTATATAATATTAATTGATGTTATATATTTTTACTCCTGTTTCTTGCCAACTTACCTTTTTAGGTGATAATGCTGCTTTCCCGCTTAATGGGACTTTTTTTTTATTTTTTTCTCCTCCTTGTTCTTTCTTGTGTGTGTGTTTTTACCACTCTTGCTCTGGGTCACATCCCAAAAAAAGAGCGCCTGTGGGCCACACTTGCAACCACTAGCTCAACTTGGACACTGACAGTACTTCAAAATGGCAAACTAAGGCGCCAAAAAGCGCTATTATTGAGGTTCATTCTAGAAAGAAATTACAATATTTGAATTGTAAAGTATTTCTTAGTAAATGTATGTTTTTTTTTTAATTCACCTAAATCTGAAATTTATTTATTTCAAGGAGGAATCAGATATAACGTTATTTATGCATTGGAGCTGCTATTGAGATGGCATTGCGGCTATTGCTGACGGGTACTGCTGATGGCTGTTGCTGTAACCTGCCACTTTGGAGGTGACTCTCAACCTTCCTATTCCCAGTTTTTGATGGTTGCAGCTACTGCTGCATCTTTATGCGGATACTCTTTTGAATATTGAGACTCAGCTAAGCTTCATGAACTGTTTTTTATGAAGAATTTGACTGAGCTTTATGCTCCATTGATCACACTATTTTTACAAACCCTTTATGAGATCTGTTAACTTTTGATTCTAATCCTGTATTTAGAATAGGGACTAATTCCTTTATGGAGCACGCTTGTCCTTTTGTATTATGCCTGTTTCTAACCTTATGTTTTCTCTTGATATATTTCTGTCTAACTGTTTTTATGTGACTTACTAACTGAATTAAATGAAAGGTATTTACTAATCTTTATATGAGAATAAAGATTTGTGAAACCAATTCAAAATTCACATTATCAACAGAACTTAAAAATTGATGTTTGACTAATAATGATGTGGTTTAGCTTCCATTCAAAACCTATGGCAAACATCTGTCACCTAGAGGAAGAATTTGGCCTGGAGCCATAGCCTATCCTTGTATGTTACAAGTTTAAACAATACTGATCAGGGCAGGACTGGCCATAGCGAGCACCGAGCAATCCCCCGATGCACCGCACTGGTGGGGGCCAGTTTTGGGCCCCTGGGGGCCATTTTTGTTAAAGGGCCGTGTTTGCAGCTTAGCTGCAAAATCGGCCTATACCAAAATCGGCCGAAAACGGGCCCCGGCAAAGAGCTCGGCGGCACCTCCAACCCCCCCGGGGGTGGCGGCGGCCGAGTACTTAACCGGGGCCGGTTGTGGTTCCCAGTCCGGCCATGATACTTAGAATTAAAATTTGGACTTTTTCTGCACTATAAATTGGGTGAAGTAAAAACATGTTTAGGATCTCAGGGAATACAGGCGAACAGTGCCTACTCTGAGCAAAATGAGAAAGTAACCTTGCAGCCTTTGGCTGATGGATTGGCGCATTTGTTCTGGAAAGGTGAAGAACATAAATGATGTATTCATGACTGTGGAGGGAGGTGAAACTCTCCCACCCAGTGGTTCTAAAGCTGACAAAACTACAAATTTGAAAAAATACTGATCCTATCCCCTTCTGAGTTTAAGGATATTATGGCAAAAAACAAATTGCCTGGATCACCACATGCAATCTCCCATGTTAAACTCTTACTATAAGTAAAGGGTGATAAAATGTATTCCTCACTTAGGCAAAGTCACTTCACTTATATCTTACATCAGGAATAGTACTTGTGGAACATAAGGCCACTATAGTCAAACTAATCCTCAAGAAACAATCTGTAAATGATACAAATGTAGGGACTTTGGGCCCATTTTATTAATTATTTATTCTGCAGACCTTGTAGAAAGAGTAGCTAATATCAGATACCGGGGCATGGGAAACATTTAGTCTTCTTGATAATTGACAAATTAGGATTGGGAATATTTGGGCATGGTTTTCTGGTGGCAGAATAGGCACACTGTTTTAGTTGGCGCGTCAGCTGCATTCAGCAACCACAACCACAATCCTTTGCCTTTCAGAGTGTGTAATCTATGCAGCTGTCTTATAGTGGATTAAATCTTTCCTCAGTGATCAGACTCAAGCTTTTAACCTCTAAACGCAAACCTGTTTGTTAGGAAGTGCCCCACAAGGGTCTTCAATTTCACTTTTCAGCTTGCATTTACGCCCTTGGATCATCTGCTACATGATTTTACCCTTATATGTTGTATTTATGCAGGCAATACATGGTGATTATTAGATTGAAAACATTCATAGCAACAGTGCATGTAGGTGCCATTCCCTTGACTGAGTGAACAAAACCTTCCTTAAATTAAATCCATAACAAGGAAATTATGTTAAATTAAACAGCTTCTAATGGGTGGGGCTTATTTGGCTCCTGTCCTCAGCCTTCGGAAATTGTTAGGAATATAGGAGCCCTGGAAGCCTTGTGGATGCTGAGCTTTGTCTAATGCTACATGGTCAAGTACAAGTCACTTTATATACATGCTTTCATCATCATAACTGTTAGACCTGTCAGCCTTAGGGTGATCTTCTCCCAAACCTTTTGCCTTGCCTCTTTCATTGTTGTTGAACGTATTTTTGAAGGCCTCAGGACTTTGCCCACTTTAGCACTGCTATCCAGTTCTAAAGTGTCTGTGCTCACACCCCTAAAACATGATTACATTGGCTTATATTTAATTTGCAATTTTAATGTACTTATAAGTCCCTTGTAGAGTGGTATACCATGTGCCTAGGGTCTGTAAACTGAATACTACCAGTGGGACTGCAGCATCTATTGTGCCATCCACTTAAGTAGCACCTTAAAACATGCCCCAGGTCTGTGATTGCAGCCTGAATGCAGTTTTAAACTGCCATGTCAACTTGCAGTTACATCCCCCTTACCAAGGCCCCCAATAGGATGGCGAGGGGACTTTGCCCGCCCGCCATCCTGACGGTACGAGGGACTGCCCGCCATAAGGGCAGGGATCACGTGCAAGGCATTAGGATGTACCCGCCACAGTGGCAGGTGCATCCAGCATTCCTGACATTGTGGCGGGCGGTGCACTCAGCACCGCCCGCCACAATGGCGGGAAGGCATGCAGTGCACTTCCATGCACAGCATGGCAGGCACCGTGTGGTGCCTGCCATGCTGTGCATGGAACTGCTGGGGTGTACCATAGAGGTGCACCCCCATGCCCCCGGAGTCCATGGGGGCCCGCATTGGTGGCTACCACCGGCCTGTCGGGGGCGAAACGCCCACCATCCTAATGGGCCCCCAAGTCTTTAACTACCCTTTTATTACATATAAGTCCCCTCTATGGTAGGCCCATGGTAGGCATCAGGGCAGGTTGCCGTGTAAGTAAAAGAAAGTAGCTTTATCACTGTTGATGTCTTTAGAATTGCAGTTGAAAGCTCTATTAAACGGTAAAGTCAGGTTTTTTATCACAATTTTAAAAATGCCACTTTTAGAAAGTTAAAGGAACAAATGATGGACGGGATGCTAAACAATGCAAACATTCACCCCCAGTCACAAAAATCTGGGTTTAATCCATTGTTCTTTTGCTTGCCACACCATCCCAGTTTGGACCCAACCATATACAATTCAGTCTTGACCCTGTTCCTCATGGAAACAGTCCAGCCCGAAATGCCAAGCCAGGATCTCCCTGGACTGGAAACAAGCATCCTAGGACCGGTTTCGGGGTATCACTCCTCATCAGCCAGGCTAGCTTGAATCCAGTGGTGCAGAGAGACGGGTACCAATGTCTGGGCATACCCTTCCCACTTAGTGTAATAAAAGCAAAAGGAACAAATGATAGATGGAATGCTGAACAATGCAAACATTCACTTTTAAAAAGTTGGCATTTTTCTGCCCCTTTGTGCCTAGAGACTGGCCTGGGTCACACAACTGGGAGTAACTGACTGTTAGACTTTGTGAATTCCTCCCAGACAGTCACACAGTAGAGGGATTAGCTGTGCCTGTATTAGCCATCTGCTTGCAGAATGGGGGACAGAGCTGATCACAGCCCCCCTTTGCTCTACCTTCACACAATGGACTAAACAACCCCAAGTTGTTACTGCAGACAGCTTTGAGCCAGGACAGGGGAGGCAGGGAATTCCACGCACTACAATGCCACTGTGTAAAAGCGTCTCTCTCCTTCCAGAACCATGGTATAGGGTATAAATAGGGGACCTCAGACACTAACTCTTCAATACACAGCTGGACCGGTGGATACTCTGCCAGGGAGAAAGACTGCTGTGCTGCTTGAAGGACTACCCCTCTGGTGGACTGCTGCTCTAAAGGACTGATGCCCTGCTGGATTGCTGCCCTGTTGTCCTGCTGCTCTGCTAGCTTCTACCTACAAGGGTACAAGGACTTGATCTTTAACCTGCATTCAGACGCTGCCTAAGTGGGTCTTGACCCTCCAAGTGATGCCCCTCCAGTCCTGGAACCTTGGAAGTTGTGGTAAATTTGCCCAGACAGCCAAAATTCAAACGTGTGGTTTTGGCTAAAAACTGGCTAGCATGTTTATGCTAGCCAGTAATGCAAAACACAAAAACAGGTCCCAACCTAAACAAATAGAGATTAAAGATGTAACAGGAGATTAGTTTATTCTCAGGAAAAAAACACTTTCCTTTGCATTTACAAAAGTGGATTTTAAATAGAGAAATGTGTTTCTGGTTCATGATAGTAAGCAGCACTTGGACCAACAAATTTTACCTATGATAAGACAACTTTATGTGGGAGGAACCTGCCTAAGGGGCTTATTTACCAACCCCTTGCTCCTCAAGTACCTCCTTTTTCCCCACACAAAAAGTGATGCACAGGCTGAGCAATGGGCTTGTAAATAAGCCCTGGAGTTGTTTTTTTATCTAAAAGGAAGAACTAAGCCAAAGGTCATGTGAAAGAGCTCTGCATAATGTTGAGTCTTGGAGAGAGCTCAATAAGCCCACATACGGGCCTCAGTGAAAAAGGGGGACTCAAGGAGACAATTGAGAGTGGAGCAACAAGACAGGATATACTGCCTAAGTGCCCCTCAAATGATAGTGTGATTGAGCGTACACGGATAAACGGACTAAGCATAAAACCTTCAAGTGATTCTGCAACGAAGAACCAATGAAGATGAAACGGTAAGTGATATTAGTGATCAAGCCAGTGCACTCTGGGCAAATTGTGCTGGAGAGTTTGGAGAAAAATCGTTTTCGTGATTATGTACAAGTTTCCAACAGCAGTCGAGTATGTAGCGAAAATGGACTTTGAAAATGTGAATCGCACATATTTAATTTGAGGGATCATTTTACAATATAAATAATCTTCTCGTATAACATCACATCCTGTTTCCATTAAGATATAAAGCACCTTGGAGGGCGAATAATGGAATATACGGACATTTCTAAATACACAGAAATACAACTTCATCTTACACGTCAATATCGTTTCAAGGATGTGTCAAAGCATTGGCTAAAATATCAACCGGCCACAGGCTGGAAAATGCTGTTCAGGGTTTCGTCTCTGGTGGGATCAAAAGAAAGAATGTTGAAATGCCAGAAAACGAGGAGTCACTTACGTTCTTTCTCCACCAGGGGGGGCCATGACTGCAAACAAGGATGTGTCCTTGACATGTATTGCGGCAGTGCTCTTCCTGCATCAAAAAATCTGTTTAAGAAAAAACAAAAAGAAGGCATAATTTTTAACTGTGGGACTAAACCAGGTACAAGCAACGTCTTGGCAACAAAAACCCAGAGGAATCTAAACATGCAGTAAAAGGTAAAAGTGTGCTCCGAACACATTAGGAATGCGTCCACACCTGTCAATAAACGTTGATATATTATTTCATATTTCCCTGATGTGGGCAATATGAGGACATTTTTTAAATGAAAAAATGTGTACTTCACAACCTTAAAGTGAATCTCGCATATGTGAGGCACACTCTGTATTTCTGCAAATCATCTACTCAAAATAATGTTAAGAAAACCTTGCTCGTGGAATTCGAAAATATTGTTGCGTCTCTAAATTATCCCAACAGGGAAATTTAACTTGCTGATGCTCCAAATACAGATATTGTGTTGCGTGAAAAAACAGACGCTGAGAATTGGAAACAAGCAAACTTGTATGTTATGAAGAGCGATGCTGGCAAGTGCACCAGAAGCATGAAGTATTGGTGTATGCCGTGAAGCTTATCCTAGCAGAACTGTGACATGAATTTACATATTCCAGTTAACCCCAATAGCGCCATGAAGCCTGAGGCCATGGTTAGAGTCTGAGCAGATTTAGAAGACTGAAAAGAGCAGGCAGAGATAGGGGAAGGTAGTAAGTTGAGGGCACAGATGAGCGAGGGGGCGCTATAATAGGAAAATAAATAGCTGAGAGCAATAGGATAGTAAGGAAGTGCTGAGTAAATCAAGAAGAATGGAGGGACGGGCAATAGAATGTAAGTTTTCCAGTAGCTCTATGTTACAAAATAGAAGGGGGGAGGGGGGAAACGTATAATATTGTACTAACGATATACGTCTGTTTCTGATGCATATAAGACATGTAAACTATGAGTAAGTGCCGATTGGAAGGTTGGTCATAAAAAGTGTTTTAAAAAAGAGTGGAGCCCATGCCTGAAAAGATGAGGAAAAAGTTATGGTTCAAGGGAGACTGTGGGAGTGGCTGAGACTGGGCCTTGAGAAGGAAAGAAGTGTATCATGTGGAGACAAGAGACAATCATGAGATTTGTATAGGAAGAGAGTGGCTACTGGGAGTTAGAGGATGTTAAAGGGCCGTTGATAAATATATCAAAGCGCGCTTAGCGCTTGCATATTTATCGCAGGCTACCTCTGGAATTTATCGCCCGGTTAGCGCGTTATCAACAACTCGCATCGCCGAGGCGACAAAAAATTCCCGAGAGAGTGGGGATATGGCAGTTTTTCACGGTGGAAAACGGCGATAAGCTAGATGATAGGGCCTGTGGTCTTAGCCACACAATCCACCCCCCATGTTGGGTATTCCTTAGTCAGGAATTTAACAAACGTTAAATTCCTGCGTTAAGGCATACTTAACACCTTCAGCGCGGCGCGAATTCTCGCGCTATGCTGAAGGTTCTATTGGGCCTATGGACTCATGACGGAACGGTTCCGTCATGAGCACAGGCCAACCGACGCTCATGACGGAACCGTTCCGTCATGAGCATCGAAGGGGTTAATGTGATTCAAATATCGCTAACCCTCGTCAATATGACGAAGCTGGGTTAGCAATACTTTCCCGAGGGAGTCTGGTCAGGCATGCCTCCTTTGCATCTCATTAGCGATGCGATGGGAGTGAGCTGACAAGGGGTGCTATTGTAAGGAAACACGCGCTAGCATGTCCTTGTTGATAATGCGATAATATTATCGCCGCTTTTCGCCCGAAAACTGTCTCTAAAGCAGTGATAATATTATAGCCACCCCTTGTTGATATGCCCCTAAGTTTTTAGGCCTACCTGAAAATTCTCGTAGAGGGGTACATATAATTCAACCACTGTCTCTTTATGAGACCACCAGGCTTTTTGTTTTTACTTTTTGCTGTGAGCTACTGAAATACGTTGTGCTAAAGATAGCATGATGCAAGCATGATGCAAGGGAGGCAGAGTATAAAAATACATGGGATTCTAAATCAAAAGCCTAACCTAACAAGTGTCTTTAAAAATAAGAACTTTCCAGCTACTCTGTTTCTCTTTATGTCCTCAAATTGTTTCGCTCGAAACCAATCTAATATTCCTGTGACATTCGTTAAATTTGGGAGAGAATACTGAGGCATCAGTCATATGAAAGACATGAAGGGGCATATGTACAGCATTGCTAATGCCACACTAATTTTTCTTAAAATGCAGGGATGTGCCGTATTCACAAGAATGCGCCTCACCCCTGCACTTCCCCTAGCACTGGTGCTGAGTGCTGCTGCCTAGCGCCAACACAGGCACCCTTGCACCAGAGTGCAAGGATGTCTGTATTGGGGGGAAGATTGTTTATTTGTAGGAAGGTCCCATTTCCTGGACAAAATTATTGAAATGCCGTTTGGTAATTTCGATGTGTGCTGCTTAAGGCAGCACACATGGAAGTGGCAAAACGGCATCTGCACAAGGCAGCACACATGAAAACAGCAAAACCTAGTAGAAATAAAGCATTTTTCCTTGTTTTGCCTGTTTAAGACCAGAATTTCCCTGGTGGTAATTTTGGTGCTTCCTACTATTTACTCTGTCCTTGCAAATATGGCGCAGCATCGAAATCAATGGGTGTTGCAGTGGAACACCTACCACAACACACATTACCTTCCCATTTCACGCTAAATACAGTGTGAAAGGATGCCTTATTTACAAGGCAGCGTAACCCTGCCTTGCAAATAAGGTGAGCCCCTTATTGCCATCACAATGTCACTGAAAGTGATATTGTGGTGGTGATAGGGGCTTGTAAATATGCCCCGAAGTATTTAAATTTATGCTAAAAACAATATCATAGGAACACTTAACAAAAACAATCATATGAAGACGCCTGCAACTGGGAAAGGCAGTGACTGCGGAGTAGTTGTCAATTGTAGAAGTTGGCATGACTGCACTTGTATCGAACAGACCGGCAACACTTGACTCATTGTATTTTAGCTCTCGAAGGCTATGGTAAGGATTTTGATGGGTGGTGCCACAATATGGAGTTCATAAGGTAAAATTAAATCTTTTATTGACCAACATCTATTCTGTTCTCTCAAGAGCTGAGGATTCATTTCATGAGCTACTCTGCTGAGGGTGTATCATGCAGACGGAAGGTTGCCCAGTCTGGATATTCAGTAGCACCTGGACATAATGGACTGTCTGGCTAGTGTTCATGTTCTGTTGAGTATTGCCGATGGGCCCCTAGTGTGGCTTTTCATTTTTGATTTGTGTCTTTGGAACATTAGGGAAGTAATTTAATTTGGGTAGACATTGCTGTTCCAGGCCACATTTTTCTGGACAACATTTTTAGAAATGGCAGATTTGTTGCAGTGAAGATGTAATAATTCAGTAACCATGAGACCTACATGCCTCATTTTGGTGTCAAAACATAGGTTTTAGGGATCAAGTAGTCTTATAGAGACAGAAAATAACTACTCAGAGCAGCCCTTCCACCATTTTCCAAAATGGTAGCTAGTATAGAGGAAGAAGAGACAAATATAGAAAAGAAACAAATAATAACGTTTTTTGATCCTTTTATGCATACACCAAACAATGTTTGTGATCTGAATATGTAAAAAAATAATGCTTATCACTACTGTTTTAGACACATTTTCATAGTTTGTTTTATTTATTTGTTTCAGCAATCGCTTGTGGTTCATCTGCAGAATGTTGAACATTTGAGAAGAGCATATCGACAGGGGCATCTTTTTGTAGCACAGGTTTTGCAATTATATGTTTGTTTTACGTTCTGTGGGTAGAGGCTTTCGAAATTTCATAGGTTTTAGCACCCCATCAATATCTTCCCCAACCAAATTCACATGGATCTTTCTCTACATATGCATAATTCAAAACATGTACAGATCTTCTGATCAAGAAGAACGCTCTTTTAATGTGGTCATGTCCTGAATATGCATTCAGTGGAAGGTCATTTAGCGGGACTTATCGCTTGAACTCACTGTACCAAAGATCGTCAAATGTGTGACAGTAAGAACTCATTTTTCACACATGCACAAGGTATCTTTCTACATCTTTAAAGTCACGTTTCTCTTCTGTCTTACCAAATTGTTTTAGAAACTTCACTCGTTTAGCAGTAAAAGCTTCAAGCTTTGTTCCAATTTTGCTCATACTGTCATCACCTGTAAGAATATGTGCCTTGATAAGAACACTGGGCATCTCTGGGTCAAGTTTCTTGTACAGAATATGAAGTGGTATTAAATGGCTTTTCTCACCTGTTCCATAACGTATTCATAACTCTGATAATCCTTGACTTATGCTTCAATAATCAAAGAAAGGACAAAGGAGCTATACGAGGTCCACTTAGCTTCCAATGAGCATGTACATATAATCACTACATAGAGTGGACCACTACTGTTGTTATGCCAGAGTCTCACAATCATTGTCTGAGAAACCCTCAAGCCCTATTTGCCGGCAGAGGTTTATATTATCTCCACTAGGGACTATTGTTGGGGGTGGCATCATCATCGGATTCCGCACCTGGGTACTCGCTTCCCCAGGTGAGCGAGGTTTCCAGCTAGATGGAGAGTGTCTGGTACGTCACACTAGTGGGATCTGTGCGTTCAAAACTGCAAATCAAATTATCTACTATGCTCAAAGGCAATTTTAATAAACAGTGAGTGGAATAGTGATAAGTTTAAAGCAATGTATGGCACCAGTAGGAGGAACTACTTATCCTTGGCATTAAGGAGAATGGTCAACATGTTTTGGCTGAAAAATGCCTCTAAGGATCAGTGGCCTTCATCAGGATCTGATACCAATAGGATCCCTTTTCTACTTGGTACTCCGATAGGTACCTTCTTTTGTTTTTGCAATCAATCATAACTGTAGGTGCATTTGCCTGCAGATCTGGGAGAAAAGATCACAAAGGAACGGGGTAAACAAGAAATAAAGTGTATATCAATTTTTCTCAATACGTGTGTATTATTTGTTCATTTCCCATTAAGTGATAATGACTTCATTCACGCATCATCTTAATTGTGCAGAATTCTTAACACTGCACCATGCAACCTTGTGAGGGTGAACAGTGTACTTTCTGTTCTTTAATGGGAGGAATACCTTATTTTAGAGCAGGGAGGTTCACAATTTGTGAACATAGTTGGTTATCTATCTCAAAACTAAAAGTGACGTGTTGGTTAAAAGATGAAAATGTTTATATCCATATATATTATTTTTGACTGCATCTTCTTGTTTCTACAGAATGGCAAGGCGCTCTCTCATAGGTGATCTCATGGTTTATCTGTCTTATTAGTCAAATACTCTTCAGCAATAGATGGTGATAGGTTTGCTTTTTAAAACAATACATAGGAGTACTATGTTTGTTCATGTCTATTAAATGGTAAATCATCATTTACGACAGTAATGGAATGGAATGGAATGGAATGGAATTGGATTTATAGAGCGCATGGCTGCCCTTGAGCGTCCCAGCACTAAAACAGTTAATAACAGAGCAAATGAGGAAGAAGGTTTAGGGAACTTTGGGGAAGAGGAAAGTTTTGAGTAATTTTCTGAACTTAAGGTATGAAGGTTCCTTCCGTAGGACCCTGGGCAGGGCATTCCACTTTTTTGCTGCATTCAGCGAAAACCGACGACCTCCAGTGCGGGCCTTCCTTACTCTAGGAGTAATTAGAACTTAAAGTAAGTTGAAGGAAATAATTATCACAAATCTACATTGTAAAGGGTCAACCAATGCCTCATGGGTAGCAAGTAGGTACGAGAGTATTCTCCATCACTCACAGGTGGTTCAAAAATAAAGAAAATAATATATTATAGAGATAAAAGTTGACTCTCAATATCGCTGAGTGTTTGGTTAGTAGTGCTAGTCCTCCACTTACTTGGTGTGTCGAAATCTCCTGCCTCTGACCGATATGTTGTCCCCATTCCGAAGGGGAGCAGGAACTGTCAGACGTTATTTTTATTTGTCCGAAATGACCTTAATTGATGGTGTTTCAGAAAAAGAATGGTCAGGTCTGGGTTACTTAGAGTTTTCTGGTGACATGGTGTAAGTCATGTCTCATGTTTTCAGTCAAGCATGCCCTGTTATTTCCAGAAAGACACCTTAGAGTTTTAAAATGATGAAAATCAGATGCATGTAGTCTGCATAGTGTCAGGTGTGCCTTTTTGTCAGTAAAAAACGGCCTCAAAGTATTCATAACGATGTGGCTAGATTGTGTATGTGTATTTTGCCAATAGCTGCATTGTGATCTCAGTTAGTCTAGAAGGGTATATTCACAGACAGGTCCAGTTATTTATTCATTTCCAACCAGGGTAAGTTGGCATTCAACTCTGTTTGGAAAGTTATCAAGAGCATCAATTGTAAATACTTTCCTAATAAAGTGACTTAGACGTGGTGTGCTGTTGGATTCACAAGATTATTTCCATGAGCTGCTAACAAGTTCATAATCTACACTATGTCATTAAAACTTGTTGATACACTAATCCTAATAATTGAAGTGATTAGCTCTCTACTTTTGCACTTGTCATATATTGCGTGGGCAGTCATCATGTGCAGTGGAGTTTTCTTTTTGCTGTGATGTAATTCATAAAACATGACTTGGAAAAGACAGTATATCTGCACAGCATAAGCCTGTTAGTTGATGAGATTGTCTTCCATTTCTACACTTATATCTTCAAAGCCATCATCAATGTTGTTGACTTCTGTTCCAAACTCAAGAACTTTAGTTTGTAGTAGTTTTACTTTGCTGATATTAAATAATGATGTAAAAAATGTTAAGACAACATCAGTGATTCATGTTGACTCCCATGATTTGCCAATGCCAAGGGTATCACAAACTTTGTCATTAAGTTTGAAAGTCTAAACCTTTCAGGATGTTTTGAAAATGGTGCCTGGTGATTTTACTGCATTCTGTGATCTTATTTTGTCAGGAGGAACTTCAGGAGTCAAATCAGCTGAGAACACAATAGGTGGCTTATTCTTTTTGTTGAACTGACAAAAACAAATTCTGGCACTGTACATTCTCTACAGAAAATGTTTAATTTAATTATTATCGATCAATACAGTTTCATCAATATTGACCAATATTTCTGTGATTGCACTCAGTGTGAACCTGTAGCCAGCACTCAAGAGTGGTTTTACAACTTCATTTGCTTTTTCAAAGAGTGCAAACTCAAATGAAGGCTGATGGTTATGTTGCTGCTGGGAGCTCATTGTACATTCATATTTACAAATGTATGCATGAGTGCAGTGAGGGTGGGCATACAAATCCACTACAAATGCCTTCACTTCGCTGTTTAGATCAGCTACTCAGCTGAAAACAATCTTTGAAGAAACTAGCTGCAGATAAAAACATGTTTGCCCTAAACCACAGAAAACACATTTAAGATCCTCTACTTTCTGATCAGTTGCAGGTCGTGGACGAGGGGTAGCCTTCGAAACTTCTAAGCGGATGGGCATTGGGTTTGGTTGTTGTCACTTTCTCAGAAGACTCCGATTTTTGTTGTGATTCACTGGTTTCTTTTATTTTTCTATTAAAAAAAAATCTTAATCTTTTTTTCATTGCACCCGACTTGTAGCACTTGTTGCTACAGTGATAAAATATTTGATCCTCTTCATTCATCAGTTTCAATCTTTTGTGAACTTTGCCTTGCCCTATTTAGGCAGCATCTCAAACTCTCTTCAGTCCAGCTGCAGTTGACGTTAGCTTTTCTTTTAGATTAGTTCTCAGATTTTGTAGTTAGGAACTTTCTGTCAGGAGGTAAAGATCCTCTGCTACCACATGCTTTTCTCATGATTACAAATTTGAATCAACGGAAAGCATGAAACAAAAACAATATAAAAAGACATTGGCAATATGATGGCTAAAATGCATTATTAGAGCCTTCCTATTGGAAAATGGCAGAAGGGTTGTTGTGTGGAGTTATTTTCGTTCCCCATAAGACAACTTGAGCCCCAAAACCTATGTTAGGTCTCTTGGTACCTAAAATATTACATCATCACTGCAACACATCCACCATTTTTAAAAATGCCTTCCAGAACAATTTGGCCCAGAT
Source organism: Lissotriton helveticus (assembly GCF_964261635.1). Taxonomy (NCBI): domain Eukaryota; kingdom Metazoa; phylum Chordata; class Amphibia; order Caudata; family Salamandridae; genus Lissotriton; species Lissotriton helveticus. Next base: position 1,072,213,956 of record NC_136057.1, read on the forward strand.
TTGCAATGCCTACCCTAGCTAAATTACTTCTCTAATGATACATAAACACAAATCAAAAATGAAAATCTTAACAGAGGAATATTAAGGGACCAGGACTATGGGATGAAGCTAGCTATTGGTGGTTATTTTCAACCCAAGTGGAACGGGTATGCCCAAACATGGTTCCTGTGCTCTCCATGCCACGCAAGTCAAGCTACCCTGGCTAGTCCCTGGATGCTTGTTTATGGTCCAGGGAGGACCTGGCCTTGCAGTTCGGGATGGGCTGTTCCCATGGCAAGCAGGGTCAAGACTGATTTCCATATGGCTGGGTTAAAATTGGAATAGCATGGGGAGCAAAAAAATGATGAATTTAGCCCCAGATTTCTGTACTGGGGTGAATGTTTGACCTTGTTCAACATTCTGCCAATCAATTTTTGCATTCTTCACCCCTAGTGGCAGGGGCATGCAGAGAAGTAGGTCCTGTGCTCTCCTGTCCATTAACTTTTCTTTTTGCTGGCTATTGGGAATGAGCTGCTTTTATCACAACACTTGACCTTCTTTTCTAACACTCTAATGGTGGTCTTATTTGTTTCTCCTTCGCTTCTGTTCAGCTTGGGCTGAGATCGGTCTACTGGATGAGTGTGATGGTGCCCCTTATAATGTGACTGTCTGACATGGTTAAGGAACTCACTTGAGCCATTGTGATCTGCCAGAAGCATTCAATGCCTAGCTTTCCATGCCCTAAGACCCTTACAAATAATCAACATGTCATTGCCCATTCAATGGAATACTTTTACGTTGGTATTCTTACAACACAAGGTTGCAGACCCCTTTATTTTGTCTATAGAAGAAGGATTCTTTACACATAAACACTGCTAGAAATCCATTATTTTAATGTGTTCTCCCAGTTTAGATATATATATATATATATTACCTACTGGCGGTCGCCAGTAGGTATATATAGTTAGGATTTTTTCTCTATGGGTTTTTTGAAAATTCTATGTCTAATAACTTTGGCGTTTGTGGACGGAATTGGCTGAAATTTTCAGGAAAATGGCACATTTTGTTTCTGAGCAGCCCTTGAAAATTTGGGGGGGGTTCGTCCAGTGGGGGCCGAGAAAAAAGGGGGGTCCCAAAACGTGTTTTTAACATTGAGTTTTCCATAGGGCGGTTGGCCTCACTTTTAGCCCGAACGGCTGAATGGATTTGCACGAAACTTGGCAAAATTGTAGGGACTGGTAGCCCGATGTGCCTTTTGTAGGTCTCAATATATGTGCTCCAGTGGATTTTGAGAAATTAACGTTTAAAAAAAGATATATATCTGTAACAGCGGACCGGGCAGCGCACTGGTTCGCGGACTTTTCGCGCAACGGAGCTTTGTGAAGCGAAGCTGATTGGTTCTCCGGCGTCTGTCAACATTCCAAACAGTCCGTAGTGGCCGCCATCTTGTCTCTCGGTAGGATCGAGAGACAAGAGGAGGTCAAAACAAAGGGGGAAATAACTATAAGGGGGCATAGTAGATCCTCGCTGACCCCCTAGGTATGATGTGGAGGTTTTAAAAGGGCCCCGCGGGGCAAAAAAAAATAATAATAATAATAATTGAACGGCTGAATGGATTTGCACGAAACTTGGCAAAATATTAGGGACTGGTAGCCCGATGTGCCTTTGCTAGGTCTCAATATATGTGCTCCAGTGGATTTTGAGAAATTAACGTTCAAAAAAAGATATATATCTGTAACAGCGCTCCGCTTCGCGTAACGGAGGTTTGCGAAGCTGATTGGTCATTCTGTCACTGGGCTATAGTTGGGCTACATCTGGCTGATATTTGGGCTACATTTGTTTTTTTGTGTGTCTGGCGGCCATCTTTGGGCTACATTGGGCTACATTGGGCTTCATTGGGCTACATTCGGCTAATTAGCAAATAGCTCATCGCAAACTAGGAATGGTAAAGAATCGCTATTTATTCCTTAAAGTTCGCTATTTAGGAAATGCAAATAACTTTGATGATACATATGGCGGTTCATCTCTAACAAGATAAGAAGCATAGGGATACATTTATGATGACTGGCGCATCACCAGGGATGTGTTAATCATTCTGTGCCGCTGTTCCGTCACCTATGGTGTGCTGCATTTACAATGCGGCGCATCATGGGGCAAAAACAGCACAGATGCGTGATGTATCTGTGCCGTAAAGGTGGCGCATTGCTGGAGTTGTATCGCAAGTGTGATGAAGCTCCAGCAAGGGTCGGGGGTGCCCCTGTCGCAGGGTTTCTGTTCTCACACAGAACTGTGGACAGAGGATTGGAACCTCGGCGAATGCATTGCTGGAGTTGTATCGCAAGTGTGATGAAGCTCCAGCAAGGGTCGGGGGTGCCCCTGTCGCAGGGTTTCTGTTCTCACACAGAACTGTGGACAGAGGATTGGAACCTCGGCGAATTAGGGTGTCCCAAAACTCACGTTAGTAATCAAAAACTATTTAGCAAGCTAGGTACAGTGTCACATTGGATATAACAAACTCTCAATGTTTAGACAATCCAGAATATGAACTTATAGTACCTCAGGATACGTGGAACTCATGAACAGTCGGTCGTTATAGATTTCTTAGAAACCAGAACATGGAGTTAAGAAGAACAGATGTGTATTTGAAATGTTTATTTACTAATGCCGTCTTCTCAGGCGTAGTACCTTAGATAATAAAAGTACACATATTATCAGTAGCAAAATTACCAGCATAGTTACTAGTACATAAAAAGTGAATGGTGATAGTATGTTAACATGCTGTAAATGAATAAGAGTTAGCAACACTTATAAGCAGCCGCGGGCCGTGGAGGGAGTTACGGTGAGGCAGGGAGGCGGGGAGGGGGAGAAGCAGGGTGGAGAATACAAGTACACATATTATCAGTAGCAAAATTACCAGCATAGTTACTAGTACATAAAAAGCGAATGGTGACAGTATGTTAACATGCTGTAAATGAATAAGAGTTAGCAACACTTATAAGCAGCCGCGGGCCGTGGAGGGAGTTACGGTGGGGCAGGGAAGCGGGGAGGGGGAGGGGCAAGGTAGAGAGGGCTCCACCCTGCTTCTCCCCCTCCCCGCCTCCCTGCCCCATCGTAACTCCCTCCACGGCCCGCGGCTGCTTATATCTCACCCTCCCTAATACACATATTATATTATTTGCTAAGAAGGTCTCTTTGTGTTGGTTTAGGGCGTGCCCATACTTTAGTGTCTTAGATTTGAAGGAATCACATCAGCATACACCAGCTCTCTCTTCATGTGAACCGCATCAACTGTTGTGTATGTGTGTTCGGCAAAGCAATATAAAACCCGCCTCATGCCCAGAATTGGCAGAAGTTGCACTTATGTTATGAGTATGAAGTCGTGGAGATCAGACCTCATAACAATTCTGTATCGTGTTGTTCTTGAAACTTTAGCACTCGCTGTACAGATATAGTTTAACAAGTAAAGCAGATAGTAGACCAATAACATATTATTCTCATGTAAACCACGATGAACTACTAGGTGGAAAGCTAAAGCAACAACTAAGTGTCGTGTGCAGAAGTTGCAAAAAAGGAAAAATGGCGTTTAAACCGGTAATGAGCCCATGCTAACTTAACACGGTGTAAAGATATCCAGGACCTAGATGACACCTCCTCATGATCCGGAAACGAACTGAATAAGATAATAGAAGTGCCATCTCATGAGAGCAGATTGCAAGTTTATATGTGGACGGTCCGCAAGGTAAAGCATTAAAAACTAGGAAAATTTAATGCTAAAGAAAAATAAAACAGCCAAGTACTTTATCGAGTCTTAAGCCAATAGGCAAGGTAAATAATAAAAACTTGACAAATAAGTCAATGAATTGTCAATGAAATGCTAGTACTCAGCATATCAAACATGAAAAAGGTCTATGACATAACTGTGTATGCAAAATAAGCTGCAACAGCCTCCAATAGGAAGTCACCGTCTTCATCCGAAAACAGTTCAGCCATCCAATTTAAAAGCGGAAAAGAACATACGTGCTCTCCCAGCACCGGATCCTCTATCACCATCAGAGGACAGCTCGGTGGGTTTTCAAGAAAGCTCTGTTCCAAGAAAGACTGTGCTGCCGCCAGTAAATTCCAGGGACCAAGTAGTCCATGCATCAATGCCACAGCCATAATCCTTTCGCCAGGACAAACCAACTCGTGAGTAATGATAGGAGTCATCAGCTGATTAAAGTCGACGTCAGGAGAAACCGGTCCGCAGAGACACAAATCAATGGCCCAATCGAAATCACAGGTCAGGCAGTGAAATACAGGCTGGACACAGGTGAAGTAGGAGAACCGAAAAGATAATCCATATGCCGTGCTTAATATCGCCAACGGCATTGTGCCATAATATTCTAGCATGCGATTGCGGAACAGTGTCAGCAGCTGCAGGGTCGGAGGTTGCATAGGAGGGACATCCATATTTAAAAATGTAAAAAAGCACAAGAGCGTCCGCTGGTAATGCAAGTAAAAATGCCAATCCACGAACCAGAGTGCAGAAAATACAATGAAAGGAAGCAGGGATGACTCCAAAGATTTTCTCAAATGAAGTCACGAGACCACTGGTAACAACTTTAAAAAAGTGTGCCAGGGATTTTGTGGAGGATGCGTTAAAGATAGTCGGAAACATGTTGCTGAAATTGAAAGGCAAACCTGTGTACGGGTGTTCGCTATGTGAAGTACGAAAGTTTCATGGGCCGAACTCAAGGCCACCTCTCTCTGAGACAAAAGAGCTCTTATTCTTGCCATGCCGTTGAAACGTGTCCCAAGGTTGGTATTTGTGGCCAGATTGAAAACTCCCTATGTTCATGTGTGGGAGGAAATAGAACATTTCTGCAGCAAATAACCCGTTCACTTACTGTTACGATAAAAGGAATACTTTTAATTAACTCAGAACAATCTTCATTATTGAGCATCAAATAACTACCATTTTCCAACAACTTGAACGTGGGGATGATAGCAGGAACTGGCGTGCCTTGCAACACGCAAGCCATATTTGGTCGGTGTTTGTTGCATGAATCGTGTAACTGTATGTGCGTACACATTAGTGAATGATCTGGCGTCTCAGTGCATTCCTCTCCATTCAGATAAACTTCTTCATCATCTTTGAAACATCTGTATGTGTATGGAAGCGACCAGACCTCATGAAGAAAAGCACAACCTAAAGGTTCATAACGACCTATTGGTATATATTTCATACAATTTGAAAACTTATATAAAGCAAAAGGCAGCGTTATTAAACCGTGGATAAGGCATGTTGCCAAAAAACCCGCAATCCTCTGCTGATGATGTCACTGAGCATGTCATGAATGATGTAATATGTGACATCATCAGCAGTGGATTACGGGTAATGGTATCTCTAGTTTACTCCCCTATAGCTGTCTTTCTTTTAACATAAGTGTGTGTTTCCTTCCCTTATACTTACTGTTTTTGGTTCGCTTCCAGTTCGCGTACCAGCGAGCGAACTAGGAAGCGAACTAAGAGAAATAGAGGTTGGCACAGTTCCAAATATTGTACCAATTTTTTAATAACGGGGAGGTAGTTCTGAAAAGAACTTTTTTTTTTATTTTTCTGAACATTTTTTTACTGTTTTTGAATTTTTCGGAACAGTTTTATATTTTTTGGGGTTTTTCTTGGAGGGGGCAATGAAAACGATTCATTGTAAAGGGCTCAACAGGAGCAACAAAACAAAAAAAAGAAGTATTTATTATTTTGGGCGTTTCGGACAAACTTGCATATGATAGTCAATAGCTCTGTTGATCAGAGTGATGCTTTTTTCTCCGTAGGAAATGAATCCATCGCAAAATGCGCAGGTGTGTTTTACATCACCAAATCTCATTTGTATATTTGGCACCATCTCCCTGCCCTCTGGTCCCGTTACTTCCGGTACAACAGATCTTCTGGCCATAATAGGGAGATTATCTAGGTCGTTCCGAAACTGTGCAGCACTGTAGTTGTTAGGATGCCACCTAGTCATATGGCGATGCATTGTGTAGTTTCCGAAACTGTATTTTTTGTCGGTCCCTCTGGACAGTCTATCTTGACATATAAGGCAAGTTACGTATCTTGCATTTACTTTTTTCTGACCTTTGGGAATTTTAAAAAATTGCCAAATGAAGTTTTCTTTCCGGTGAGACGTCCTGGGCTGCTCAGGCAAAAACTGCCTCTCTTCGTGCTCGTCCTCCTGTTCCTCTTCTTCTTCTTCTTGTTGAATTACAACTTGAGCAGGTGGTCCACTCTTCCTTGGATGTGGTGGAGGTGGTGGGGAAGCACCAGCTGAAGCTACTAAAGAAGCCATTGCTCAGTGATCACAAAGGGTCTTTCTCTCACAATGATGAAAGTCAGAGTGAGGAAAGAAGGAGGGATTTTCATCATTTGGGAAAAACAAGAGTTCTCAACCAATCAAAAGTGTTCATTTTAGATTATATGACCTAGTCTTACATCATTAGGAAACCAAAAGTGAAATGAACCAATGAAAAGTGTTATTACCAAGTCACATGACTTGCTGTGTTTACGTTAAGCGCTTTGCAGGGCCTCCCGGTTTGCTTCCAGAAACCTGCGCTTTGCGACTCGCTTCGCGTACCAGTTCGCTAACGTAGCACGTCATATGACGTATCACGCGACAACGTGAAACGTCATGCGGACGGGAGGCGTCACGATGTTGTTTTCTAACGCGGCACTTGCGGTAAAGAAACGTTTACCGGCTCGCGGTCTATTTCGCGGCATCAAGGTCAGCTAACGGGAAGCTTCCCGATTCGCGAAGCGGGAACGAAGAAAAAAATATTTTAAAAAAAAATTATTCATAAACATATAAAATATATTTTTGGATTTAAAGAAGAATACATTTTACAGCTACAGATATTAGCTGTTAAAAAACCAATGAAATTCACAGAAAAAACCATAGGTTATAGACCATATATAGTTAGGAATTAGCATTTACAAAACCTTGAAAATTCACTGAAAAAACCATAGGTTATAGACCATATATAGTTAGGAATTAGCATTTAGAAAACCTTATTTTACTCACACAAAACCATTGAAATTCCATATATAGTTAGTTGCACTAACTATATATCGCGCACCCGCAATCCACTGCTGATGATGTCACATATTACATCATTCATGACATGGTCAGTGACATCACTGATGACATCACTGATGACATCTCAAATGACATCACTGATGACAACATCCAGTGACTGTATGTTTCTGTAAAGTTAAAATATGTCTTAGATATTGAAGAATGAGTGGATGTATAAGTGTCTGGATGAAGGATTTAGTAGGTGCGTGACTGACTGTATGAGTGAGTGATTAAATGTGTCTCACTGAATGCATGGGTTAGTGACTAAACTGTCTTAATTTGTGCATCATTATGTCTGTTGTGATGTAAACTGCTGCATGTGTTGATCATTAGCTATACGAGAGGCTATATGTGTTATTAATTGGTTGCCCAAGTATTTCTATGGGAGATTGAGTTTGTGTGGGGGTGGCTGGGAGGTGTGTGACTCTGTGCATAGATGTGTGAGCAGTTGATTCACTAGGTGTATGAGTTCAAGAGTGCATGTGGAAAAAGCTACATGGGCGGTTGACTGTGTGCATGAGTGTATTGATGAGTGAATGGATATCTCAATGCTACATGTCATAGTAAGTACATATGTAAAACACAGTACATGTGAGAGTTGGCATATATAAATAACTGTGCATGAGAGCCACTGAATGTGTGAGTGGCTGTATGGATCATTGTGAACTTGTATCAGGGATTGTATAAGAGAGTAAATATGTGTTAGTATATGTTTGAATAAGTAAGGTGTGTATAACTGTATAGTTGAGGAAATGGAGGTGAGATTGTTTCTTTGCATGACTGACTAGGTGTGTGAGTAACTCCATGGATGAGTGACAGTGTGTGAGTGTCTGTATACATTGAGTGTATCTAAGGTTATATTAGAGTCTGAAGAGGTTTATCGTATTAGCACAAGAATGATGTCAAATGAGATGTCATCAGTGATGTCATCAGTGATGTCATTTGAGATGTCATCAGTGATGTCATCAGTGATGTCACTGACCATGTCATGAATGATGTAATATGTGACATCATCAGCAGTGGATTGCGGGTGCGCGATATATAGTTAGTGCAACTAACTATATATGGAATTTCAATGGTTTTGTGTGAGTAAAATAAGGTTTTCTAAATGCTAATTCCTAACTATATATGGTCTATAACCTATGGTTTTTTCAGTGAATTTTCAAGGTTTTGTAAATGCTAATTCCTAACTATATATGGTCTATAACCTATGGTTTTTTCTGTGAATATATATATATATATATCATTCCAACTCGTGACATTAATTTCTCGAAGCTGCATGAGAAATGACGAGGGCAGACCTTCTTAGTGCAAATTTTGATTTATTTCACCAATGTGCCATCACGACGAGTTTCGGCCATCCCAGCGGCCTTGATCACATATATATATATATATATATTTGTCACCTGCACATTTCATATTTGGTCCTCAGAGTAGCAAGGGCCTCCTGCAATCAGATCCCAGTTACAGGTGTTCTCAACCATAAATTAAAAACTGTTATGTGTTTAAATTACCATGGTTGACCCTGTAGTAAATAAGCTATAAACTTGTGGTCATGTTTTGTATAACTGAACTATTCTGGTGTGTACCCAAGGAGATGTTTTCCACATTACCATTTGAAAAAAGTAAACCTAATTTTTTTTGTTATGAAAATGCTACAAACATTGCATTCGCAGTGTTTACCTAAATAGGTAAGAAAGAAAAAAATAATATTTGGATTTTGATTATCTGCATTAATTTCCTTGCCTTAAACTGTCTTATGGATTGATTAATGTGTTTTTATTTCTGTAGTTTTTGCCAGTGTGTACCATACCCTCGTTTTGTCAGAGCACTTTACATGATGTATACACAGTACAGCAGTATGGCAGGCTCATAAACAGTGATTATAGTGAATACACCAGGAGATATTTGAAATAGGAGAAAATAGATGAGCTGGCTATTAGATGACAATATATAAATTCAATATCAGTTGAGGTTTCAGAGAATACTTCTCTACTGCGATTGTGGGTTTGACCTTGGAGTTAAAGCTGAAACAAAAGTTATTTCAGCTCCTCATTGAAGGCCTCAAGGGTTGGGTTTATGTATCTGGAGGGGTCTTACATTGAAATAAAATGGCAGATTTTTTATTAGCTCTATAACCACAGAGGTTCAAATAACATGGATTTGGCACTTCTAAGGGATCAGGAGGCCCGATTGTTCTGCGTTTTGGGGCAGTTGTACTGGAGAGCAAGACACATGGATTTGTTCCTTATGCATGCATTTCACAATATGTTTCTGGCTTTCATGAGAAGCAAATTTAGATTTTTAAGGGTTGGTGTGATGTTTTTAAAGCATTTCACTCATGTGATGAGTCTTGGAGCTTAGGTAATAAATACATTTCCATTGAGAATTCTTGAAAATAACAGAGATTGTTCCATTGTTCTGAAATCTGGAGTGGCAATGAAGGATTGTATCCCCTTCACGAATTTCAGCTGGAACTGAGTGGTCTTTGGTATTGCAGAAACATGTGCTTGGGAAGGGGTAGTTCAAATTTTTGTGAATGTGAAACACAGGGTTTTGTACATTCAATTATGGCAGGTTTGCATCAAAGTACACCAATTCAGTAAAGTAGAAATCGCACTGGATTTGAGCTCAGACGGGGAGATGAGAGTAAGTACTCAGTCTTCAGAGAATTACGTTTTAGATAGTGGGAAAGCCATCCAAAATTGGTGGGTAGCGTTTCAACCAACCCACTTTGGAAATGTCCTCCGAGTTTGTTATTGTACAGTTGAGTATCATCTGCATCGAGATGACATGAAATGTTTGATTGTTTCAGTGTTGTGGGGAAAGTTTCAATATAACGATCAAGGCAAGATGAGGAGCAGATTGGTCCCTGAGCAACTGCTTTCTTAACAAACTGTAGCTGAAAGATTTTCACTCAGTTTTATTTATTGGGAGGAATTTTCTAGAAAAGAGGAGAAACATCTAAGGGCTGCCCCTTCTTGAAGGCTCCTGACAAATTGAAAAGGGACAAGTCACCACTGTCTAAAAGATTTAACTCATCATTAACTATCTGTACAATGTATTTTTTCATGCTATAGGCTTCTCTAAATCCACACATATGTTCATTGTCTAGGTCAGTTTAAACAAATAATTTACTTAGTTGCCAGGTTCTGCAGCTTTCTAGTACTTTTGATAAGAAAAATATATTAGTTACTGATACAAAGTTGTTAAGGTCCTTTTTAGAAATTACCATCTTTGACGGGATTTCCCCACAGATTATTCCCTTCTTTAGCTGAACCCATTTTTGTCGACTGTAAGGACTCTGCATACGTTACTCCTCCTAACCAGTGTAAAGTGCTTATGTTCTCCATTTTAAACATGATAAAATTGGCATATACTTAATCAACATATTTAATTTACTTGTGTCTCTATCATATGATCCTACATGATGTATCCGAGGCCTGGAAATTAAATACAACAAGTGGGACGCAGTCCTCATTGTGCGATCTACTAAAGGCAGCACTGTAAAACATGTCTTAGGCCTGAAATTGCAGCCTAATTGGGTAATTTAAAACTTCCATTTTGACCTGGTCTAAACCACTCTTTATAATACTTATAAGTCACCCCTAGCCAAAGCCCTGAATGCCAAAAGTACAGGGCACCTGGTATTTACAAAGTAGGATATACATTTTTAAGGTTTTACATATCCTGGCAGTGAAAAAACTACAAAGTTGTTTTTCACGGTACCAAGTAGGACTCTCCCGTAGGGAAACACTGGGTTACAAACTTTTAATGCTAAATTTCAGTTTGGGTGCCGCTAGAAAAATGATCCAAAGACTTATTTTAATAGTAATTTAAATTCCAACTTAATGGAAAAATCAGATTTTTTATTATTATTTTGAAAATGATACTTTTAAAAAGTTGTAATTTTCCTGCCTAAGCCAAATATGTTTTTCTGCCAGTGTCCAGTGTCACCTGACTAGTGAATGGCTCCCCAGTGGTGAGATGTGGCATGCGCCCAGAAAGTGGACAAAAGGCTTGGGTGTGGACAGGTTTTTTTTCTTCCTCAAGCAGGATGTCCTCAGGAATTGTGGCCTGCCCCTTCCTATGCTTCAAAGGATGCCTACAATGTCACTGGCAGTTGCAGCTCACACCTATGCCCATCCCCCTTTGTCTTCTTAGTCAGTTTGGCTCTGTTCCCATTGGGAAGAGAGCTGCCTACAACTGGCTTGAAGTGACTACAAGGAGAGCTTGCCACAATATCAAAGCCACAATTCTGGGTGAGCACAGGGCGCTGTGATCAGGGGGAAGAAGAGTTCTGCATATTGTTGAACTTAGGTGAAAAAAGACACTTTGGGATAGTTCACAGTAAAACGCACAAGAAGTGATGCAGAAGTGGATAGGATCACCCTTGTGATATTTAACCCCATTGGTTAAAGAGTTTTTGCCAACTTTTTCTCCACAGAACCCGTTGGAAACCAGAACCACCATGGAGCCATAGCTGTCGAATCACCAGTCAGATTTGATTTGCTGGTTTGCCACCAAAGGCTTCAGTGGGACCAACACTGAGCACCAACCCGTTGACTTCGAGGCCTTCCCAGACACAGACTTGCCCCGCTCTGAGCATTCTCACCTCTGTGGACCACCACACTGGGATCCTGCACTACATAGCCCACTGCATCTGATCCAGCTTGCAGTTGGCCAAGCCGATGACTCGTCAATAACTATGTTTCTCAAGAAAAAAAATGTAAGCTTGAAGATAAACTTTTCACTGGGATGGCCTGGTCCATGTGTCAGACACACACTCTTTCTCATTTAGCCTTAACTTTTGACCCAGTCTTGCGAGACATGATAATTGCAGTTGGTGCTTTGTGCTTTTTGATGCTATTAGAAATTTCATTTTTAAAAATTAATTCCTCCGGTTCTACTGTTTAGATTTTTTGTGTTTTTGTGTTATTTTATTTATTACATTATGATTTATTTTCTAAATTGGAGTGGAATTTTTCTGGTGTTGTGTTCCCTTTAGTACTGTTTAAAATCTGTATAAATACTTTGTACATTTCCCCTAAGAAAAGCCTGGCCATTTTGTGCCAACATGCCAGAGTGTGAAGCATTAGTGTTTTATCCTGAAAAGGACTGTGATTATTCTTTGAAGGAGGTTCTCACCCACTCCAGCAAATAATACCATTTTTTACAGTCCTTATGATTCACTTCCACCAGACGTTTGGAGAAGGCTTACCTGGTCTCTTTTAAAAAAATCTGGGAATGTTTCTTTAGATATGATGAGTTGATGAGGATTGTCTTGTATGGCGTGATGTGGGCACTTACCTCTAAGTATTGAGGCTGACCCACATAATTGAAATAGGTAGATGATACTCAAGATTGTTTTGATAAGATCACTGTCCCTGGCTTTACTGTAAGTGTTCCACGTCATAGTGTTTTTCAGGTCCTGGAAGTATTAGGAGGTATCAGTAAAGGGGAGGACAGTGCAATCAGTGAATAAGCCAAATACATCTATTTTCGTACTGATTAAATAGTTCAATAATCATTTCTTCATCAGTACAGCCTATGATCTTAAGACCAACTGTGAAGACTAAGGGGGCGATTGTGAGTTTGGTGGTACTCCTGTAGGACTGCCACTGCTGCACTTACAGGAGGACCACCAAGCCTCTGGTGGCCCTGCCTGCCCGATTCCAATTTGAATCCAAAGCGGAACACTTAACAATCAGTCTTGCACAGTGACATCACCTACTGCACGTTTCAGCATGGTGTGGTTTGAACAAAGTTGCGCATGCCACACAGTGCAGAAACAAAGGTGCAAATATAGGGGGGGTACAATGTTTCCCCATGCTCACACCCTCGTATGCAAATTTACCTGGGGACCTGTTAAGGCCCCCTTACTTGTATGTCTGCTATCCTTTTCATGGTAGGCTCACTGCCATGAAATGGGCAGTGGAAATACAACTCAGAATATGCTCTGCAGTGCCGGCATCCGAACTGCCAGTATATTCCTGCCCCTTTCCACACTGCCACTGCTGCAGGATCCTGGATTCTGGAAGAGGCGGCAGTTGTGTTGAGGTCCGACTGCCACACTTGGTATACAGCAGTGGACCTGCAGGGTTTGAAGTATGTGACTATCACCACAAGTACTGCTGTCACAGGACCATCACACTCTTAATAATCCCCTAAGTAAATGTATTTTCTCAGAAAGAAGTCTATTAAAGGTCCATATTGTCAATTATGCATCTTACCTTGGCTGGTACTGGGGGTGGTTAAAGTGTCTATCCCAGTCACTCCAATAATGGCTTCAGTCTGCAGAGTGAACTCTACCATTTCCGCCAATGGTGTGGATGCTGGGTCGATGGTCCCCCCTGTCTTTCTCGCCTCTTCAAGCCTGCTTGCCACCTTTTCCTTGGCTCTTGGTCGCAGGTCATACCAGTGCTGACGTATCTCCTTGGTGGAGTGCTGCATCAGCCCCACTGCACTGATTTTGTACTGGATTTCCTGCCAAATCTTGTGCTTTTTGGCCTTCGGGACATGGAATGGGTTTTTATTGAAAAGCTTGTCATTACTCTTCACCACTTCCCCAGGGAACACCTCCAATTCCTGCTCACTGAATTTGAGTTTTCTTTTGTGCCCTTCTGCTTTTTTTCCATTCTCCTCTGATGCCATGCTTTGTTTTTGCGACAGTTTCTTCACTCCTAACTGTCTATTCTACTTACCGAATCAATATTTGGTAATCGCAAATTCCAAATGCAAATTTCAAGAAATCACGAACTCTTTCGCGATTCCTTACATACATAGCATTTTGAGATGACCAAATAATGATTCGGGAAAAATTGATATTTGGTAATTGCAAAATTAAATGTTTATACATGTGGCCCCATATTTTGTACTTACACCAAAATCTCACATGGAATTCTGTGACTAACCATCCAATCCATACATTGTAGCAAACACACAGTAAGGGTGACTTAGTGGACATTTATTGGACTAGAACATAATATTAACATATGACATATGCACATTACACTTGAAATCCTAGCTTAATATATCAGATATTGGTAATAACAAATAACCTCCCCAAACTTCAGAACCAGCACTCCTGTTGCAAAATTAAATATCAGGGTTACGCTCCGAATGTTTTGAGGGAATTATGATAGTTTTCTCCTTATCTCTCTTTACCTGCTTTGTACCGCCTCACCTTTCTTCTATTGGTACACTTCTCTGGCTACACAGTTATCTCTGCTCTGCTGAGTGAGAGAATTAAAGGGGGCAGGAGACACAAGACACAGAGGTAAACAGAAAAATATAGTGAGGTCAAGTAGATGGAGAAAGAAGGATGACACATTGATGATGTATACAAAGGATGCAATCCAAAAGGTGAGGTAGCCAGTATGATAGATAAAGAGAGGTAGAAAGATGGAGAGATAGGCAATGTCATGGAAGTAGAGGGATTGGTCATGTTTTAAACTGGGGTAGACAGGCAGGAAGAACTAGCAATAAGGGAGCAGGAAACGTAGAGAGTGATAGGTACACTGGGAGATGGTGAATGCAGAAGTTCATAAAAAGGGTCTCTCCTCACACTTAACAGGACGTTTTCTGGAGTTTAAGGCCCAACCTAAGCTGGAAATATAGTATGCAGCTAGGAGGTTTTTTAAGTTACCAGAGTAATTAGGCGCACAACCTGAGTGGCCGCAAAGTAAATAGTGATATAAATAGGATGGTATAGGCAATAGGGCGAGCGGTAATCCCTCACAACCGCTCAAGGTTGGACCAAGATGATCCACACATATAGCAAAAACCAACAAAGCCCCTGCGCTATACAGAATTATAACATTTTAGTTAACGTTGGTGTCTTTAGAGATGATTGGTTGTATACATCAACACTTTCGGAGTAACTTTTTGAGAATTACAGTCTTCAAAATAGAAATATGAAAATTCAAGAAAGACGTTCTGTTCTTGGTGTGAAGTGTCAATTTATTATTCCTTTAGTTAGGCCAACACGTGTTTCATCGCAGGGATTTTTGGCAAACGGCGCCGGGAACCTCAAGAGGGAGCATTTCACTAACAAGGTGTACCCGCCTATGTGATACCAGTACATTACTATATATACTTTTTCGACTCCTCCCGGCTAAAGCTCCTTTCACTAACGAACAAGAATCAACCATTACGCGAACAGCGTTTTTTCGAAATCTTTGAGCACCCGAAAACAAACACATTGAAGCACCGCCCTAAACGGGTATAACCAACACGATTTTGCCCGTGTCTACATGAGGCCCTGAAGATTCGCAGTATGTTCCCTGCGATGAAACACGTGTTGGCCTAACTAAAGGAATAATAAATTGACACTTCACACCAAGAACAGAACGTCTTTCTTGAATTTTAATACTTCTATTTTGAAGACTGTAATTCTCAAAAAGTTACTCCGAAAGTGTTGATGTATACAACCAATCATCTCTAAAGACACCAACGTTTACTAAAATGTTATAATTCTGTATAGCGCAGGGGCTTTGTTGGTTTTTGCTAAGCTGGAAATATATTGGGATGCCATAGAGAAACAGCAAGACCGCAAACTCTACTTTCAACTTAGAGTAGGCTCCCTTCCATTAAGGTCATTTACAGCTAAATGGGCAGGTGAAAACGGTAATGATAAATGCTCCAAGTGTGGGGAGGAACAAGAGACAATAAGTCATCTCCTTTTTTTCTGTCCCTTGTATACTGGCCCTAGAGTAATGTGGGTTAAGCCAATCTGCAAATTGCTTGGCACGCGCAGATATGTAGAGGCTTTAAGAATCCTATGTACAGACTCTAGTCCATTAATCGCTACTGCTCTGGCCAAATTCTTGAAATGGGCATGGGTAATTCGTACAAGACTAATTGCGGCTGAGACCTGAATATTAAGTACCTATCACTCTTGTCCAGCGAAAAATATGGGGGTTGTTTTATCTCTGTGACCTTTGTTCAATATTACCCTGGACTGTATGAAAATTTATGGACATTTTTTAAAGATTTTATGAAATTATGAAAAATGATATTCGGCAATAGTCTATAGTAGTTTGATCTTTTCTTAATATTTATTGTATTGCTTTTAATGGTTTTTATATTGGAAAATTGTGGATCTTATGTGCTTTTATGACTTAATTGTCGAAGAAAGTTTATGATTGGATTGGATAGGTACACTGACAGGTGAAGTTGAGAGGTGAGACATAAAGAGAGGTGAGTTAGAGATACATAGAGGCCGACAGGAGAGGTAGGCAGGGAGGTGAGGTAATGAGACAATACAAAGAGACACAAGGTAGTGAGAAAGTGGTGAGGTAGGGGGGGGACAATAAAAGGTGGGAAAGGTACAAGCCACCTAAAAAAAGTAGCAAAGCAGAGAGAAATGTAGCACAAGAAGGGTGAAGGGTAGAAAGACAGTTGAGGTGTTGAGAGAAAATAGGTTAAGAAGAGAGGAGCAGTGGTTAGGTAAACAGTTGAGTTTAATAAAGTGGTAGAGGGGACAGTGAGGTAGAGAGGGGTTGAGATGGAGCAGTGACGTAGAGATATTTAAAGAGAGAGGTGAGCAAGAGAAGATTAATTGAAAGAGAGCAGGAAGTACTGACAAAGCTGAACAAGAAATAGAGGGGATAAAGATAAATAGAGTGGTAGAGGTGGAGAAAGAGAAAGAAAGAAAGAAGGTAGAGACATATGGAAACTACAGTGAAAGTACAGTGAAAATTACAGGGGCTAAAAGAGAAAAGGGAGATGGTTAGGCAAGGTAGTGTGCAAATGGAAAGGTAAATTAATAGGTAGTAGGAGAGAGTTGGGGTAGAGTAGGAGGCGCTACAGAGAGAAATGAGGTAGAGAAAATGGTGAAATAGAGAGCTTGTGTGTGAAAGCTGTAGAGAGAGTTCAGATATGGAAAGCAGTAGAAAAGTCAGGTAAAGATTGTTGACACAGATGAAAGAGAGATACAGGTAGGAGAGATGGAAACATAGTAGTGAGGTCCAGCAAGAGGGTTGTGGTTGAGAGCATTGAGGGAGAGTTGTAAAGATAGGTCCGAGAGTGGGAGAAAGGTGAGGGCATGAGAGACAAAGAAAATAGAGTTGAGGTATAAAGAAGTGTTTTGAACGAGAGGAGGTACAGAGTATAGAGACTGTTTGGAGCATGGTGCTGTAGCATAGGGCAGAGAGATGCAAACAGGGATGAATGCAGTGGAAGAGTTGGAGAAGTAAAGCAAGAGACATAAGATAAATAGCGCAAAGAAAGAGGGAGAGGGTGGTAGAGAGAAATGACAAGGTCTAGGAAATAATGGTATATAGAAGAGTGAGGTGTGGAGAAGGACAGGAATTTAGACAGTGGCGTAACAATAGCCCAGGGGCGCACTGGGAGCACCCTCCAGCACTGTGCACAGAGAGTTCCCAACTGGGCCTGGAGTGTGGGGGCCTCCTCCATGTACTTTGCAGGTGGACTCCTCAAGTTCCTTTATGCAACTGAATGTAGTGATTGGAGAGGTTCAGTGAGATGAAATACAGCAAGAGAGCGCAGTAGATAGATCAAATAGAGAAAGAGGAGGTAAAGAATGGACAGAAATGAATGGAGGCAAGGTAGACAAGCAGGCGGTAAGAGTAAGTTACAGGGAGGACGATAGAGTCAAAGATTAGTGATAAACAGGAACTGGAAATGCCAAAGCAAGAGATCAGTGAAGTAGAGAAAGATATGTAGGTGGAAAGGTAGAGAGTGATGAAATAGGAAAATGTTGACTGAAGGAGGGGTATAGAAAGACATAGAGGATAAAAGATGGAGATAGAAAAAGAGGCAGAAAGGAGAGTATGAGAATGAGAGAAACTTGTAAATGCCCCTATCATGCTACCAAGGAGCCCTTGGAAGATGCATTACCTGGGCAATTGCCACATTTGCCCATGCATTACAGCCGTCATGCATCACGGGGCTCGTGTGCTGATGACGGCTGGGGGCCGTCATAAACCCGCCCACTTAGAAAAACGCAGCACAGGCGCAGAATCGCGGCCGCGCCCAAGGGGTTAAACACTGTAGTACATTTTATTTTACAAGTCTCTAATTGCAAAAAAATCTCTATAAGCGACTCGCAAAATGAAGTGGTCAAACATCTGGCCTGAATGTACTTTATACTGGGTAGAAATCACATTTTGGGATTCTCAAAAGGCCTTTATAAATGCCAAAAGGCTATTTAACATTTCTTAACGGGCCGATGTAGCGATTCGGCCCATTAAGAAATGCTAAATAGTTTTGATAAATCTGGCCAAAAGATACTAGGAAAGGAGCTAGCAAGTGAAAAAGACTTAAGAAAAAAGGCAAAAAGAAAGAAAAATTCAAACCATTGTCTACCAGCCATAAGTAGTGAATGCATATTTTTCAAATTAACTAAAGCTTGTGATGTTTTTTACAAAGACAAAATCCTACCTTTTACTTAGTTTTCAGAGCCATTTAAACTGCTGTTTTGTTCTGCACAGTTGTGTGCTCATTGCTAATCTATTCCTTAAAGAAAGGCTTGAACCTCTGTCACCTAGAAAGCATTATCTTGGAGATCAATGTGCAGCCACTGGACCATGACACCACAGGTGGGAGATGAGAAATTTTCAGGGCTGGTGAGCAGTCTTCACATTTTTTTTAGCGGATCAACAGCATCGAAGTATTTCCAACCTGCAGGGCTGCCAGATATACAATCATTTTCTTTGAGATCAAAATGCTGTTTATTTATACCCTCCTTTTGTCAAGCTGGTCAAAAAAATGCCCTTTAACTAAAACCTAGGTGTTTTGCTAAACACTGTATAGCGCCAAAACTATCTCTGCTTGAATAACCTTTACATTTATTCTATAATGCAATTATAAAAATTGTGTAACCACGCAATTCGTTTTTAATACAACACTTACAGCCTGATTCATCAAGCTAAATTGCACTCGCAAAGGGCAAGATTCTCAGAATCTTGCCTTTTGCGCGTGCAATTTTTGCATTTGGGATTCATCATCCCAAATGCAAAAATCGCTATTTAAGAATTCGCATATTTGCGAGGAATTGGATTTAAGGAATCTCTAATAGAGATTCCTTAAATGCAATTCATCAACCAATTAGAAATTGCGAAATTGCAATATTTGGTCGCAATTTACCACCAAGTCTGACTTGGTGGTAAATTGCGAAAATAGTGTAAAAAGCACTTAAGTGCATTTTTTTCTTTTGCATGTTACACACACACATGTCCTTTGGACATGTGTGTGCGCAACACCTGTTCAAATGTGCATTTAAGGGGTGCTACAGGGTGTCCTTTGGACACCCCTGGCACCCTTTAAATCGCTATCTTATTTGCGAGTAGCAAATTGCTACTCGCAAATAAGGGATACTCCCCATTCATTCCTATGGGCCTTTTGGCCCATAGGAATGAATGGGGAGTTATTCCTTATTTGCGAGTAGCAAATTGCTACTCGCAAATAAGGAATATGTAGGAATCGCTATTTATTTAGCAATTCCTACATGAATACCGTTTTGCAAGTCCTTAATAGCGATTCGCTATGAATCGCTATTAGGGGCTCGCAAAACGGCCCCTTGATTAATCAGGCTGCTAATATCCTATCCATGCAGAAAAAAACATATGCTCCCAAAAGGAAAATATTTTAAATTGAGAAATAACTGAAAAGACTATTTTATACAGCTGCGCCCCCGACATTTTTCCAAGCCCAAGTTTGATTTCATGCAGCTTAGGTGTACGTGTGTCATCTGTAACGCTTTATATGATTTGAGGTGGTAGGCTTTCTCTAAAATCATTTAAAAAGAAAACATTTCACGGTAAGACTGAGACAAATCAAAATGATGTGTCGGGAAAAAGATTTTGGCTCTTCTCTCTCAACATATTGGAGCTGGTTTACAATGTTTCTTGCACGTTTGGTGGAAGAAGTTCCCTGCCATGCAAATGTCTGAAATGTCTACAAACGCTGGTAAAATGACATGACATATAAAATATAAGTTAGGGATATATAAGTGTGTGCTTAAGCTTGACACACACACACTTCAGACGATATTTCCTAACACTGTGCACCATTGCACAGTGAGGCGAAATTGTGCAGAGCAACACATCTGTATTAGCTTTCCACAGCAAAAGGTATGTTGTACAGTTATGGTGCACTTATTATAGTGCTGCTTTGCATCAAGGCACTGGCAGTTTCTTCACTTGGGCAGGGGAGCATCGCCCCTCCCCCCCCCCCCCCCCACTCCCCCCCACCCGCCTGCTGCGAGCCTTGCAGGAAAAATAAAATGGCAATGAAAGATTTCATTTTCTGATGTGCGCACTTACCACACCGCGCTCAGAGACATGCGGAGGGTGCCGCAGCAGAGGACAGGAGCAGGAGCAGTGGCTGGCTGGATGCTCCAAAGTGGGCATGTCACTTTGGCCAGCTGTATTGTTCCAGCCAAAGTGACATGTACACTTTGAAGATCTCCACCTAGCTGTCTTAGACAGCTTGGTGGAGACCAAGCATAGGCCTACAGTGCCTGAAGCAGCGTCCAGTCTGGCACTCCATCCAATCCTGACGCTGCTCTCACAGCATGAGAGCAGTGCCAGGATTGGTTAAGGAATTTGGCTGGGCCCATGCTGAAGTAGAGAAGAAGATCGGGAGGAGCGAGGATGTGCAAGCCAGGTAAGTGGCGTATTTTTCTTTATTCTTATTCTCCTGCCTTCCTCTTCCATACCTTCCTCTCTCTGCTTGGTCCCCGTGACACTGGGAGCGGTCGTTTGCCCGTCCCCCGCAGTACCCTTAGCTGGCAACCACCACTGCATCAAGGTGGCTCAATTGGGTCATTACAGCCAAACCATCCATAGTTTTTGTCACAAAGCAAAGGTAGTTAGACTGTAATTCCCATCAAAAATGTCCTCTTGAAGTAGGTGCTTACAAAGACAAATGTTTTCATAGGATTCTGTCCTGGAAGGATATGCTTCCTGCTATAATCATATGCTAAACAGCACACACTGCTATGGCCTGCATTTTGGAATTTTAAAGGCAACAAAGGTTGTAGATGCCCCTGCAAGGATCCGGGAAAATAGTAAGCTTTTTTGGGAGGAGAAATGGCAAAAAGTGCTGTTCCAGAATGGGTTTTTCTATAGAGCGCACGCGCACCAGTAAAAACTTTGCTGTGGTAAGATCACCATCTAACAAACTTTCAGGAACAAGCAGATTTGTAAAAAAAAAAACTTTGTTACCACAGATTTATCATGTTTTTTAGTGGTGGTTTAATTTACTGTATTCTCTTTTCTACTACTTGCTGTTTCTGGTAGAAACAAATCTAAAATTAGTGTGTTAACACACAAAGCTTTACATTTCTAAAAATCTAGATAACATTCCAAATTTAGCAATGCCTCAGCTGTGTAGCTCACATATAGTTCACACAAAGAAACTATTCCTTGAAATAAATGACTCACAACGATAAGCTGGAAAAACTAGAAATAGGTGACAATGGTTTTATCTGTAATTTTCTGTCCCAAAGGCTGATTTACAAAAGTAACATACCATTATGTCTGTCAGACGCATCTGATCATGGGGATAAGTGTTTGTTGGGCAAAAAGATGAGATTCCAAAAGCTGCATCTTATAATGATTTTTCATTGTGTGCAGACTTTGCTTCAATTCATATGTATAATCATACTAATAAAAATGAGTATGAAGGAAATGTATGCATTTTTTTTAATACACAGAGTTTAAGAATTGTGGTTCTTGTACTACTCTGAATTTGAGGCTACCTGTAATATTATGTGATTTGAAGGGCATTTTGCAAAATGTGCTCATTCTTGCAAATGGCTTACATTTGGAAGCTAAAAAGAGGGAAAAATTCAGGGGATAATAACAAATGTTATATACTATGCTGTATTCTTACCCCAGTTGTGTTGGTTGGGCCTATCGCCTGTGACAGGAAAGGTCCCAAAGTGCAACATGGAGTCATCACATTTTTGCCATAAAAATGGCATGTTTTGGCAATGTGGGTTGCAGGGGGATTTGGGCTGAGACTTGGCCGTCACCCAGGAATGGCTACGGACCCCAGACAGTTAAAACAACTAGACACTCAGAGGAGTCCAAAGTCATGTGACTTGTATGGACCCTACAACATTCTCTTGCCCAGAATCCACTGGAAACATCAACCTATAGCTAGAATCACACATTCTACTCATATTTCCGTGAGAGAGCATTTCAGAATCTGTTGGAAACCATAAAATTCATATCACCCAGCATTCACATATTTCTCCTGACAAAAAGACTGTTGGAACTTTTTTGAGGTGTGAGCATGGCCCGAAGTCAGGGCAAGTCACCTGCGCCTCTTCTTTCTTATAGATTCTTCCTTTGTGTGTAGAGGTTTAGATTACCTTAAGAGGCTAGTTAAAGTAAACTCGAAATCACTCCAGCCTTAAGGCACAAAGGCTGTTTTTAAACGTTTTGGCCGGGGGTTTATTGGCCTATGCCCACGGGTCTGCTCCCATCACAAATGAGTTCCCTGGTGCCTAGTGGGTTGCTCCCTGCTATGGAATAGCAGTCCGGTAGCAATGCTCTCCTCAAGCAGGGATCCACTTGGGAGAGAGTGAATCCCTGCACGCACCAGAAGAATTTAGGCCCATATGTACAAATCAGTTTAGCATGTCTTAACAGAACAAATCGCAATCTTAGGCCATGTAGAAATGCTAAATAGGCTTTCCATATCTACAAAGGAAAAATCGGCGTCACAAATTGGGATTTATACCCCGTAGATATTGCATTTTGGGATTACCAAAATAGGAAATCACTATTAGTGATATCCTAAGAAAATGAACAATGCCTTTCCTAAATGTGAAAAGGGCATCTAGTAAATGCTATTATCATCAATGGTAACCATGTGCAAAATAAAAAAAGGCACCCAAAACTACAGTTTTGGCAGTACCATGGAGCGTGTACTCGCCACTAGGGCACTGGAGCGCTTTACTCGTGCACAACTTTATTTTTGGCGTATTTAAGTGGGGACTTACAGCCTGATTCATCATTCTCCCGTTTTGCGAGCCCCTAATAGCGATTCATAAGGAATCGCTATTAAGGACTTGCAAAACGGGATTCATGTAGAAATTGCATAAAGAAATGCGATTCCTACACATTCCTTATTTGCGATTAGCAAATTGCTAATCGCAAATAAGGAATAACTCCCCATTCATTCCTATGGGCCTAAAGGCTCATAGGAATGAATGGGGAGTTATTCCTTATTTGCGAATAGCAATTTGCTAATCGCAAATAAGATAGGGATTTCAAGGGTGCCAGGGGTGTCCAAAGGACACCCTGTAGCACCCCTGAAATCTAATCTACATTGGTGTTGCGCACACATATGTCCAAAGGACATGTGTGTGTGTAACATGCAACTTCGAAAAATGCATTTAAATGCATTTTTCTAAGTTTTCGCTATTTACCACGAGGTTTGACCTCGCGGTAAATAGCGGCCCAAAATAGCGATTTCGGTATTTTAAAATGGTTCATGAATTGCATTTAAGGAATCTCAAATAGAGATTCCTTAAATGCAATTCCTCGCAAATATGCGAATTCCTTAATAGCGAATTTAGCATTTGGGATGATGAATCCCAAATGCAAAAATTGCACTCGCAAAGGGCCAGATTCTCAGAATCTGGCCCATTGCGAGCGCAATTAAGCTTGATGAATCAGGCTGTCAAGTTCCTTTGGTTGTGCATTTTCTATTAGGAAATTGCAAATTTGGTAATGCAAATCCATTCGTACCTTTGGGACTTAGGCCCATAGGAATGAATGCTTTTGCACTTTCTAAATAGTGATTTCCTAAATAGTGATTTCCTAAGTAGAGATTTCCCAATAGCGATTGGGGCTCTATAGGAATCGCTATTAGGTCATCACAATTTTAGTACATTCCATTTTGCATTTCCTAAATAGCGATTTCTTAGGATTCGCTAGTTAGGAAATGCAAAAATTAAATTTAGCACATATGGCCGTTAGTTGAAAAGTGTGGAGGATGACTTTTTTCACTTCCACTGTACTAAGAGAGTAGTGCAGTGGATGTGAATGGTTTGTCAACTGAACTAAAGTGGTAAGGAGCACAACTGCAGAGGAAGACAGCAGCAGCAGACTAATCTTTACAAATATGTCTCTGTGCTTGTTTTTCATAGCAAATTTGGTAGATGCGTTGCATTAAAAATTAGTAAATCTCGCCTTCTTTTTGATGTACAATTAGACCAGTCTACAACAATGGGGGAATATCAGAGGAGGGATTAGAGAAATGCAATGTTAATGAGGTGAACAACTACTTTGAAATGCATTTTTCCCACTTGTCTGAACATGCCTGTAGGACAGATATTTGGGGCCAGATATACAAAGGCCTTTTGCATTTCTTGTTGGGCCAAATCATAATTTCGGCCCATTAAGAAATGCAAAACAGACTTTTCCTATGTATGAAGTCTTTTAGGGAATCGCAAAATGTGATTTCTACCCAGTAGAAATTGCATTTTGCAATTCCCTACATAGGAAATTTCAAATAGGGATTTCCTATTTGCGATGTCTCAGCACATGTACGAAGCATTTCCTAAATGTAAATTGGGCATTTTAATGAATGCAGTTACCATTGATTCAAAGTCACTGGTAACCTTGTAACCTTGTGCTATTTAAAAAAGCATTCCAAAATGCTTTTTTTAAGTGCTATAAAACACACACATAGCCCTACAGCATTTGTGTGCTTTACAAGGGCAACAGTTTTTTGGGGTGCAGAAAAGAGTGCCTTAGGCCGAATGTCACCCTTATTTTAGAATTTTCTAATCTGTGATTTCCTAATAGAAAATCACAAATTAGGAAATGGTACGAATGGTTTCCTATTACTTAATTAGTGATTTCCTAATAGTGATTCCTATTCTGTAGTAATCGCTATTAGGGAATCTCTATTTTTGTACATACTATTTTCCATTTCCTAAATAGCCATTTCTAAGGAGTCGCTATGCAAAATAAGTATCTCGTGCATTTGGCCCTTTGTTACATATTTACCATTTTTTCAAGTGCAGGCTTGTGACAGAATGTCACGTCACATCGCAGATAAATGGTTGTACTATTCCTAATCTGTTGCCAGGTGGATTGAGATCTGCTACAGAAGTACAGGGATCGATCTCCTGTTGTAAATTCAGCTTCTATTCTCAGCGAAAGATGAACTGCGCTATGCAGGGGCTCGTCCCCTATTGTGCGGAACTAGAGAGGGCAGTTTACTGATGGTTTCATGGCAGATATGAACAACTTGATCAAAGTCTTTTTACGAGGATTTCTTTGAAAGCTGCTAGATTCATGACGTTTCGAGAATTACACACAAAGAGTTCCAGAGGGCCTACAACTCGGCTTGATCTCTCTCATGTGACGTTCGTCTGGTATGGCTTGCTGGGTCTCAAGTTAGGATAGGTTGTGAAGTAAAGAAATATGACCTGGAGTTTGAATACAGGAGCGTGCAGAAAAATTGAAATTCATTCTCCGAATAACCAAAACTCAATAAATTCTTACTGGGAGAGTGATACAAAAGGACCCGGGGTGACCAGGCATGTGTAGAAATCGGCACCAACTGCTGAGAAAAACATACTCACTGAAAAAATATGGTAGAAAAATGTAATTAGATGACAAGGATTTTCTCATCATCGAATATTCACCTATTTGCCATTTGAAATGTATGAACATGGTTATGTATGTTGGAAAAGTTCATAGGCACACAAAAAAAAACTGAAAACCTTGACAGTGTTGATGGGAGGGCTAAATGATTAAGATTAAGCAAGCGTGTTTTCCGCGATTGATTACTGGCAGTAAATGTGCATTTTGGCCTAGATTTCCCCAAAAAGTGAAAATTTTTATAATTAGGCATAAGCGACATTCCAAAATTACTTGGCACATCTTATAAGGAGATGGGTGTTTGACTGTCCTGCCTTTAGCACAGCTTTGCAAGAGGCGGAATGGGATAGTCAAAGTATAAAGTAGCACCCACTCAAAAAGTAACTTGACCTCTAGAGAAACACAGGATGTAGTTGGTGATGTTTGGGTTGATTAGGCTGTGGCTCATGACCACACTTTACAGATAAGGTTTCCATGTAGATGTCTTGTCCACCTAGTTCACTCCTCACAAACAGACCAGCAGTTCTGTAAAGTCTAACCCTGGGTGGCAAACTCCGCCCTGCTGGCGGAGTTTGCGGAGTTTGCTGCACTTCGCGTTACTTGGAGCTCGACGAGTTCTGAAAAACTCTGCCTTGGCAAAAGTTGGTTAGAAATGGCCTAGCTTCAAAAAATATATTTCCTACACAAAACCTGACAACAAAAACTTGGTCAATAGTACTAACTCTAGGTTGGAAACTTGTATACAAACTTATTAATATTTGATTATCAATCTTTCCATTTTCAGTTTGGCCACAACTTGCTTGTAGAAAACTTGGCAGGTTGCCTAGGAGGCTGATGGACCTGTAGTTAGCTGAATTGCCTTTAGGGCCCTTGTAATTTATCAAAGTTATCACTGCCTTCTGCGTTTCTGTCTTAACGGCTCTCTCTGCTATCCCGTTAGACAGCAGATTTATATAGGGTACTCAAATGACTGCTTTGGAACTGAACAGATCACCAGGTATACTATTGGGCCCTGGTGCGTTGGCTTTTTGTACAGATTTCATGGCCACCTCGGTGCCAGATAATAAACAGGCAATGAGAATATGAAGTCTTTAGTTCAAGCATTGGATTAAGGGAGCCCTAACGATCGATTTCTTTGTGTTCTATTCACAGTTTCTTGATACAGATGTCCAAAATGGCTTTCCCAATTTTCAGCAGACATGTAAACGTCAGTATAATAATTTTTACTTATGTCCCCATTGAACTGGAGTAATTTTGTTGTATTGCTTTTAGCACCTCTAGCCAGTTCTCAAACTCCCACTGTCTTTTGCTAGCTAACAAGGTTGCTTTATAAAGTCTGCTAGCCTCAAATATCTCAGATCTCTTACACACTTTTAAAAATAGTGCCTATGGAAAGTTCAAACTGGAATAGATTATAATGGAGCATACATGAATAGCCCTAACAACCGCGCCACATAAGAATAGATATGAGGCAGAGTGGTTTAATCTTTTACCAGTTTTTGCCCAGATAATGTTTCTGCAATTATTGGCTATCAAAGGTAGCAAGTTTGAAAAAGCTGGTGGTGCAATGTTAGAGACCCCAAAAGCCATTCCCTGCAGCAATAGCTGAAGAGCATAATGGTCGCCATTGCTCCGATCAATAATATTCATTTCTAGCAGAAGAGAAAATCTTGAATGTAATATTATATAATCAATTTGACTTCTTGGCCTATATTTTCACCTTGTGATTTTGGCTGTTTTTGGCACCAAAATCTCCTAAGAAATCAGACAGGTCTACGGTGCTCCCAGTGAACCCTTTAGATCCATTGGTGCCAGTAACAGCCATTACAGGGACCAATGGAACTAAATTACCTCTCTTCATGAGGGCATACGTGTGATTTTTATATGTGCATGCAGCTACCTCAGCTCTTATAATATTTATGAGGCACTTTTCACACAGAGGCACCCATTTCTATGTGATTGTGAGCTGCAATAAAGTCCAGTCCTTCATTTCAATCACAACTTCACTGTTGCTCAGTATTTCACAATGTACAATTTTGACTGAATAGAAAAATTCACATTTCGCACCATTATTTCTTCCTAATAAAGTCTTAATGCCAGGCATTAACAGCTGAAAATGTGTAATCACACATTTCGCATTTTCACTCCCAAACCTTCCATGTGTCTCTTTGAATATAAACTATGCTGCTGCCTGTTCCTACGAACAGTGGCTTGTGACATGACCTATCAACTCAAGTCATTACAGGCAGATGGCATGTTAGACTTAGCAGGCTTCTGTTTCCCAAGACTGTGCGGTTCTACTGTAAGCTTGGTGAGTCGAGAAGTGTACATATGACATCAAACTTTCCTCCATAACTCTTTTAGCATAGGCCAAGGCAGATCAGTGCAGGAAGTATCGTTTGACAGAAAACTGAGCAACATATAGTAAAAAAAATATTTAAAAAAAGACTACAAGACTGAATCCAGGCCAATTGTTTTGTTTAAAAAGTTAATATTTGGTTATTTTATTTCTAGAACCAAGAAATACTCAGTTGCAGGTACATAACTGTTTCAAAGTAGAAATACTTTTCAGACTGCAGTAGGAACAGTTTTGCAAGGCTGTAGAGATGCTTTACAATCTTGGGACTTATTTTGTATTGACAATCAGAAACAGTAACTGTTGATACTTCGAAAAGATAAGCAGTTGTACGCAGTAGATAGAATGCAATGCAATCCTAAGGATGAAAAAAAAATGAATTAGTAGGTAAGTAACCTACTTACTCTTCCAGTCTTCGAGGGTTTAGACCAGCACTGGGCAAGGTTAATTTTAAGGTAGGTATTGCACCACCAGTGGCACTTGGGCAGCCGGGTGCAGAGGTCACCGAGCCCAATAGTCAATAGAAAATGGGGCCACCCGGAAAGGTGCGGTATTCAGTCTCTACAGCGCGGTGGTCAATACCGGCAGTGATGTTTACCCTCGCAGTCAGCGGAAAGCCACAGAGATGACTAGGATTCACTAGATTGCCAACACCACTACTGTCACGGTCGTTGTCAGTAAGTTACTGTAGATCAAAGGGAGGCACCACCAGCCCAGTAGTCATGGTCACGGTCATGGAGATGGAGATGCACAGGGGATGGAGGTGTTCTCCTGTCATCGGACCATCACGGACAGGCCGCGGTCATGCAGACGGTGCAAGAGGAGGCCAAATAGGCCACTTATAGGAGGGTACAGGCCCTCAGGCGAGGAGCTGTGAACAGCCTGGGCTATTGCTTTCTACTTGCAGGGCAGAGTCACGTTGACACAAGTGTTGGTCCTCTACCACTGCAGTCTTGTTTTTTTTTTGCAGTAGTGATTCACGTCAACACAAGTGTCAGTTCTCAACTGCTGCGGTTCTTGTACTGGTGGATGGTGGGCACTAGATCTCTAGACCAAAGATAGGTTCTCAGCAATTGGGTGAAGGCTGAATAGTCTCTGGGGTTCCTTGGAGGCCTGACAAAGTTTCCTGGAAAGACAGCAGGTCCGGCAGGGTTCTTGACGAGTTCTGTCTGCAGCGGTTCAGTTCCTGGTCCAGCAGCAGTCTTCTTCTGTCTTCTTCTTAAGTCCATTGAATCTGAGGAGTAAGGTTCAGGGGTGCACAAAATACTGAATGTAGGGGTGATACAAGTACTGGCAGTTGGTAGTCAGTGGGCTACATGGCTTTAGGGTGACTACACCCTTATAATGTACCCTCCCATTGGGGAGGGGGCATCCAATCAAGATGGAGGATTTACTAAGAAGAGGGTCACCTCGGTCCAGCACCCCCTACAGGTGGTCCTGGCAGTGAGAGGACACACCTCTCCTGATTACTAATTTTCACTCTGCCCTTGCCACCAAAAGTGGGGCTTGGTCAAGGGGACGGGCATCTCTACTAGCTGGTGAGGCACTGGCTAGCATATCAAAGAGCAGGAAGCCTTTGAGGATCACCTCCCTGAATGCTGTTTCTGCTTTGGGGAAGGCGTGAAGCACCCCCATCCCAAGCAGCCTTTGCCTGTAACCCACAAGAGCACAAGGGCTCCCATCTTAGTGATCAGAAACATGTCTGTGTGTGGCAGGCTGGAGCAGACCAGCCAACTGGACCTGCAGGACTTAGTCGTTTTTCAGGGAGCATCTCTAAGAAGCTCTCTGAGTGCATTTTGTAATAAATCGAACACTGGTGTCAGTGTGGAGTTATTATACTGTGGAGTTTGATACCTGACTACTTAGAATTTAGTAAAACCATCATTGATCTGTGGAGTTCGTAACGATAAACTCCCAGCCCAAGTACTCAATATGCCTCCACTGCACATCGCTGATGCGGCTGTGCCCTCACCTATGGTATAATGTGCCCAGCCTTATGGCTGTGAGGCCTGCTAGAGGGGTAACTTACATATGCCACAGGCAGAGTTGGTGGGCATAGTACACAGGGTTGTGTGCCATGCGGACTCTGTTTGCACCAAAACACAACAGTCTGCGACAGCAGTGGGTATGTGTTTGGTGAAGTAGCACAATACATGCTGCAGTCCTTAGAGGCCCTCTCTGATCACAAGGCCCTTGGTACCACTGATACCATTTACAAGGGGCTTACAAGGGAGTCAAAGGTGTGCCAATTGTGGAAAACAAAAGTACAATTATGGCAAAGAAAATAGGCATTGAGAACCGTATTGGCAGGAACCCAGTGCACATTCAGTCAAAATGCATGAGATATCGGGCAAAAAGTGGCTAGGTAACCATGAAAAAAGTGGCACTTTCCTATATGCATTCAATCCAGAAGAGTAAGAGGTGCATAGCTGATGTTCTGAGATTTCAGAAGATCCATTGAAAAAATGAATCTGAACATTTCAGATTTCAGTATTTTTTATAAAGTGTACGTGTTTACATGCAATCACAAGAAAGGACTGAGAGCATTCACAATCCAGTGCCAGAGGACTACCTCCATCTTTCATCCACTAGAGCGACCATTGTTGGGTCAGGTTAGCAGCCTTGAATCTAATGCTGGCTTTGACTGGTAGCAATGAAGTGCCTTTAAACTAGTCTTGATGCGATACCAATTACTTAGGTTAAGAAACACTCTGATGTCTGAGTTTGATGTCTTTGTTGCCTGATAATCAGTGGCTTAGAGTGGCCACTGTACATTATACTGCAATAGTCTGGACAGAACATTGTGAGGTTGCTTGTTAGTTCAACCCAGTAGCCTCGTTGGACTGAAAGAGGTAATTTGCGGAGCAGAAGGAGCAGTAGATTGAACCCTTTCATCACTCTATTTACTTGAGGGCTAATAACATTTCTGAGACAAAAAGTGTTCACAGGTTTCTAGATTATGTGGTGGTGACACGGATTGTCTCTAGATCCATAGGCTAATTGAAGCCTAGAAATGCAGGCTCGCTTCCCCCAGGACCATGATCTCTCTCTGATGTCCCTCATGCACAGGAAGCTCTCAATATTCCAATGAGTCATGTGATCCAGGCATACAGTGATAACGAAGGGTCTTGTGTGAGTTGTTTCCAGCTGGAAATGAATAGACTATCATCTGTGTAAGTACTCATTCAGAAGATGTTTCAATGAGCAGATGCAAACATTAAACAGCCTGTAGGAATGTGATAAACCTTGAGAGTTACCATAGGTAACAAGCTGCATAGAATATTCAGCTGCATGGATATTGACTTTTGACTGCTGCCAAACAAAATCCTCTAAGGGGATTAATACAAAATAATAAGTAGGTAAAATTAACCACCACTGAATAATTGGGTGTCCCAGTATACTAAGGGTCAACCCTCCTTTTCATGATAAGAGGCAGTAAGAATTTGACACTGTGGCACGAATGTTCTACATTGTGAAAATAGAAAAGGGAACTTGGAAAAGGTGCTAATATGGCGTAACTATATAAAAATATGCGTCTACAAATATAGATACGTGGCAATTACAAGAGAACGAGAAGGAATAATGAGAGACTATAAGACATGCAGATATTTCTTTTTAGCTACGGCACTACTTATGTGGCGCTCATTTAGAAAGAACCATTGTTTGAATAGCAGGGAATTCACCTCTTGATGGAAACGTGCAGATAATGTACTTTCGAAAACTCGCTTTCCATTGTGAAGAAATACATTCAATAAATGTGTGTTATGAAAACAAATTAGTTTGTGGAAAAGCTCTTAGGCATGCATGCATGCCATTTTAATGAGGGGTTCTGGAAATATCAGTGTTTAATTAATGCCACTTATCCGAGTAATGTGCAGTTATTTTGTTCATACTTCAGGTGCAAACAATTAAGGAGAACAATTTAATTAATTATACTTATGCATGGGGTAGAAATGCAGTGAGCTACATCCAAGCAGTCAACAAAGAGATCGCATGACTCCTATTTTTTTGGGATAAAGCAAAACGCTGAGCCGGAAGCATCTGCTTATGTGTGGTAGATCCCTCGTTCTTTCCTAGAAATAAATAACAAGTGACAACTCTAAGGTGCGAGAGTTATTTCATCAGCAAATGTTAAAAGCTACTGATTTGTTTCGAATTTAGAAAATGACCTCCTTCTGCTGTATTTTGCGTAAAAAAGAAAAGAAGTGAAATGCGTGTAGCAAAATCAAGTGTTTTGCCTTACAGAGTTGTTATTGACTTCCAGCATATGAAGCCTTCCTTGCATTCTTTTACAGAATAATCTTTATAATCACACATTTTCATGTTGTGACTGAGCAAATGATAAATTATATAGACCAATACCGCAATTTAACGCTTCTTGGAAACAGTGTTTATCATTAAGCCTCTGTCGCCAAGCACACTAATTAATATTTATTGCACCTGTCAAACCAGGAGCTGTGGTCAATGCATTGTCGAAGCAGTTCAATGGGAGGCTGAGCGCCACACTTCTCCCTGGCAGGCATGTTTAGGTCATCAACAAAGAAAAGCACCCTCTTCTTTTCCCTGCAAAAATAAAATAAAAAAATAAACATTGATTTTAATCATGGTAGTCTGCAGCAAGTCCTAAGACACACATCGATGCATGAATAAAAACAGGCATTAAAGGATGTTTTTAAGCGTAGCCTGTGTTATATTTTCTGTTCCAACCTACGCACCCGAAGCCTGACCTTTGCTTTTTCATCAGCTGTTTGTGAAAGGTCACACACAATGTGTATCTATTGCTCGCTTTTCACAAAGAAGGTAATCAAAAATGGCAAGGCTTTCTGTGCAAAACAAGCGTAGAGAAGACCTCCAGCAAGAACTTATGTTAAACATTGGGAGGCAAAGCTTAATTTAGCCAGTTGCTAGCAGTGGTATTAATCAAAATTGTAGGACAGGCTGTAGATGAATATCGCCCCCCCCCCCTCTCAATTCTCAGCGAACGTTGCGCACGCTGGACTTGTGCCTTTATTTATACAATATAGGAATTTCTACATGACAGCTGAAGAACAGCATCTGTAGTAAGCCAAGAATAAATAAAGGTATTCTGTTTCAAAGAGAATCGTAAAATAGCATTTGCAATACGATAGGTCTCGCATTTACGAGTGTTTGAGATATTGGAATTGTAAATGACAATGGGCCATATTATCAAGAAAGGGCGATACATTATTGCCGCTTTTATCGGCAGGAAACTGCTGCTAAAGCGGCGATAATGGGCTTGATATTACGCCCTTGTAAATTCCCATAGAAGCCCAGGTTAACACCAGAACCTGGGCTTCTATGGGAATTCACAAGTGCTTTTTATCAAGCCAATTATTGCCGCTTTAGCGGCAGTTTCCTGCCGATAAAAGCGGCGATAATGTATGGCCCTTTCTTGATAATGTGGCCCAATGTTTTTTATTTTTCAAACAGATAAATAAAAGGCATTATCATTTAGAATGCCATTAGCTTAAACGGTCGCAAGTGCAAATGTTTTTTTTTTTTTTGTAAGAGCACTCCATGCAGCCGTTCTTTCGCTTTAATGGCGGCTGTGTAACTTTCTTTAGATGAGCCACATCTCTAAAAGGGGCGTGGCCACCATTAACGGGGAAGCTGGCATGGGGTCCTGTATATAAAACATTAAAGTTAAGAAATACATAATAAAAACATGCAGCCACAGTCTGAGCCGCAAATAAACCAAAGGCTTGGCTGCTACTGTATGATCGTGGCATGCTGTGGTGTGAAAAAAATAAAATAAAGCATTGCGGGAGCGCGTTTAACAATATAGAGCTAGGAAGCTGTAAGTAAAGCCTAACGAATAACAACACATGTAACAGGGGGTGTCCTCATGAGACAGGGTGGTACTAAGAAGGGACTACTAAGCCTATTGACCAATGCAAAGCCACAATTTAGAAGGAACAATGACACAAGCCAATGACAAATATAGATGGAGAGTGGGCGGAGAATCAAGTCCATACCTGAATACAGCATGCCTCGCAGGGCAGCGCATGCGATGCCCAGGCTCGACCGAAGAATAGTGCACTAGCAACCAAATAGTCATGCCTTTGCCTTCAAAATACATTTTTGTTATTTGAGACCTCCAGACAAGCAAATGGAGTACCATATCCACCTATAAGTAGGGATTCATTTGATAGATAAAATGCATTTTCACTCATATTATATCACAAGTTTTCTCCAAACCTGTTGAAAGTGACTAACTGTATTTCTCAATGAAACGATAGCGCTTTCAATTGCAGTTAGTTTTGTAAAAACCCTAATCCAATCTTTGATTTCGACAAGATTTCCACATTTCCATTACAGCAGAAACAATTCTTGAGGATTACAATTGCTTTTTGAATCTATAAATTGCATCCCACTTATACTAATTCTATTCAGGGCAGTGTTAAAAATAACGGGCCTGATTTAGACCCTGGCAGGCAGTGAGACTCATTACCTCCTTCACCTTAGACCAGTCTGCCAATCGTCAAATTAAAGAGATCAGCACAGGCCTAGTGGTGATCTCTGTGCCTACACAGGAGCCATTTTGGCTTCTATCAAGACACGGTAAGTTTGGTGTGTGGCAGCCATCTTTTAGGCCGCTATGCACTAAACTATTTTCTTTTTTTTCTTTAAACAAACCTCCAAAGCGGATGTTTGTTTCTGAAAAACAAAAAAACGTATTGCCCCCAGAACCATTGAGTTTTCTCCCAGAGTGTGGAAGGGCATTGTTATTTTTTTCTGTTCATGACTGCCAGGTTTTACCTGGTGGTGAGGGACAGGGACAAAGGAAATCATACCTTTCGCTCTAAATAGGGTGGATGATCTGAGGCCTCTACTTTCACGGCCCCTTCTCCATTAGGTTTGGATACGTTCTTGTGGTGAAGGCACCATTGTCAGAAAACTGACGGCGTGCCTCACTCAAAATAAAGCGGGCAGATCATGGGTTTGGTGGACAGGATACTCTTATATTTGTGATGGAGTACCCAGTTCACTAAACTCTAAATCAGATCCTATATTTTCACAGAAATTGCATTCTCATTTCCTATCAAGCCAATACTTACTGACATATCCATCAAAAAAGTATGAGAATACACTAACATATGCTTGTTATACTCTACCTTCTCTGACGCTGCCAATACAAATCTAAATCCAATCATTTCAGCTTTTTCATTTTCCGCTCAGTCCAAATTAATCTCCAATCAATCGCTTGCTGCAGCAACCTGCCGGGCAAATCTAGCAAGCAATTCCAAATAGCTTTGAAAGACTTCTCCTATGCTTCCTACATTAGATCAGCATTTAATTCAAAATCTCTGAAATCGCAAGACAATAGTCCATATACAGGTTCATAAGAGGCAACAAACTCCTCTACAATCACCTGTTTACTTTCCATTTTAAATTCTGCACCTCCCAAATTGATAACTAATTTCTTGTCTTTTTTTGGCTAATTTCTTTACAGATCATTTTTAAGTAACATATGTAAGTAGTCACTAATCATAACGTGGCAATAGCAATCGACTGGCCATCAAATAGGAGGAAAACAGATAAGTAAACATGCATACTCAA
This sequence comes from Lissotriton helveticus, assembly GCF_964261635.1. NCBI lineage: Eukaryota > Metazoa > Chordata > Amphibia > Caudata > Salamandridae > Lissotriton > Lissotriton helveticus. The sequence continues at coordinate 1,072,249,576 of NC_136057.1, forward strand.
AAAGGATTAAACAGATTGTGGCTGTGGGGTTGCCAGTACAATCAGATATATAAAGTTAGAAGGGGGAAAATGGGGAATCCGGTGGAGGCTTAAGGTGGAAGAAGGAGAAGGGGCAAGGAGGCAAATGTTAAAGAACCATGGGGCATACTATCAAGACAGGTGATGAAATTATCGCAGTTTTAGCGGCAGAAAACTGCCGCTAAAACGGCGATATTGGCCTTGATAATATGCTCTATTTAATTCCAATTGAAGCCCATGTTAGATGTCCTTCACATTTAACATGGGCTTCAATTGGAATTCCATAGAGCATATTATCAAGCCCATTATCGCTGTTTTAGCGGCAGTATGCCTAGCTGTTTTAGCGGCAGACCTCTCTTAAATTAAAAATCCAAAGCAATTTAAGAGAGGTCTGCAAAAGGTCCATGAAATTGGGAATACATGTCCTCTGTTCATCTCTGTGTATCAGAATCACATTTAAGATCCATTTTTACACCACAATCCAAATTGGGTGAAGAAGTATGATCATGGCTTATATGAGATTTGAAACTTAGTGCCCTTAACAGCAAACCTGACACAGTGTCTTTCACATTGGCAATAAGCTCTGAGGCATGCACATCAGATATCACACCAAAAGGGGACCCCAATGCCGCCAAATATATGCATTTGATTTTGGATTTTGTTGATTAGTTTCCCATGCAAAGCATATATCAGCATTTTTTATTTGAACTTGTTGCACTTTGCCCTTTTTGGCCATAGTTCCGTAAACTTTTTGCCTTCCTCCTAGACCTTTTTCTGACATTGTGTTGCCAACTTAGATGCTTTGGGCACTCTGCCACTGCTGATCAGTGTCAAAGTGCAAGTGCTCCCTGTATAAAGTGTTATGGTAATTGTTGTCCATAAATGGTATGCTTGTCTTACTAGTAAATTCCCTAGTAAAGGGCACTATGTGTCCCAGGGGTGGTAATGCAAATGCTACTAGTGGGCCTGCAGCACTAATCATGCCGCCCACATAAGTAGCCCTAAAAAGAGGTCTCAGGCCTGCCACTGCAGTGCCTACTTGCAATTTGTTTACTGCCTTGTTGTCCTGACAAGTGCACCCACTTGCCAGGCCTTACCCTTCCCTTTTTATGCACATCACACACCCTTATAGTAGTCCGAAGGTACCCCCCTGGGCAGCGTGCAGTGTATGTGAAAGGTAGGACATGTACTGAGGTGAGTACCATGTCCTGACAGTGAAATACTGCCAAATTCGTTTTTCACTGTTGCAAGGCCATGGGGAATGCTGTGTCGCATATTTCCAGCATATCTTCCCATAGACATGAGATGGAGAGATGGAGTTTAGTGTGCCTGAACTCAGAATTTAATAACACATCTTTTTGTGAAGATGGTTTTTAAATTGTGTGTTTAGAAACCGTGATTATAGAAGTGGTTGGTTTTTTGTCCTAACCATCCTGCATGCCTCTGCCTGGTTGTGTATTGAGTGTCGGGGTTTGGATGTGGCAGGGTCTGGGGGGTGTCCTGACACCAGAGAGGAGTAGGTGAGACAGCAACGGGATGGCCTACATTTGGTGTGGTGGGAGGAGTAGTCCTTTTGATGCAAAGAGGGATGTGCTGCTGCCACAAAAGAATGGCTTCACCTCCTGCAGAGTGTCTGAGGCCAGACACTAACTATCAAAGAAAGAAGGTGTGAACTGGCAGGAAGTTACCCAGGTCTGGTTTGGACAGTGCTCAGAGCGCCCAGAACACAAAGACTTCAAAGGCATTTAGGGGTATAAATGTGAGAGCTGAAACCCCTGAACTCAGGCCTGAAAAAGGATTGAAACTACTTTGTGATCAAGAGGAACCTCTGCCAAAGAAGAACAGCTGAAGAGACTAAAGAGAAAGACTACCCTTGCTGTGTGTTCTGGGGCTGGCCTGCAGTTTGCTGATTTGACCAAGGAGAGGACAAGGGACTTTGCTGTGTTCTGTGTCCCCCTGCTTGAAAGGACTTTGCTCTGTGCTGTATCATGAAGTAACTTGTCTCCAAAGGCCCGGGAGGAGCTGGCTCCCTGTTGTGGAAACTCAGGAACATCAAAGTTTCCAATTGTGTCTCAGTGATGCTGTGTGCGTGCGCTTATTGCAGCCTGATACCTTCGTGAGAATTGACCAGTGACCCTGTGCCCCGGAGCAGTCTTGCACTCTGCTTCGAACGGCAGCGTGACCAGAAGTGCTGTGATCGTTATCGCCATCGGCCCGGACCATTGTTCCAATGGGGAGCAGTGAGAAATCACCGCCGCCGGCCCGAGCCTGCCTTTGCCAAGGAGACACCTGTGAACCTTCACCATTGAGGGTCCGAGATCCTTTGCCCAAGATCAATGGAGTCGCCCCGGGAGCCGATCAGCTGCGAAGCCGTCACCTGGTAGACCGACTCTCACTGCGAGGAGCAGCCGCCACCAACCCGAAGCAGCACAGCGTGATGCCCAAGCCACAAGGAGAGGCAAGAGAGACTGCACCCCCCACCAGGTAAAACTTAGCGAGCGTGCGTGTGCCGCCACCTGGGGCAGGATGCGTGCTACGAGAGACCGCTCTCAGCCTTTCTCATCTTTGCAGCGTGAGCCTCCGCTCAAGTCAGTATCGCAGCCCGTACTCACTGAGGAGGGGCAGTACCGGGGGGCTGATTGTGGAGCTGCACTTTGTTTCCTGCCTAACAGCATGGGGGGCATATTTTGGGAGTCCTTGATTTGCACCGCAATCGGTGCCAAAATGCTTTTACGATCCGCATTAGTACGTGCACTATGAACTGCATTATTACTTGCTTTTACGATTTGCATTAGTCAGTTTTCAGTTTTTAACGTCTTTATTTTCGAAATTTCTTCATAAAAGACAAAATATTTACATACAATCAAAATAACATAGTCATTAATATTTATAATTAGACAAAAGAATTTAGTTAAAAACCACAATTAAATATACATATAAAGACAACTGAGAAAAAGTGATTTTTCCTTACATTTGATTATAAACACAACGACAATACTGGTCGAAAGATGATAAATTAACATGCTCTATGGTATTTCAGGTTGAAATTAAACTATGAGTACTGCGAACTGACTTGATCCTTATTAACCAGGCCCATCCAAGGAATTTTGCTAGTCCAATGGATAGCCATTCGGAAGTGTTAGTTTTTAAGATAAATAAAGCTTCCTTGCTCACCCTGGTCTTTAATCTGTTACAGATGGGCTTTAACCACTTATGGCGTGGTTCATAGTAAGCAGTACATACAAACAAAAAGTGACCTATTGTTTCTTTGTGTCCAATACAGCAAGGACAGAGGGATGACTCCGATTTCAACCAGCCACTAGTGAAATCCCTTAGTGGCAGTGTACCTAGACGAAACTGGTGGTAGAGTTTCCTGTCTAAGGTTTTAGGAATTACATCCCAGTAGGTCTCAGTATGAGGAACTGCTTTGAAAAGCAGAAACAGGCCAGTCAGATTCGGTTTCTCCGAGAGAGCAACGTGTTCTTCTTTCACCATGGACCAAAAGAGTAGTTTAAAATCTTTCTTTGAGGGAAAGATATGGGAGCCCGGATCTGACCATAACAGGGGAAGGCCCATTCCAGTGAGAGTATTTCTGATTAACTTAAACCATAATATTTCAGCTGCCCCTGGTTGCTTTCTAACGTCCTGTAATTCTTGAGCAAACATGGCAAGATCCGGGGTAGACCAAATGCGTCTCCATAACGCCACCATCCTGTACTGAGCTTGATGTTTTATAGAATAAAAGCCCATGTCCATCAGGAGTGGTAATACAGGTGTTGAGGAAGGAAGATTAACTAAATTACGGAGAAATTTGTTCTGGATCCTGTCAAGGACAGCCAAATCCACACTACCCCAAATATCAGCCCCATATAATATTGCTGATCTGATTTTAGCATTGTAAATTTTAAGAGCGGGCAAAACTCTTTTAGTCAAAGAACACCGCTGCTCCTTCACTAAACAGCCGGACAAACGAGCAAATTTCAGACTAAGCGCCGCTATTTGCTCTTTCCAGCGTAGCCTGTAATCCATTGTTACACCAAGGTATGTCATTACTTCAACCTGCTCCAAGCTAGACCCGTTCATCGTGACATGGCCCCTCAATGGTTTTTTCTTTGTCAACACCATGAATTTGGTCTTATTAATATTAATTTCTAAATCATTCTCGTTACAGAAGTCCACAAATTTATTTATAGCTGCCTGTAGACCCTTCTGTGTTTTGGCCAGTATAAGTGTGTCGTCTGCGAAAATTAAAAGGGGAAATTTGGTCCCACCCAATGATGGGGCGTCGGTAGGGATAGCTGACAGGAACTTAACCACCTGATTAATAAAGAGTATAAAGAGAGTGGGGGCCAGGACACAGCCCTGTCTCACTCCACGAGTCACGGGGAAGGATTCAGTAACCTGGCCCTGACGACCCCATCTCACTCTAGCGAAGTTCCCCTCGTGCAATCTGATGGTCAGTTCAAGTAGCGCAGATGGAACACCCATCCTTCTCAAAGCAGCCCACATCTTCCCTCTGGGGACCAAATCAAACGCTGATTTGAGATCTACAAATGCAGCGAATATCGTGCCACCCCCCAGTAGCACAGTTTTCCAATAAATCATCACAAATCTTAATATTTGGTCTACAGTGCTAATGTTTGCCCTAAAGCCAGCCTGCATTGGAGACAAAATGTCAGCTTCTGTCATCCATGATTCGATTTTCCCTAGTAGCATTCTGGCCACTACCTTTTGTAAGGCGTCGATAAGACTGATGGGACGATAGTTTCCCGCATCAGTTTTATCCCCTTTTTTGTACACGGGCAGGATCTCTGCCCCTTTCCATGAGTTTGGGATGCTGGTACCTCTTGCTATTGCATTTGCTAGGGTAGTTATGTATAGGACCCAATGCACTTGATCGTACTTAAAAAGATCTGCTGGGACGCAGTCCATGCCAGGGGCTTTGCCATTCTGAACTTGTTTTAAAGCAGCAACGGCTTCTATTTCAGTGAAAACAATGTGATCAGGCAAAAGCTCTGCAGTCTGCACACTGGCATCTTCCCTGGGTAGGGAGATCCGTTCCGGAGTACTAAACTGCGTCGCATAGTGCTTGACCCATTGTTCGGCAGGCACGTGGTTTACAGGAACTATCGGGTCCCCAGATCCTCCCCATCTCACAACCTCCCAAAATTTTTGTTGATTAGAAGAGGTGCTAGCTTGGTATAGATCCAACCAGCGCTGTTCGTCCCAGTTTATTTTAGCTTCTTTGAGGATTTTCTTATAATTAACCCTAGCTAATCTTATGTCCGTGACAGACTTAGATTTAATTGCAGCTAACAAGGAACTATGGGCAACACGACAAGCTTTGTTGTACCATTTGTTCCTTTGAGCTGGGCCATTATTTCTCCCCTTTACAGGTTTATTAAAAAAGGTTTTGATTTTGTTAAAAAGGGAGTCATGAATCATCCCTATTTGTTCTAATGAGGTGCCATCATTAAGTATGGGAACCATCAAGTCAGTGGCAGCTAAGACCTCCGCTGCTACCATGTCTATGGTGGTAGGGTTGTCTAAAAACCTAGCCCATCGTACCCTTCTGCAATCATTAGTGAGAATTGCCTCAGCTGTGGCAATAGATGTTGATGAGTCCATATTTAACCCCTCGTTCAATAATAATTTTATTGCCAGTGGATTATGGTCACTTTCTGGTCTTGTAACTACTTCCATATCCTCTAGGTTTTTCCAAAACTCTATCCTGATTAGAAAATAGTCAATACGGCTTGAGTGCAAAGAATTATCAAAAGTGACCTTTCCCATCAAGTCAGATTTGGTTCTGCCATTAGCAGCTCGCAGATCCCATTCAAGGCAAAGGCCTAACCACTGCATAGCGGCCTCTGTAACTTTTTTGATTGGGGGAATGGATAGCTGTGGGATGTTCCAAATTATGTCATTTTCCCCATACCCGTCATTGTCAAGGCTGGGAAAGGGTTCGAAAGAACAATTAAAATCACCTGCCACCATAACACACTTTTCTCTGCTAATTTCATTCAATAGGGAATCTAAGTCATTGGCCGCTCTCATGGGCTTCCCACCAGGTTGCCCTCTTGCATATATATTTATCAAAAAAAGATCCGGGTTGTTTTTACCAGAAAGTTTTACGGCCAAGATATCGTTACTGGAAGTGGGAACGATTGTAATTGTAACTGCCAAAGATTGTCTAATCCAGATGACAAGACCACCTGAGGGACGTCCTTTAGGACCTTTACTTGCTGGTTTATAATAATTAAGGTAACCAGCCCGATGTATGGCTTCAGTGGACCAACTTTCCTGCAAAATAATTACATCATAGGTATCCACAAAGGAGCCCCAATCATCCCCAGACATTTTCCCTTTTAGTCCCGCTATATTCCATGACAGGACATCTAAAGAATGAGTGGGATCCGTTAACAGATTGATAGATGATTTCACTAACCTCTCACAGGTCGGGGGTTTTGTAGTTAGATTTTGGGATGGTTCCCTTCCTACCTCCCCATGAGAGTTTCTACAGGTCCCTAAAGGTATCTCTACCCTGGGAGATATAGAACAGTTAGTAGGGCAATTCCCTACTTCCTCAGTCAACCCCAAGACCGGTGGATCTTTATTGAGTCAGTCCACGCCCTCCAGACCGGACAATGGAGCAAACCGATTTGTGAGACGCGGATGAAACAATGGGTAAATAGGGGTATCAAAAGGAAATCTCCCTCTTTGCCTGTCTCTTCTGGGATAATGAAATGGGGTTTGGGGTCTAATTGAATATAAAGCAGGATAGAAATAATTTAACAGTAAGGTTTGCACATCCCCCACTCTTCCAAATCTTGGTTCCCTACTAATAAGTTCTGCCACCCATGGCTCTCTAAAACTTATTACCACACAATACCCCTCAAGATCTTTCTTACCAAAGCCAACCCAGTCCACCCTCCTTACATTAAGGATTTCCGGCTTTACGTTGCATTAGTACTTGCACTACGAACTGCGCGATCACTTACTTTTACGATCCGCATTGGTATGTGCACTAGGAACTGCATTATTACTTGCTTTTACTATTTGCATTAGTACTTGCATTACGGACTGCAGTATTACTTGCTTTAAGAACTGTCTTATTTCTACATTACGAACTGCATTAAGAACTGCATACCATTGCAATAGGACTGCACTAGATCATCATGAACTGCTCATTAATACCGCAAGACCCTACAAGTGACTGTTGGCCTTAAAATCGCCCAGTGAAATATTACAAATACGCATATGCTGGATATTTGTATTGTTTGGTCTCATCCTATTTCTGCCTGATAAACATACCGCTATTTTCCTAAATTAGTGTGGTGTCCATTTGTGGTGTTATCACTGTGTTACTGGGAGTCTGGCTGCAAATACTTTACACATTGCCTTGGAAATAAGCCTGGCTGCTCGTACCAAGCTACCGGAGGGTGAGCAGGGATTATCTAAGAGTGTGTCCCTGCTTTCCTTGACTAGAAGCAAGGGTCCCTATTTGGACTAAGGTACCTACCTCAGCCAACTAGAGACCCCAAGTTCTAAGCTTGGTGGAGGCGGTGGGATTTGAACTTCTATTTACAATGACTCACAGTGATTGCTGTACATCACTAGTTTTAGCGCAGACCACAACGCAACCACATATAGTGTTTTTGATTTTTGGTTCTATCTTTTAGCGACCTTTTTGCCACACATCATTTCTCAAAGGAGTCAAGTAGCCAGTGGGGTTGCAGAATTGGAATTCGACATTGAGGCATTGCTTACCTACAAAGTTGATCAATTGAGGCAATCCTGCAGAGCTTTGGGATGTCCCATGAAAAGTAGTGCCAAGAAGGAGGAGCTGCAAATGGCCGTGAGGGCCTGGTGGGAAGCCAAAGAAGCTCAGGCGACAGGTGATGCTGAGGTGGATGAGGATGACTCAGGGAATGGATTTGGTCCACAGGATTAGCCAGTGGGAGGACTTGCCTCAGGGGCTGGGAGCTGGGAGTAACCATTCAGGGAGGAGATTTTCCCTAGAGAAGCTTGAGGAGATCCAAAGGGTCTGAGAGCATGAGTTGGAGGTTTTAAAACTTGTGGCTCAAGCAGAGGAGAAAAAGCTGCTCATTGAAAGTGAAGAGCGAGCAGAGGACAGCAAGAATGCCCTCGCCTTGGAAGAGAAGAAGATTCTCTTAGCTCATCAGTTAAGCATGAGGGACCTGGACATTAAGGCTAAACTGGTGGAGTCCAGTTCGAATGGTGGCAGCGCAGAGTCAGTGCCAGCAGGTAAGGTGTACATTCCCAAAGACTTAGTGCGAGATTACCAAAGGGGTGATGATATTTATGCCTGATTCACGGCATATGAGATCGCACTGAGGATGAATGAGGTGCCTGAGAAGCATTGGGGGGTGGGCCTTTGGAAACACTTTGAGGCTTCTAGGGGGGCTGTTTTACCACCTTTAGAGAGGGCGGGAGCCTTGACCTACGCCAACATGAAGGAGGCTTTATGCCTCAGGTATGGGCTCACTCCTGAACAGTACAGGCAGAAATTCAGGAACTTCAAGAAACTGGAATCCAGTCCTTGGGGTGATGGTGTGAATGTGTACACATGTGCACTGGATGATTGGGTGATGGTTAGCCTGGCAAATGATTTGAAGGGCTTACTCAATTTGGGCCCCAGGAGTAATTAATTTACAGAGTTGCGCCAACACCTGTTAGAGTGCGAGCTCTTTGATTCCCAGGAGCTTGCACCAGAGACAGACCTCTGGTTAAGGGACAGAGGGTCTGAAGAGGCACTAAGAGGGAATTCCAGCAGAAACACAGAGATCTTCCGGACCCTTGGGAGGGAAAAGGGCAGAGTGGCGCAGACAGGTCTCAGCGAAGTGGGGGGCGTGCAGGCTAGCACCCTGTCTCAAAAGAGAGGGAGGGTGTGTGAGCAGCATCCCATGGGGTAGCAGCCCAACCCCAGAGATTGGAGGGCTCCTTAGGAGAGCACCCGGTTGGAGGGCTTGAGCCTACTTGCCAGCTGTGTGAGGAAGAACACCTGGCATCAGGAGGTCATGGGGTGTCTGTAACCAGAGCTCCCACGGTCCTGAAGTTTGTTGGTGCCATTCCTAATTGGAAGGCCCAGAAGTCTAGATGGAAGGTTAAGAGGGGGATTGTTAGACCTGGCATAATTGGCTTGAGTCTTCCATCCATTTTTTGACGTATTGCCTCCTCTGTTTTGATATGTTTTTGCTGGATTTATGCTTTGGGCACTGTGTCACTGCTAATCAATGCCACAGTACAAGTGCTCCCTATGTTAAATTGATATACTAATTGGTTATTCCATGATTGGGTTATTTGATTTACCTGTCAGCCCCTAGTGCAGTGCACCATGTGTGCTCAGGGCTTGTAAATCAAATGCTGCTGGTGGGCTTGCAGCACTGGTTGTGCCACCCACAGAGGCAGCTTGTAAAGTGTGTCTCAGGCCTGCCATTGCAAGGCCTATGTGCAGTCTAGCACTGCCATTTCGACTTGGGCAAGTGCACCCACTTGCCAGTCCCTAAACCTTCCCTTTGCTTCATATTAGACACCCCTATGGTAGGCCCAAGGGCAGGGTGCATTGTAAGTATAAGGTAGGATATGTTCTGATGTGTGTAGCATGTTCTAATAGTGAATCCATTTTCGTTTTTCACTATTGAAGGCTACCTGTTCTCATAGGCCAGAATGGGCAGTTAGATTATTACATTCTTATAATCCTAACTGACTCAGGGAACATGGTAGAAATTCAAATTTGGTATGCCTGAACTCAGAATAATAAAATACAGCTTTTAGTGAAGTTTATTTTAATATTCTGTGTTTGCAAATAGCACTTTTAGAAAGCAGGTATTTGCTTGCCTAACCATTTGAGCCTGCCTCTGCTGGGTTGTGTATTGTCTGGGTTTGTGAGTGACAGGGCTGGGGAATTCCAGGAGACAGGCTGGGGCAGCCCGGTGGTGAATAGAGAGATCTGCATCTAGATGGGAGGGAGGAGTTGCACCTGGGACCTGAATAGGGCTGGGCCTTCCCTCTACAATGCTGGCTCCACCTCCCGTGGCTTGTCTGATGTCTCTGCCCTGCACAGTGAAAGGAAGAAGAGAGCCATGTAAACAAAGTGCTCAGGAACTGGTTTGGACTAGGCAGAGGCCTCTCTGCCTTCAGAGAACAAAGGATTTTGGGGTATAAATATTGGGACCCTGATCCCAAGAAATTAGTTCACTTCTGGAACAAGAAACCTTTCTGCCAAGGAGAAGAACTAAGGAAGCTGCAGGAGTTTGGACTGCCCCTCTGCCAGTGTGCTACTTGCTGGGTTGGCCTGCAGTGGTTGCTTCATTGCCAAGGGAAAGGAGAAGGAACTTTGTAAGGACTTTCATCTACAGAATATTCTCCAAGGGCTTGATCTGTGCTTGCCTCCTGCTGAAGTCTCAGGGACAAAATAATTCACCTCTAGCGCCCTCCTGAATTTCCTTGCTGGTTATTCTGACTCCAGTCACTTGCGTGCCGCTGGGAGCTGGAAGCGCGATGCATCGAGAAGAAGCGTGTCGCCGCAGCAGCTGAAATCATCGTAACGCTGGAGAAGCGAGCCTTCGTCGCTTCTCCCTGAAAGCGTGTGTTCATCGAAGCTGCCTGCTGTCGCATCACCGGAGAAGCGTGACGCCATCGAGAGAGTCGCCATCGCATCACCAGTGAAGCGCGTCGCAGGGCCTGTAACGGCTCCCAAGTACAGAGTCGTCGCATGGCTGCCAGGGCGTCATCGCATCGGCATCACATCCCCCCATCAAGGGCGCCATCTTCCCGCATCGCAACCGGATCATCGCATCGCATCAAGGCGCCATCTTGCACACCGCAATGGGCCCGCAAGCCGCAAGCCCCTACTCTGCGCAAGCATTGAGGCAGGAGGCTACCGTTCCCCCTGGGTCACGGAATTGATGAATCTCCCCTTTTGCAAGCCTTTTGTTCACTTTGCGTTACACATCCAGGTACTGTGTTGAGTACTTTGACACATTTACGAACAACTTTAACTGAGAGACTTTAATCATCTTTTAAGTAATCTTAAGTGTAGTATTGTGGATTTTTGTCGTTTGTGATCTTGTGTTCAAGTCTATATAAAGAAAAATTATTTTGATAAAACCTGTGATGTGTCCATCTGTAGTGTTTTCACTGTATCACTGTGTATATTCACACATGCTTAACACACTGCCTCTGAGATAAGCCTGTCTGCTCATGCCAAGCTACCAAACTGGGTGAGCAGGGGTTATTATGGAGTGTAATCCCCTTAACCTGACTTAGAAGTAAGGGTCCCTATTTGGACAAAGGTGAATACCATTTCCAACTAGAGACCCCCAGATCTAACATTGGTGTTCAGCGGTGAGGATTTGGACTTTGCATTTGCGTTTCATATGCAGTGATTGGTGTACACTACTAGTGAGTGCAAACCAAACGCGACCACATACTTTTTTTTTAGAATACTTTTTCCTTGGACTGTTAGTTTTTCCTGAAACCTCCAAATTCCTACTACCATGAGTAAACCAGCATCTGTTGCATCTATGGATCTCGATTTTGAGGAAGAGAGGTTGGAAACCTACACTGTGAAACAGATCAAGTATCTCTGGAGGAAATTGAAAGTTGCTACACCAGGCATTTCTAAAAAGGAAGACTACCAAAAGGCACTGAGGGCCTGGGTAGAAGCAAGAAATGTCCCTGATCTTGTGGTGGAGCCTGTTGGGGATGCAGAAGGGCAAATTTATAGGCCAGTGTTTCCAGCCAGGGGAGGGGTGCCGTCCCCACCTGGCAGCAGCATCTCTTCCAAAGACCTGTCCCCCCAGAGAATTGGAAGACAGGGAGAGAAGGTAGGGCACACAAGGTGGAGATGGCTAACCTTAAAATGGAGAGTCAGAGGGAAACAGAGAATATCAGGTTGTCTTTGGAGAGAGAGAGAAAGGCCAAGGGCTTAGAGATCAATCCCTCTGGTGGCAGTGCACCATCTGTGCCTTCAGAAGGCAGGGTACATATTCCCAAGGATGTCATCAAAGATTTTCACAAAGGTGAAGATATTGGTCAGTGGTTTGCAGCCTATGAGATAGCAATGTTGGCCCACCGGGTCCCTGAGAAGGATTGGGGAGCAGGGTTGTGGGGCAGCTTTCTGACTGAGAGGAGGGATACTTTATCAGACCGACCCAGTGAGTATAGAATGTCTTATCACCGCATGAAGGAAGCACTGATGACAAGGTGTAGGTTAACTCCAGAACTCTATAGACAGAGGTTCAGGAATTGTAAAAAACTGGAGGGAACCACTTGGGTAGAATATGTGTCTTTCTTTTGCAGAGCTATGGATGGTTGGGTGAGGGGTAGCAATGTTGATAATTTTCAAGCACTCTATGATTTGATTGCTAGGGAGCACATGTCTGCTAATTGTTTTCCAGAGCTACGCCAGCACCTTATTGATAGCAAGTTGACCAACCCTAGAAAGCTTGCTGAAGAGGCGGACCCCTGGGTCAGTACCAGGGTCCACAAGGGTCTTGTGGGAGACTCCGCCAAAGGTGGGCAGGGTCCCCTGCAGAAGAGTGGGAGGGGACAAGGGTAAACAGAAGAAGTTCCAAAAAGATCCCCAAAGTAATTCCCAAGGGAACCAAGGTGGGGGTTCTCAGCCTCCCCCAGAAAAGAAGTCAGGACACCTGACAGGTAAACCTGTTCATAGGGGGCCTGTTACCTGCTTTCAGTGTAAGCAGGTGGGACACCGTTGGTATGATCCCCAGTGTCCTCAGAAAGGACAGTATGTGCCACCCGTGCACCACTCCGTCAGATGGCCAGTGTAGCCCTGGGTGGGGAGGACATGGGTGCCCAAGGTGGGTGGGGTCCTGCAGAAATGTCCCTTGTCTCATTAGGAAACTTTGAGATGGTCCCTAAAACTCAGCTGCCTGAGAACACTAAAAAATACAGGCAGTGGCTGACCATCAATGGCCATAGAGTGGAGGCTCTCAGAGACACAGGAGCAAGTGTGACAGCTGTCAAGTGTCACTTGGTCTCTGAAGAGCAGGTAGCCCCGCATGCATTCTTCCCAGTTGTTGCCGCTGACAACACAGAGAGCTATTGCAAGGCGACTCAAGTTCCCTTTGAGTGGGGGGGGTCTCTGGTAATCTTCAAGTAGCTGTGAGGCCATCCATGCCTGTTGATTGTCTGTTAGGCAATGATTTAGAAAGCTCCCCTTGGGTTAAGGTGGAGAGGAAGGCACATTTAGAGATGTTGGGTCTGCCGGAGTGGGCATGTGTGACCACTTGGTCTATGGCAGCTAAGGATGTTCAAGAGAACCTGGACGCTGAAAGTATGGCCCAGGGACCTGCCTTAAAGAGAAGAGGTAGGGGGCAAAGGAAACCAGCCCCCATTGTTCCCACGGTCCAGGAGGAGGCAGACCTTGAGGGGGATGCCCTGGAACCTACAGGGGAGCAAGTTTCTGAACTGGGGAACCCACCTGAGCTGACCCATTGGCAGCAAGAAGGGGGTCCCTCCAGGGAGGAATTTTAATTTTGTGAAGAGCAGCAGAAGTGTTCTGCTCTTGTGGGATTGAGGCAACAGGCCAAAACCAGGCAGCAGGTGATCAGTCTGGATCACATTGGATCTACTGGGAGAATGGTCTCCTGTATGGCAAGCCTAAGGTTGCTGAGCCTGGGTCAGCCCGTGTGCTGGTCGTACCCCAGCGCTTCAGAGCCTTCCTACTGGGTTTGGCTCATGATGTTCCTTTAGCTGGTCATCTGGGGCAGAATAAGACCTTTGAAAGACTTGTCTCCCACTTTTATTGGCCCCAGATGCGGAAGAGTTCAGATAATCATTGCAGGACCTGTCAAACTTGCCAGGCAAGTGGGAAAAGTGGAAGAAGGCACAAGGCCCCTCTCCAACCTTTCCCTGTAGTCAGTACCCCCTTTGAACAGGTAGGCTTTGACATTGTGGGGCCACTGGACCCCAAGACAGCCATGGGCAACATGTTTATCCTGGTCTTGGTGGACCACGCTACCCGGTTCCCGGAAGCCATTCCGCTCAGGACAGGGACTGCCCCGTGGTGGGACGTGCACTGATTGGGATCTTCTCCCGTGTGGAGTTCCCCAGAGAGGTTGTGTCTGACCAAGGTACAAACTTCATTTCCAATGATATGAAGTCTCTGTGGAAGGAGTGAGGTGTTACCTACAAGTTCACCAGTCCTTACCACCCGACGGAAATGGGCTGGTTGAAAGATTCAACCGGACCCTCAAAGGCATGATCATGGGTCTTGAGGAACCAATGAGGCATAAGTGGGACGTCCTCTTGCCATGCCTTCTGTTTGCCTACCGTGAGGTGCCACAAAAGTCTATAGGGTTCAGCCCCTTTGAGCTTTTGTATGGTCACCCGGTAAGAGGACCTTTGAGTTTGGTCAAGGAAGGCTGGGAGCAATCTCCCAGGAAACCTCCCCAAGATGTATTTAGCTACATGCTGGGCTTCAGGAACCAGACTTGGCATTTCAGAGAGCTTGCTCCGGCGAATCTGGGAGCCAGCCAGGAGGAAATGAAGCGGTGGTACGATCAGAATGCCACTCTGATTGAGCTTCAACCTGGACAGAAAGTTTGGGTCATGGCCCCTGTGGAGCCTTGTGAGCTCCAGGACAGGTGGACCGGTCCATATGAGGTGGTGGAGCGCAAGAGTGTTGTTACCTATCTGGTGAACTTGCGGTCTCCCAGGTACCCCTTGCGGGTCCTGCATGTTAACCACCTAAAGCCCCACTTAGAAAGGTCCGAAGTGGGCATGCTCCTAGCGACGGATGATGGAATGGAGGAGGAGACCGAGCCTCTTCCGGACCTCCTGTCTGCAACAGACCAAGATGGGTAGGTGGATGGTGTCAGCCTCCCTGCCACACTGACCCCTGATTAGCAGCAAGATTTTTGCCAGCTGTTGAGCCAATTCTCTGATCTATTTTCCTTGGTTCCTGGTGTCACAGAGTGGGGCGTCCATGATGTGGATACTGGCGACAGCCCTCCTGTCAAGCACAAGGCTTACAGAGTGACTGACAAGGTTAGGGCTTACATTAAGGAGGAAATCTCCAAGATGTTTGCTTTAGTGGTCATTGAGTCCTCCAAGAGTCCTTGGGCCAACCGAGTGGTCTTGATCCCAAAGGCTGCCTCGCCGGGTGTCACACCTGAACTCTGGGTCAGTGTGGACTACAGAGGGCTCAATTCAGTCACCAGGACTGACGCACACCCCATCACCAGAGCTGATGAGCTCATTGATTGGTTAGGGGCTGCACGGTACCTCAGCACGTTTGATTAGACATCGGGGTACTGGCAGATCACCTTGACTGATGGGGCTAAGGAGAGGTCAGCATTCTCCACACCAGATGGGCACTGCCAATTCCGGGTTATGCCCTTTGGGATGAAGAATACACCTGCCACCTTTCAGAGGATGGCCAACCAGGTGTTGGCTGGGCTGGAGGATTTCAGTGCCGCCTACCTGGATGACATTGCAGTGTTCAGCGCCAGTTGGGAAGAACACTTGCAGCACCTCTGGGAAGTGTAGATGGCACTGCGCAAGGCAGGCCTCACGATCAAGGCGAGTAAGTGCCAGATTGGGCAGGGTTCTGTTGTGTACTTGGGTCACCAGATAGGAAACGGCCAGGTGGCGCCCCTACAACCGAAGATTGATACCATCCTGGCATGGGAACCCCCAAAGACTCAGACACAGGTGAGAGCCTTTTTAGGAGTCACAGGGTACTACAGGAGATTTGTCAAGGGGTATGGTAACATTGTTGCACCCTTGACTGAGCTGACTTTCAGGAAGCAGCCCAAGAAAGTGAACTGGGCTGACATCTGTCAGAAGGCTTTTGACGCCCTGAAGACTGCCATGTGCACAGCACCCGTGCTTCAGGCGCCCAACTTCTCAAAAGGATTAATTGTTCAGACAGACGCTTCAGAGCATGGTGTGGGGGCTGTTCTATCACAGATTAATGAAGAAGGCCTAGACCAACCTGTAGCCTTCATCAGTAGAAGGTAACTTCACGGGAACAGAGGTGGAGTGCAATTGTGCGTGAGGCATTTGCTGTGGTCTGGGCACTGAAGAAGTTGAGACCATACTTGTTTGGGACTCACATCCGGGTTCAGACCGACCACAGGCCCCTCAGATGGCTAATGCAGATGAGGGGTGAGAACCCAAAGTTGTTGGGGTGGTCCATTAGCCTACAGGGTATGGACTTTACTGTGAAACACCGCCCTGGTACAGAACATGCCAACGCTGATGGTCTGTCAAGATTTTTCCGCCTTAGTGAAGAGAACTCCCTAGGGGAAGGGTAGTTCTCCCCACATTTCAGCTGGAGGGGACACGTGTTAGACCTGGCATCATTGGCGTGAGTATCCCTTCCATTTTTTACGGATTGCCTCCTCTGTTTTGATATGTTTTTGCTGGATTTATGCTTTGGGCACTGTGCCACTGCTAATCAGTGCCACAGTGCAAGTGCTCCCTATGTTGAATTGATATACTAATTGGTTATTACATGATTGGGTTATTTACCTGTCAGCCCCTAGTACAGTGCACCATGTGCGCCCAGGGCTTGTAAATCAAATGCTGCTGGTGGGCTTGCAGCACTGGTTGTGCCACCCACAGAGGCAGCTTGTAAAGTGTGTCTCAGGCCTGCCACTGCAAGGCCTATGTGCAGTCTAGCACTGCCATGTCGACTTGGGCAAGTGCACCGACTTGCAAGTTCCTAAACCTTACCTTTGGTTCATATTAGACACCCCTATGGTAGGCCCAAGGGCAGGGTGCATTGTAAGTATAAGGTAGGACATGCTCTGACGTGTGTAGCATGTTCTAATAGTGAATTAAAGCCATTTTCATTTTTCACTATTGAAGCTACCTGTTCTCATAGGCCAGAATGGGCAGTTAGATTATTACATTCATATAGGCCTAACTGACTCAGGGAACATGGTAGAAATTCAAATTTAGTATGCCTGAACTCAGAATAATAAAATACAGCTTTTAGTTAAGTTTATTTTAATATTCTGTGTTTGCAAATACCACTTTTAGAAAGCAGGTATTTGCTTGCCTAACCATTTGAGCCTGCCTCTGCTGGGTTGTGTATTCCTTTTCTGGTTTTGTGAGTGACAGGGCTGGGGAATTCCAGGAGACAGGCTGGGGCAGCCCGGTGGTGATTAGACAGATCTGCATCTAGATAGGAAGGAGGAGTTGTACCTGTGACCTGAATAGGGCTGGACCTTCCCTCTACAATGCTGGCTCCCCCGCTGTGGCTTGTCTGATGTCTCTGCCCTGCACTGTGAAAGGAGAGGAAGAATCATGTCAACAGAGTGCGACAGAGCTGTATCTTCCTTCCCCTGTGCTGGCTTCACCTCCTGTGGGGTGGCTGATGTCTCTGCCCTGCACAGTGAAAGGAAGAAGATAGTCATGTATATAAAGTGCTCAGGCAACTGGTTTGGACTAGGCAGAGGCCTCTCTGCCTTTAGAGAACAAAGGATTTTGGGGTATAAATATTGGGACCCTGATCCCAAGAAATTAGATCACTTCTGGAACAAGAAACCTTTCTGCCAAGGAGAAGAACCAAGGAAGCAGCAGTGGTTGCTTCCTTGCCAAGGGAAAGGAGAAGGAACTTTGTACGGACTTTCATCTACAGAATATTCTCCAAGGGCTTGAACTGTGCTGGCCTCCTGCTGAAGTCTCAGGGAGAAAATATTTCTCCTCCAGCTCCCTCCTGAATTTCCTTGCTGGGAATTCTGACTCCAGTCACTTACGTGCCGCTGGGAGCTGGAAGCGCAACGCATCGAGAAGAAGCGTGTCGCCGCTGCAGCTGAAATCATCGCATCGCCGAGAAGCGGCCCTTTGTCGCATCTCCCTGAAAGCGTGTGTTCATCGAAGCTGTCTGCTGTCGCATCACCGGATAAGCGTGACGCCATCCAGAGAGTCACCATCGCATCACTGGAGAAGCGTGTCGCAGGGCATGTCGCGGCTCCAAAGTACAGAGTCGTCGCAAGGCTGCCAGGGCGTCATCGCATCGCCGCATCAAGGGCGCCATCTTCTCGCATCACAACTGGGTCATCACATCATCATCGCCGCATCAAGGGCGCTATCTTCTCGCATCGTAACCGGATCATCGCATCGCATCAAGGCACCACCTTGCGCACAGCAACAGACCCGCAAGCTGAGAATCTACACTTCACCTCCACACCGGTAAGGCTCAGGACGAGTCCCCTACTCTGCGAAAGCATTGAGGCAGGACGCAACTGTTCCCCCAGGCCACTGAACCGACGCATCTCCCCTTTTACGAGCCTTTTGTTCACTTTGCGTTACGCATCCAGGTACTGCATTGAGAACTTTGTCCCATTTACCAACAACTTGAACTGAGAGACTTTAATCATCTTTTAAGTAATCTTAAGTGTAGTATTGTGGATTTTTGTCGTTTGTGGTCTTGTGTTTAAGTCTATGTAAAGAATACGTATTTTTATAAAAACCTATATTGTGTCCATCTGTAGTGTTTTCATTTCACTCTATTACTGTGTATATTCACAAATGCTTAACACACTGCCTCTGATATAAGCATGTCTGCTCATGCCAAGCTACCAAAGCGGGTGAGCAGGGGTTATTAAGGAGTGTAATCTCTTTATCCTGACTTAGAAGTAAGGGTCTCTATTTGGACAAAGATGAATACCATTGCCAACTAGAGACCCCCAGATCTAACAGGGATGTGTTCCACAGTAGTAAAACCTGTGGGTCAAGGCCCAGCCAGAAGGGCTAGGCCCTCTATAAGTCACCAGGGTAACCCCGCCTCTAACCTGAAGGGCAGGATATATGTATACAGTGGTACAAAAGGGGGTGGGGATGGACGGAGCATCTGAACAAATCAAACACTCACACCCAGTCATCAGATCTGGGTTTAATCCATCACCGTTCTTTAGCCCACTCTGCCACCCCGGTTCAGACATGGCCATATGCAAATCAGTCTGACCCTGTGCCTCATGGGAACAGTCCATCCCGAACTGCCAAGCTATGCCTTCCCTGGACCAGAAACAAGCTTCTGAGGACCGGTTTCTGGCATTTCAGCCGTCTTCAGCATGGCTCGCTTGAATCCAGTGGCAGAGTGGGCTAAAGAACGGTGATGGATTAAACCCAGATCTGTTGACTAGGTGTGAGTGTTTGATTTGTTCAGATGCTCCGTCCATCACCTCCCCCTTTTGTTCCGCTTTGTTCGCTATAAGTTGGCCGGGTATGCTCAGACGTGAGTCTCTTGCTCACTTTGCCACTGGATTCAAGCAAGCCTGGCTGAAGACGGCTGTAATGCCAGAAGCCAGTCCTAGGAAGCTTGTTTCCGGTCCAGGAAAGGCATGGCTTGGCATTTCGGGCTGGATTGTTCCCATGAGGCATAGGGTCAGACTGATTTGTATTTGGCCATGTCTGAACTGGGGTGGCAGAGTGGGCTAAAGAACGGTGATGGATTAAACCCAGATCTGTTGACTGGGTGTGAGTGTTTGATTGGTTCAGATGCTCCGTCCATCACCACCCCCTTTTGTACCTATCTGTATACAGTGCCCTCACAGCTGGGTCTTCCAGGGGTACTGCTCCAGGTCAGAGTTGGCAAGGGACAAGCACTCCTAGAGGGCCCTAAACTGCCAGGAAGTCTCAGTGGAGTAGCTTAGTTGGACCAGGGAGTTGTAACCGAGGGAACCCCCTGGGGCCAGGAAGGCCTAGAACGGGAGGATGTACCTGCGGTAGCGGGTCCGCGTCCGGGTTCTGTCACCCCAAGCAGGGGACTCCATCAAGGTAGTCGCTTGGCCTACCCTGGCTTTAGGCTGGGAGGGTTTTGTGTTGGACTTGGCCCTTTTGGCTAAAGTTCCTTAAAGTTTTTGCCTTCCTCCTAGACCTTTTATTGAAATTGTGTTGCCGACTTATGGGCACATGCATCAAAATCAGAAAAAGTGATTCCTTATTTGCGAAAAATAAGGAATTGCAAATAACGTTAACCAGAATGCATGAAGTGAATCGTGAAAATTCGCAAAAAACGACAATGAGGACACAATTGCGACTCGCTAACCCTGGAAACCGCATAATGAGACTTCGCTAATAACGATTTCGGTATTAGCGAAATCTCTAATAGCGAAGTCGCAAAGAGCGGGTCACACTGGAAGCAGGCTGATGGCATCACAACCAGGAAGTCATCCAGTCCATGCTTCATTCAGTGTCCTGAGGAGCTCAGAGGAGGAGGCAGAGTACTGAAGCTGAGCTGAGAAACTTCACACTTGGTATCCACCACTGTTCCCAGACCCAGGATGGACAAAACCGATGCAGGGAAGAGTGCCACGCCCAGGAAGAGAAAGCTGAAGTTCTCGGAGAGGGAACTTGAACACCTGATTGAGGGGGTCAGCAACAGCCCTGATAAACTATTCATCAAATTGTCCCTGAAGGCGCCATAGGCTGTAAAGCAAAGAATAGGGCTGCACATAAAGGAAAAAGTGAATGCTGTGGGGGTCACACACAGCAGCATTGAAGATTCGAAGAAAAGGTGGTATGACCACAGGAAACGTGCCAAGGAGCGCATAGCCGAAAGGGTGAAGGAAGCAGCTGGCGCAGGAGGAGGACCATCGAATTGACCCGCAAACACAGCCCTGGAGGACCTTGTTGAGGGGACAATCACGCCTGAGGCAGTCGTAGGAGTGACACAATTGGACACATCCGGCGCAGCAAGACCACCTCAAGGTAAGATGCATGCAGCGCTAATTCTCTGTGTACTTTATAACCATGCACATTTCCCCAGGCAAATCACAGAATACAGGTAAAACCCCATGCCATGTTTCCCCTCATTCACAAAATACATCATGGCAGTTGTAGTCATGTTTGACAAGTGCGCATTCAAATGCAACAATGGTTAATTAAACATACCAACACCGCATGCCAACCAGTGTGTTTAAATCAGTGATTTATTTTTAACTAAGTATGCCAAATTATAAACAGAATTAGGATCATACAAGACTAACACTGCACTGTTTCACATCAGAGATGCAGCTGAGGCAGACTCCAAGGATAGTGGCCAGCTCGTCATCTCAGAGCCACATGCAGTGGCCGATGTAGAGACTCCTGTGGTCCCAGAAAGCACACCACCCCCACCACCAAAATGCAGGGCACATGTACCCTCACTGCAACGAATGGAGTGTGTCCCTTCACCAACTCCAACACAGGCACAGGTCCAACCAGGACAACCGCGCAGGTCCAGGGCCCGTATTGAGGCATGGGATGAGCAGGCTCCAAATGTGTATGGGGGTGTGGAGTCTCAGATGCTACCAGTGCACCGCCTGCAGGGGAGACACATGGGCACAATCAATATGCAGATCACAAAGCTGGCTAAGAACATAAGCACAATGGCAGACAGTGTGCGCAAGCTAACAACAGTGGATACTGAGGGGAATCTTTTTTTACAAACAGCAGAGTCCGGTGGTCTACAACTGGGAAAAAGGACTAAATTACCAAGTGACAAAAAGTGTACTACAGGGAACCCCAAAGCAAGAGAACAAGACCTTTGCCAAAAGTAGGATTTCCATCAATTACCAGAGTGGTCAGTGTCATCATCTGGATATCCTTCCTACCCTCCACTGTACCTCTATATCACAGAGGATAACCCTGTGGCTCGGGTTTCGACCAGGTCATGAGGTCATAAGGGGAGTAAGAAAAGAAGAGACCAATGCTCACATAGTAATGGACTATTGGTGATGGAATTTATTGTGCAGTGCGTGTAGGTGAATTTAAAAAGGAGGTAGAAGAGAAAAACACTTTTATTCCAAATATCTCTACTAATCCTGATTAAAAATAGTGCAAAAAGCACCTTTTAACAAATAGGCTGCCTCACAATACGGTCGACATGTGTCAGCTTTATTGACTGTTGGTCATAGGCTTTCCTCAGGATCTTAACAGAAAACTGTATTGCTACTGCATTAATAGTATACAACAATTGTACAAAGTTCCCCTGAAGAGGTGGGAGAAGGGAATAAGGGGGGGGGGGAAATAATAAGAAACAGCCACTCTCAGGAGTGTGCAGCAGGGAGTTGGGTAATCCCTTTTCGGAATTAGGATGCCTCACACAATTAAATTGTCTTGTGCAAACGCCGCCGTGGGATGGGTAGGTGCTGATCCTCATCCGCCTCGAGCATTAAGGGGACACCCCGCCGCTCAGGCCTTCCCAGGGACAGCCGGTGGGGCCTGACCTTTATGGGTTTAGGGCAAGGACCATCGCAGTAGCACTCGCTGCCTTGATATACAGGTTGTATATGGAAGTTTCTTCGATTTGGGGGAGACTTTGAATCAATTGTTGAGCAACCATAGGTCCTGAAGAATCGCCATAACTGGCGTGAAACATGTTGACCACACCATAGGCGAGGGTCGAACGAAGCCACACCACCCTTATTGTTGTGCTCCGCTTCCCCTCCCTTTATCAATTTTAATTAAGCAGTGAGCCACCTGATTAAAAATGTTCTAATGGACTCCACTGACTTACTTTTAACTTTCACTCACGCTCACAATCGCACCACCTAGGTCCCTCACACACATGCACCCACTGGCCAGGAATAAAAGAACTCCGCTAAAAGAGTAACACTACGTGTTGCCCGGCAGGCATTGCACCGCCAGCCTGTCGTTGGAGCAGGAGGCCAATGATTACATGATACAATTATTTGGACGGACTTCTATTGTTGTCTAATCCTTTAATTGTGTGAGGCATCCTAATTCCGAAAAGGGATTACCCAACTCCCTGCTGCACACTCCTGAGAGTGGCTGTTTCTTATTATTTCCCCCCCCCCCCCTTATTCCCTTCTCCCACCTCTTCAGGGGAACTTTGTACAATTGTTGTATACTGCTCATTGGACACGTACATTGGACCCCGGTAAATATCGTCCTCCATTGTCCCCCCTTTTGTATACTACTGCATTAATAATAAAGTGAATAAGTAAAAAAAATACTTTTTATAAAGTTAGAATAAATACAACCATAAAAGACATCGCTCCTCTGTACAGGCAGAGTTCTTTGACCCCTGTAACAGAAAAACACATTGTCCTCACATTGAAACAATAGATACACCTTGTACTGAAATGAAACTGTAAAAAAGATCCTAAAACCCCCAAACAATTTCTCATCCATACCGTGGAACCTCTGGGTTCACACACAGTCACATATATCTATAAGTTCTATATGTTTGACAGAGACAACTTTCGTTCAACTGATGTGCTCACCTGTTTTGGTGGAGTAGTGTGGCTCACTGGTTAGAGGCGGCAGGCCTGAGAGCAGAAGTCAGCCTGGGACCAGGGTTCAATTCCCGACGCGGCAGGGTCGTGGACCTTGGTCAGCGGACTCGATAATTCTCGCTTCGGTGCTTACTCTAATCAGGGGTTCCACTCGGCAACTCTGGGCATTAGCTTGCCTAATCTCCACAACGGCCCCACCAATTCCGGGGATGCCTGGCTCCACCTTGGGGACTCCCAGCAAGGGACCATCCCACAGGGAAAGCCAGGACGGGTTCCCCAGAGTTATACAGCGCCGGGACGCCCCGTTGCTGGGGCAGCTGTGCGCTTTACAAGTATACTACATTTACATTTTGTATGAGGATAAAACCTCACCTCTCCCGGTCACAACCCAGGTATAGGAGACCTTGCCCTATAAAGAGAGGGAAATCACTTTTAAGTGGAAGGAAAACAGAAAAATGCCATTCTAATCTGTCCCCCAGGTAGTTTCTGCCTTTTTGATTTCTTAATTTTGTATTCCAGAGCTAGATTTGACATGACACCTTCAACAACTAGAATTTGTATGATTAAAAAATCTCAAATGTCTCCTTAAAGAACCTGACTTGCGAATCTCTCCGGAGTCATTCACTTGTCACATATGCTGTGTACCAGACATTATCAGGAATCTCTCTCTTAACCCATACGCTGTGAACTTGTCCTATTGATCCACCAGGCTCCCTCATTCATTGCCTGCTCTTTCTAGCGTGATGAGTACAAACTAATAGTCAGACAATTGGTGGCCTACATTACATATTGTCCTTTTTATCCCTTGTCTTCAAGGAACCCAAATGAACGATAAACAATAAATAATAGCTCTCTTTTCACTTCGCATTCTCTGCGATGTTAATTGTCCAAACCGGTCACTTAGCGATTGACTATAACTCAAAACTCCTTCGTTTCAAATGGAAAAAACTCTTGGAAGTGTCACTATCATAGAAACAGTACATCATGCCTACTGCGTGTTAACTTATCTACAAAAACACGCTTCGCCCAAGTACAAAGCAGACCAGTAAAGCTTTTACTCTAACAAGGGGCAAAATTCACAGCAGGCGCCTCTTGAAATTGCCCAAATATCAGCAGCTTTAATTAACTGTGTTTCTTCCTTAAGAGACAGATAAAGATATGCCTGATGGCTGATCTAACTTGCATGCGCCCCTACCATTAACGGCGCGCATACCGATTGGCGGTAGGAGCAAGTGAACCTTTAGTATACAGGCTAGAATTGCCGAAGTTATTAAGCATTCCCCCCAAATTCAATCACCTCATAAAAACGAGCATGAAATGATTTCATGGAGCCTTACCTCTTCGTCAGTACCTCAGGCTCTGACTGAGATGTATTGGAGGCGATGGGGCTAGTCTCAGACCTTCTTAAATGCCAGTCTCTTCCCGCCGTAAGTGAACCAGAACACTACGGCGTGTGCAGATGACGTTAATAGGAACTACAAAATTACTTTTCTGCAGGCGGAAGTAGTAATTTTAGTCTCCCGCAGAAATGGTCGTAACCCTAATCGTCTCATACCTACCTCTATGCCGGACTCTTCCCGCCGCAAGTGAAAGGCACCCTACGGCGTGTACAGATGACATTACTCCGAACTACAAACTAACGTCTCTGCTCGCGGAATTGGTAGTTTTCGACTGCGGCAAAAGTTATAATTTCAATCTCCCTCTGATCTGTGCTAATAAACGTTTGGAGACCATTTTATTATAATCAATGGGGAATACCTAATTGAAGAACTTTGTCAACTGCTCTTGCTTCAGTCTAAAGTGGAATTATAATATCTTATTCTACGCAGTTCGCGTAGTGCAAGTCGTAGCGCTACTTCCCAAACTACACCATGCCCTAGAATTCATACGTTCACACATTTGAACAAGAGCATGTGTTGACCTACGATAATCCCTTCCCTGAGTCGATCTAACTGTGGAAGAGATATATCGACGACGTGTTTGTGGTATGGCGTGGGGACTTGGATTCAATTGGACAGTTCCAGCATTGGCTCGACACACGTTATGACTTTTTGAAATTTACAGTAGAGGCACATAAGAACAGAATAGCCTTTCTTGATTTCATGGCCATGTGAGCATGATAAAGTGGACCGAAGTGATGGAACCAAGGTCAGTTTCGTTCAGGATTGAGGTAATGGTGTCTAGAGTCTCATCTTGGGGGATGGACGTATACAACGATTCAACATCGAAGTAGACTAACAAGTCTCTCTCCGTGTTGATTTCCACATTAGTTAAGAGATGCAGGACATCCTTTGTATCTTGAAGATACATGGGCATCTTCTTAACTATGGGCCTAAGGAAATGATCTACAAATGTAGATAACGGCTCAAGAATTGAACCTAACCCAGAAATTATGGGTCTCCCTGGTGGTGGTCGTTGGGTCTTATGTACTTTTGGTAAAGTATAAAAATATGGCATCACTGGGTGGGTGGTTTCAAGAAATGCAGCCTCATGCTGTGTAATCAAGTCCTCATTGCTGGCTTCTTCTACTATTTCAGACATGGCTTTCCTTATTCTCTCTGTCGGATCATCCTTGAGAGGACGATACGATTTTCTGTCTCCCAAACGTCTTAAGCATTCAGCTCTATACACCTCAGTGTCTAAAATGAAAATTGCTACGCCTTTGTCTGCGGGCTTGATGGTTATTTCATGATCTTGGGTGAGGGCTTGGAGAGCTAATTGTGCTTTCTTAGGTAGATTCTTTTAGTTACCTCTTTTGTTAGTACATAAATCAGTGATCTCTTCATGCACCGCTCTCTCAAAAGTGAGTACTTATGGTGGTACACTTTGTAAAGGAGGATTAAATGTAGACCGTTTCTTTAGTCCAGTGTTGTTCATTTCCATAGGTGACTGCGCCTGGGCTCTATCCTTGAAGAAATAATGCAATTATATCTTGTGGAAAAATTGTGCAAGCTCGCACTGGACCTGGAAAGCATCTCCCTCAGACCTGGCCACAAAACCAAGACCTCTATTGAGGACACATTCTTCATCGTTGGTTAAGATTTTCTTACTCAGGTTTACTATTAGACTGCTTCCGCACTCGTTCCCGGTTGCGGTTGGTTCTTCTTGGATTGGCTCCACGTGCCCATATGCTGAGGCAGTGAAGGTGGTTGGTTCCAACGTACTTGAGGTTGTCGATTTCTTCTTCTGCCTCTGGACCTGCCTGGAGCAAATTCAAACAAGAACAAAAAAACTCTCCTAGAAGACACAGTTAATCTATAGGTAATATATCCATTAATTCGTATATATCAACATTGTCCCACACTAAGATATTTATTTGAAAAACATATTTCTTATTTATTTTTTATACGTAAAAGCATACTTTTTCATAAAAATGTACAATACAATTTAACAAATAATGTATACACCACAGCCCCCAATCAACCTGAAGCAACCAAACATCCTCACAAGCAGCCAAACAACCATACCCAGTTACACACAATACACAAATATACAATATTACAAAAACAATACATAGGAAGGCAAAGAAGGAAAAAATCACAATAATACAATAATAATCAAATGACAAAAACGGACAAGCAAAAAGCGCCGACGCGTGTTTTGGAAAGGTCAACTATCCACAGTTCCTTCGTCAGGGCGTAATGGAATATATATACACTTTCATCAGAAGCGATGTTTTCTTCAATTTTCGAATGGAGGATCAACAATTCAGGTAATAACCAAACAAGGGGGCTCAATCTTGAGATTAATCAATACAAATTTGTGTTATTTCTGTAGGGACAATGAGACAAAAATAAATCAACGTATAAATAATTTAAAAATAAAGAATTGAGCTGCTGGAAGAACCTTCACCAAAGTAAATAGCCATAGAAAACTCCATGTGTTCAACGTAAAAAATAGTGCCAACAGTGAAAATAAGGAGTTGAGGTGTCAAAAGCAGAAAACAAAAAAGATAAGAAAAAGATTAAGGACAGTGATATCTGACCCGTGAGGAGAAGAGAAGACGTGCGTGATAGTCTACCCTGCACCCAAGGGAAGTACCACGGAGGAGCCTACCCAGAAGTCCAGAGCAGGCAATATGTCTGGGCAGAGCTCACAGATCATGAGAAGGTGGCGCCGCCACACTTCCTCGGGCTAAGAAGCCTGATATAAAGAAAAAAAGGCATATATATCCTGAGTGCAGTGTAAGCACATCTCAGCCAGGATTAAAAAAAGATCACTGCCATTCTAAACCCAGAGGACAATCCAGAACTAAGTAGCCCACTGCACACATGGTATAACGATAATTCATAAATCTCCCCTGGGGCAGGAACCATCACACATAATATCCCACCCGGCCATCCTCGCTGCCTCCACTAAACCAGATCTCTCCTGGACAGAGCACCGTATTTAAAAACATACTGTAACCGTCTTAAAAGTGGGGTGAACCAGAGTATGCCTTACACTCAAGAAATATGTCACGCAGGCAAGATAAACAATCGCGAGAGAAAGTTAATGAGATCCCGTTTACAAATGAGGATTCAGAAATGAAAAAAGAGAAAAAGAAAATAGAGTATAACTTGATGATATCAAGACAGCAGAATTCAAGATGGATAATCCGGAAAGTTCCCCGGTAGACGGACTCCCTCAAATGGAACAGGGACTATATGAAAATAAGGAAACACAACCAACAAGATCGGTAAGTCGGGCCCAGTTCACTAGCTAACCCCCAACTAGAGACTCGACTCCACAAGGAGGTAGCGAGTCCAAATAAGAATTAGGCCTCCCCTTCCGGTACCTGGAACCAGATGAATACATCCTCGAGCGGTGAAGTGTGTCCACAAACATCAATGGAGTGAAACCTCATCCGTTCTGCCTCCATATATACCCGTGGCTAACAGGCAAACCGCGTACACCTGCATCAAGTGCAAGTACGCTCACATAGAAAGAGGACTAGCGGGTGATGGTCTACACAACACGGGCGCCATAATAATAAAGGATGGCCGAAAGGAGATTGCGTATGCCTACATAGCGCACAATGACACTCGCAAAGAAAAAATACTGGCAGGGAAGGTTCTGCATCGCAAAGGAGGAAAACAGACATGACCACGCCATAAATACGTAAAATGTCACAGGGTTAAGAGTGCCCGATTGTGAACAATAAATGCTTGGGCAACTCAAGTAGCGTGTCCAGGCGCATATAAAGTGAAAGGCTAACAAAACCCGAAAATAGACACGAAAAGCGGACACTTCTCCCCACAACCGTAGAGAGTCACAGAATCCAGGGAGAGCAATGTAGAAATGAATGTAAAAGGGGCAGGAAACAAACAATGTGGGGAGGGGGGAAAAATGATTAAAGAAATATATACAAGATACACCGGGTAGTCTACTGGAGAAAAGGCAGAACTACAGTCCTATTCACAGGATAAGAATCTGCAACACATTAGGAGGCAGGAAAATGCAGCTGACAGACAGAAAGCGCCATATCACAATAGCGCATTATGCCAAGGTATGGATTCATTTAAACCTGTGACCGCTGTCTGCAAAGTAGAGATCCAATAAGCCTCTCTTTTTGCTCTCAAACCATTGATGTTATTTTCATGGGGTTTATGAACCTTCTCAAGAATTCTCCATTAGATATCAGACAATGAATGTTGTTTTTCGTGCCAATGCGCCAGTAGAGGAGCCCCTCTTTTGTTGTTCTTGATGGCAGACCTATGTTCACTGAGTCTAATTCTAAACTCATGACTAGTCTCCCCCACATACCCCTTAGGACACAGCATAATATAAGATAGACCACATTGGCCGATCTACAGTTTGTCATTTCCTTCAGGGGGAACTTACTCTTTCCCCATACCAATTCTGCGGAGACAATCGCAGAACTGCAGGCGTGGCAATTACCGCATCTGTGAGTACCATAGATTGGATTCTCACCAGTGATGGATTTCTGAGGAGGCAAAACGGTGGTGTTAAATTTGGAATGGACCAAATGATTGCAGAGATTCTTATTCCTGCGAAATGCAAAAACTGGTTTGGGTATGGCTACTCCTTGAGAACCTGAATTAAGAATGTGCCATTGAGAACAGACAATCCGGCGTAGTTGGTTATTAATGTGAGAATCCCGTATACAGATGGTAGTTTTAATTTGAGCTTCTAATACTTGTATCTCAATTAGAATGGCATCAGCTACCCGTTTTGCCGTGCTTAATATTAGGATTAGCCAATCGCGCGTGCCGCGCAAAGCTATTAAAGACCAATCCTTCAGAAAAGTTTTATCCTGAAGAACTAAGCAGAGGGCATTAGTATCAATCAAACCTGAAGGTGCACAGTTGCCACGTAAATATTCAGTGATTATAGCACCATTTATCAGAGTCCGGGAGTGATATTTCTTCAAAATCAAAACTTTAGCCCAGTCATCAATATGTAAATGTAAATGTAGTGTATTTTGTAGAGAGCACAGCTGCCCCAACGGGGCGTCCCGGCGCTGTATAACGCTTTTGAACCCTTCCTGGCTCTCCCTGTGAGATGCCCCTCCTGGGCACCCCCAAGGTGAAGCCAGGCATCCCAGTGTTGTAGGGGCCGTTGTGGAGCTTAAGCAAGCTATTGCCCAGAGTTGCAGCGTGGGACCCATGATTAGAGTAGGCGCTGAGGCGAGAATCGAGTCCGCGAACATTGAGCTCAAGACCCTGCCGCATCAGGAATTGAACCCTGGTCCCGGGCCTGATCTCTGCTTCAGAGTCTGCTGCTCTAACCAGTGAGCCACACTTCTCCACTCCTAATATTGGGACCTGAGGAGCTGGAGATACTGTCTACTATACTTGGTGTGTTATCAAGTATGGATTGATATATGTCATCATCATACGCTAGTCCATTGAATTCTGCCATGTCAAAAAAACATTTTCTTTATACCTGATTCTAGTCTGTATTTATTTATTTATTTATTTATTTATGAGATTTTTATTGCGCAAACAAATACCCGAAGGTGTCTCGGCGCAGGTGAGAGCTAACAGAACCGTACAACAGAAATTCACTGGTTAAACAGCCATGTCTTTAAGAGCCTCCGGAAACTCAGCAAGTTGGGGGCGTTTTTAATACCCAGTGGTAGAAGGTTCCAGAGTTTTGGTGCGGCGACCAGAAAGCGTCTGTCTCCCCAATTTACCGTCCTTGTGCGCGGTACTGGTAGGAGGCAAGTGTTGGCGGATCTCAGTGACCTTTTAGGAATGTAGAGCTGAAAAGCCTCAGTCAGAAACTTAGGTCCGACGCCATGTACTGCTTTATAGGCAATGCAGAGAGCCTTAAATTTAATTCGGCTCTCCACTCTAAGCCAATGAAGCTGGCGAATGGCGAGAGTGGTGGGCTGGCGGCGAGGAATGTGTAGAAGAATTCTGGCAGCCGCGTTCTGTACTGATTGTAGCTTAGACAGCCCACGTTTCTGAGAATTTAGAAAAAGGGCATTTCCATAATCCGTTTTGGAAAATACCAGAGTGGTAACTAGGGTCTTCCCGGCTGAGATAGGGAGGTAAGGCAGCAGTTTCTTAATTTTCTTTAAAATAAAGAAAGCAGAGGAGACAACCTTGTTGACATGAAGGTTAAATGTCAGCTTGCTGTCAAAGATGACTCCAAGATTCCTCACCTTTTCCACTGGTACTGGTGGAGAGCCCAGCTGGTTAGGCCACCATGTGGAGGACCATTCTGGGGAAAGATTACCAAAGGTCATAACCTCGGTTTTATCCGAGTTAAGCCTCAGGCAATTAGAAGACATCCACGAACTAACATCAAGCATAGCCTCCTGGAAATTAGCTGCCACCGCTAAGCCATTCTTATGGATCGCAAGCACCAGTTGGGTGTCATCTGCGTATGATGTTAATCTGACCCCATGGGCCTTTATTACCCTCGCTAAGTCCGCTACGTAGATGTTAAATAACGTGGGACTTAGCGAGGAGCCCTGTGGTACTCCACAAGGTATTGCAGAGACAGGAGAATAGAAATTACCCAACTTAACTGTCTGGGTGCGGTCGGCCAGGAAAGATGAAATAAGGTCTCTGGCCGAACCGTTTATCCCCAGAGCTGTGACACGGTCGACCAAGATAGCGTGGTCGACCGTGTCAAATGCTGCGGATAGATCCAGTAAAATCAGAATGGCCGCACCGCCCTGGTCCATAATGGCTCTGATCTCGTCGGAAGCTTTTATTAAAGCGGTCTCTGTCCCATGCCCTTTCCTGAAGCCAAACTGCGTTTCGTCCAAAAGGTGGTGGGTATCGACGAACTCTGAGAGTTGTTTATTCATCAGAGCTTCGCAAATTTTGGCAGGAAAGGGAAGACAGGCAATGGGTCTATAACTGGCCGACGCAGTAGGGTCCAGGGAGGGCTTCTTTAAAAGAGGCTTAATAACAGCCTTCTTCCACGGAGCTGGATAGTCGCCAGTTTGAAAGGCGGTATTGCAGATTTCCATAAGCGGGTAAGATATTATCTTGCTTAAATTAGCCATCACTGAAGGGGGACAGGGGTCCAGAGGGGATCCAGACTTAGTGATGGAGATAAGTTTGCAGATTTGATCTTGTGTGGTAGAGCCAAAGGACAAAAGGGAGTCATGGTCCATGTGAGATATTTCCTTGCTGCTAACAGTAGGTCCAATCCCTGCATCCCCACCAAAAGATGCATAAATATCTGCCACTTTAGTGATAAAAAAAGTGGACAGGGCATTGCAGAAAAGCTGAGAAGGTTCAACTCCAGGGCCAGAGGGAGGGGTAGATAGAGAGGTGACCACTGAGAACAATTCTCTGGCCGAGTTCTTAGCATTCTCTATTTGCGTTGAAAAAAAGACCATTTTCCGAGCAGTGATAGCCTTTTTATATATGGTTAAAGCATCTTTGTAGGATTGCTTGGCTATGGGGCAATAATATTTCCTCCAATGTCTTTCTAAGTTCCTACAATGTTGTCGGTGAAGTCTAAGCTCTTCTGTAAACCATGGCGCCGACGGAGATGCTCTGTTGGGTCGAATGGATTGTTCCGGGGCTACCTGATCAGCAGCATTCCTGATCCAATCGTGAAAATCGGAAGCTGAAGGGACAGAGTTAGATCCTCTGGTGAGGGAGGATAATGTCAAAAAGTCTGCCATCTTGGGGATGTCAGCGTTCCCCCAGGCACGAATTCCTACCCTGCTAGGTGGTCTGGAAGGGGGAAGAGTAACTGGCCGAGTGTGGATGCCAAAAATAATGGCTCTGTGGTCAGTCCACGTGAGAGGTAGAATATCTAAAATAGAAATAAGGGAGTTATTGGTAAATACACCATCCAATGTGTGTCCCGCCTGATGGGTGATTCCCTTTACCAGTTGTTGAAGTCCTAAGCTTAGGAAATCAGCGGTAAGTTGCATGGTATCATGGTTTCCCTGCTCTTCCAGCGGGAAGTTGAAATCTCCGAGTATTGTATAATTAGTCGAGCCAATGATATAGTCATTTAGCTCCGAGAGGGAATCCAGAAAGCAGCTCCGAGATCCGGGAGGTCGGTATAGCAAGATACCTTTAAAGGTTTGTTTGCAGTTGATGTTGATGGCAAATGTTGCCGCTTCACATTTAGTGGATGGAATAGGCTCAAGCGTGGTACGATACAGATTTTTGTAAATAATAGCGAGTCCTCCCCCCCTTCCTGTTTGTCTGTCATGTCTCACTATACTATAGCCATCAGGAGTAGCCTGACAGAAATCTGGTCCCGAGCCCGCATCTCCCCAAGTTTCGGTGGCAAAGAGAAAGTCGAGATCGTGAGCAATAATAAACTCACTGACATCCAGACTGTGGCATAAAAGGGAGCGAGTGTTAATGAGCGCAGCTCGGCAGCCCAGGAAAGAAGTGGTGGTTATGTCCTGAGGGCATATATTAAAAGGGGGATCTGACGCTGATGAGTCAGATAGGCGAGGAGACGGCAATTGATAGTGGCACCCAACACATGGGGCGGGGTCGATACCCACAGCTGTGGGGGGAGATAGGGGAATACAGTGTTGACTCGCAAGGCCAGGGTTCAGCAGTCTAAGTTGAGTTGAGGAATAAGATAGTGGGAGGCCAGGGGTCATGGCCCTGGGCCGTGTCCGGTCGCGGACGGGCGCAGACGGGCTTGGCTTAGGCGCGGCTTCGGCGCGCGTCCGGCGCGCCCGCTGCGCCAGCCCGCTGCGCCGTCTGTTAAAAATGCTCATTTATAGGCCGTGAGGCCTATAAATGAAATTGTGTTTAATACATAAGCTCTAGCGCAAACAACTAATCAAACTATCCAAATGGTATAGTGAAACAATACTAACAATAATGGACCCGCAGCCATCATCTGAACAGGAACATCTAAAACGATTAATGTGGTGGAGGGTCCTAGGGAATATTTAAAGACGAAAAACAAACCATTACCCCTGTACACCGCTGTTACAAACAACAGAGTCCGGTGGTATACAACTGAGGGGAATCGGCAGACAAACTTGAGCCTACAGGAGCTCACCCGTGAGGTGCTTGCAGGACAACGCACTAAGGGGAGAAGGCATGGCTAGAGCCTGAGCCGCATGTCAGCAAATACAAGGACCATCAACAAGCTCTGCAACACCACTGTGCTCTTTGTCAATGCACATTTATCTTGGCCATTTCTGTGGGGATGTTGCCAGGTCCTTAGGACAAGTGACCACTGCTGTGGAACACATCCAGTCCGGGACTGTGAGCGCTATCAACTTGGAAGGGGAGTAGGGTAGTGAGGAGGCCTCAAGTCTTAGTAGCCTATCGGTGCCAGTGACCACTAACAGAAGGTGCAGTTTGCGCAGCTCCACATCCATGGGATCACATCAGGGTGATGTTGCAGAGGCAGGCGACAGGAGGCTGGGGATACGTGGCAAGAGCACTAGCCAGGCATATACTCCTTTTTGGCCAGGTGGTGTAACCATGGTCAATTTCAACATAGTGATTGCCCTCCAGTGCTGAGTACAATTTTATTTTGACTTTATAGACCAATGCAATCACCTTACAGATTTTCAAGACACACTTCTTCAGTTTGACATATGCTCATGTTAATAGAACATGTACGTTCAACATTTGGTTGTAATGGCTCATTATTACCTACCTCAGAAATGATGTTGTGTGATGTGTGCACATCTCCTCTGACCTTCTGCAGTGTTTGCCACATGCGATTGTCAGTGTTGTGCGGGTGGTTGGTCATCACCATCAGAGTCAATGTTGTCCATCTCAATGGGTATGCCCCTTCTGGTGGAATTGTTGTGCAGCATTGCACATGCATCCACAATCCTGCAGCAGGTCTCGGAGCTGTATTGCAACGCTCCACCAGTTTAACGGAGGATGCAAAAAGACTTTTGAGCATGCCGAAGGTCCATTCTACCACATTCCATGTGCTCATGTGTGCCGCTTTGTACCTCTGTTCCTGTGGTGTGGCTAGGTTGAGGTATGGTGTCAAGATATATTCCCGCAAGGCGTATGCACTGTCACCTACAGGGTGGAAAGCAAAGGGTTAGCCATAGTAATGCTATTACATTTGGTTTCATGATGTAGCAACTAGGCAAATGTATGTACCAAGTAGGTGTCCTTCGCCAAGTTCACCCCCGAGCAGATGCCTGTGGATGCCACTGTGTCAGAATATATATGAGTCATGGGTGCTCCCTGGAAATTGTGCCATGATGTCCATTATTATATGCTTTGCATTGCACACGACCTGCACATTGATGGAATGGTATGACTTCCTGTTCCGGAAGATGTACTCGTTGGCTGCTGGTGGACAGAGGAGGACATGCGTGCAGTCTATGCAACTGATGACATAGGGAAATTGGGCCACCAGGTAGAACTCCAGTTTTGTCGGATTTAACTCCTGTGGGGTTGTGGGGAAGAGGATGTGGGTGTGGATCCTTGTCATCATGGCATCAAGGAATTTTCTGAAGAAGCATGAGAGTGTGCTTTGGGATACATCTCTGCCTACGGCTACACCTCCCTGGAAACTGCCTGACGCTAGTAGGTACAGGCTACATAGGACCTGTACTTGTGCAGGGATGGCATGGGTCCTACGGGGCTGGTGCTGCAATAGGGGTTCCAAATCTGCAATTAGGCACATTATCATTGCACGGTTCAGCCAGGCCCGGACTGGCCATAGCAGGCACCGGGCAATCCCCCGGTGCGCGGCACGGGTGGGGGCCGGTTTTGGGCCCCTGGGGGCCATTTTTGTTACAGGGCCGTTTTTGCAACATAGCTGCAAAATCGGCCCTGTACCAAAATAGGCCAAAAACCGGCAAAGAGCTCGGCGGCACCTCCAACCCCCCCCCCCCCCCCCCCCCCCCCCCTGAGTGAGGAGGGGGAGGCCAGCCGAGCACTGGGTTCAGCCGGTACTTATCATATATTTCGTCATCATTTTGGCCCAGCAATGTTATATGCACTCGGAATACCCTCTCCTGTAACCTCCTCCTGCGCTGGGCTGCTGCATTGATCCTCATCCTCCTTGCCAGTACGTAGAGGGCTGCCATTGTGAAAGGCTTACGGGTTCTCCTGGGGCATTTTTAAAGGGGTTCCGATTGTTTACACCTGTTCTTTTTGTTTTAACTTATTCCGCTCTTGCTAAATAGCGGATTTCATGGAATTCGCTATTTGCGATTATTAATGCATTGGATTGTGATTCTTTATTTGCTAATCTCTATTTGTGGTTGCTGGTGTATGTTTAGCTATTATTGATTCTCTATTTTGCTAATCGTTAAATTTGGGAAAACTTTTTTTGCGAATCTCTTGTATTTTCGGTATTTCAGTTGATGCATTGGAAAGTGTTGTTTTGCGGTATTATTTTGCCGATTCGCTAATTTTGCGAGGGCAATTATGCTTGATGCATGTGGCAGTTAGAAGCTTTGGGCACTTTGCCACTGCGGATCAGTGTCAAAGTGCAAGTGCTCCCTGTATGACGTATTATGGTAATTGGTTGTCCATAATTGGTATGTTTGTCTTACTAGTGAAGTCCCTAGTAAATGGCACTATGTGTGCCATGGCTGGTAATGCAAATGCTACTAGTGGGCCTGCAGCACTAATTGTGCCACCCACACAAGTAGCCCTAAAAAGAGATCTCAGGCCTACCACTGAGGTGCCTGCACACAGTTTGTTTACTGCCTTGTTGTCCTAACAAGTGTACCCACTTGCCAGTCCATACCCTTCCCTTTTTATGCATATCAGACACCCCTATAATAGGCCCAAGGTACCCCCCTGGCCAGTTTGCAGTGTATGTTGAAAGGTAGGACATGCACTGAGGTGTGTGGCATGTACTGACAGTGAAATACTGCCAAATTCGCGTTTCACTGTTGCAAGGCCATCTTGCCCATTGGACAGAATAAGGAATGCTGTGTTGCATGTTTCCAGCATATCTTCCCATAGGCATAATATGGAGAGATGGAGTTTAGTGTGCCTGAACTCAGAATTTATTAACACATCTTTTTGTGGAGATGGTTTTAAAATTGTGTGTTTACAAACCACGCCTTTAGAAGTGGCTGGTTTCTGTCCTACCCATCCTGCGTGCCTCTGCCTGTTTGTGTATTGACTGTCTGGGTTTGGATGTAGCAGGGTCTGGGGAGTGTCCTGACACCAGAGAGGGGTAGGTGAGACAGCAACAGGATGGCCTGCCTTTGGTGTGGTGGGAGGAGTAGCCCCTTTGATGCAAAGAGGGCTATGCTGCTTCCACAAAAGAATGGCTCCACCTCCTGCAGAGTGTCTGAGACCAGACCCTTACTATCAAAGAAAGAAGGTGAGCACAGGCAGGAAGACACCCAGGTATGGTTTGGACCTGGCTCAGAGCCCCCGGAACACAAAGACTTCAAATGCATTTAAGGGTATAAATGTGAGAGCTGAAACCCCTGAACTCAAGACTGAAAACTCAAGCCTAAAAAAGGATTCAAACTACTTTCTGAAACCT
Organism: Lissotriton helveticus; assembly: GCF_964261635.1. Classification (NCBI taxonomy): domain Eukaryota; kingdom Metazoa; phylum Chordata; class Amphibia; order Caudata; family Salamandridae; genus Lissotriton; species Lissotriton helveticus. Next base: position 1,072,286,730 of record NC_136057.1, read on the forward strand.
CTGCCAAAGAAGAACAGCTGAAGAGACTGAAGAGTAGGACTGCCCTTGCTGTGTGTTCTGGGGCTGGCCTGCAGTTTGCTGATTTGACTAAGCAGAGGACAAGGGACTTTGCTGTGGGCTGTGTCCCCCTGCTTGAAAGGACTTTGCTGTGTGCTATGTCCTGAAGTAACTTGTCTCCAAGGGCCAGAGAGGAGCTGGCTGCCTGTTGTGGAAACTCAGGAACATCAAAGTTTCCAATTGTGTCTCAGTGATGCTGTGTGCGTGTGCTTTTTGCAGCCTGAGACCTTCGTGAGAACTGCCCAGTGACTGTGTGCCCCGGAGCAGTCTTGCGCTCTGCTTTGATCAACAGCGTGACCAGAAGTGCTGTGATCGTTATCGTCATCGGCCCGGAACGTTGTCCCAAGGGAGAGCCGTAAGAAATTACCACAGCCGGCCTGTGCCAAGGAGAGACCTGTGAACATCCATTATCGTGGGTCCGAGGTCCTTTGGCCAAGAGCAACGGAGTTGCGCCGGGAGCTGATCAGCTGCGAGGCCGTCGTCTGGTAGCCTGACTCTCACTGTGAAGAGCAGCCACCGCCTACCCGAAGCCGCATAGCGTGATGCCCAAGCCGCGAGGAGCGGACCGAGAGACTGCACCCCCCAAGGTAACGCTCAGCGAGCGTGCGTGTTTTGCCGCCTGGGGCAGAGTGCATGCTACGAGCGACCGCTTCCGGCCTTTCCCATCTTTGCAGCCCGAATCCCCGCTCAAGTCAGTATCGTGGCCTGTACTCGCCGAGGAGTGGCAGTACTGGGGTCAGATTGTGGAGCTGCACTTTGTTTCCTTCTTAACAGTATTGGGGACATATTTTGGCAGTCGCTGACCGCGAGTCAGGCAAGAGTGGCATAGAGACGTTCACTAGGACAGCGATCTGTGACGAATTTCTTTTATGATCCACATTGATATGTGCACCATGAACTGCATTATTACTTGCTTTTACGATCCGCATTAGTACTTGCAATATGAACTGCATGATCACTTGCTTTTACGATCCGGATTGGTAAGCGCACTACGAACTGCATTGTTACTTGCTTTTACCATCCGCATTAGTACTGCATTACAGACTGCAATATTACTTGCTTTACGAACCGCATTAGTACTTGCATGAAGGACTTTCTTATTTCTACATTACGTACTGCATAACATTGCATTAGGACTGCACTAGATCATCGTGAACTGCTCATTATTACAGCAAGAACCTACAAATGATTGTTGGCCTACTAACTGGCCCAGTGAAATATTACGAATACGCATATGCTGGATAATTGTATCGTTTGGTCTCATCGTATTTATTCTTGATAAAGATACCGCTATTTTCCTAAATCAGTGTGGTGTCCATCTGTGGAGTCTGGTTGCAAATACTTTACACATTGCCTTGGACATAAGCCTGGCTGCTCGTGCCAAGCTACCGGAGGTTGAGCAGGGGTTATCTAGGAGTGTGTCCTCTTTTCCCTGACTAGAAGCAAGGGTCCCTATTTGTACTAAGGTACCTACCTCAGCCACCTAGAGACCCCCAGGTGGGTACATTGCATATCATATTATTACCACATCTTCTTTTCTGGTCACTGCATATTCTTTTTGCCGATTGAATTTACTATTGAAAAACAATATGTCGGTTGGGCATATTTTCACTGCTGGACATCCAGGGCATCATTGCAAAAGTGGGGATTCCCCAACAAGGAAATTCATACATAGCACTGCAAGTGCCAGTTTTTACGCTAGCTCAATATTAATTTATCCAACTTGAGTCAAGTTGTTCGATTTCTAAACTGATATGATTGTCACAGCAGAAATCACAGAAGTGAAAGCTTATCTCACTGAGTTAGCGTGCCCTTTTACCAACTATGCCCATCCGTATATCTATGTTCACTACCCTCAGTCACTGTCATTGATGTCCTTCAAAAAGAATTAAAGAAAGTGTTCAATAAAACCAACAGGTCCCTTTCACCTATTTTCAAAAGAAACAAAGACAGCCTTTCTTTAGCTAAAGAAATTGAATCTAAAACATAACTTTACAATCCTATATTTGTGATGGAATCTTGTAAAGGTTTCAAAATAAATGCAGCTCAAGATTTAGATCAGTTTCCGATATCACTGATCTGACTTTCTAGAACATCTTTCATAGTACCTCAAAGCTTATCCACTCCAGAATCTCTGGCCCCTTGGAGACCTGGAACAAGCTCCAGATAACAATTAATGTTGACCTTATGGAACAATTGTGTCCCTGGATAACCTGGCTTCAACAGTTTTGCCAACCTCAATACTTGAACAAAATCATACAATTTGCGGCGCATATTAGCTAGGAAATTATGCGGCGCAGTATTGCAAGTCATCTTGCTGCACCAAGCTGCGTCATTAGAACAGTGTAGGGATATGCCATATTTGCAGCAATCCGACGCATCCCTGTGCTTTCCTCTGCACTGGCGCACAATTGGCTGCCTGACCTCAATGCACTCACCATGGTACAAGGGTGACTACATTGCAGGGACAATTGCTTTTGTGCATGAAGGGTCACCTTCCTGCACAAAACCATCATTCATGGCATTTCAAAAAACGAGGAGAAATAAAGGTATTTCTCCTTGTTGCACCACTTTAACGCCACCCTTGGGGAGGTATTAGAATCTGATGCATTCCCAGGTTTGCAAAACCTTGTAAATCGGAGAATGCACCAGAATCCATGGGTGTTTCGTGGGAACACCCATAGCAACACCCCTTTCAAGCAGAGTAATGCGTGAAAGGGTCCCATCTTTACAAGGCCATGAAAAGCCATGCAGGGTGGTTTGCGTGGCCTTGTAAATATGGCTCAGCATTGTGTGCCACTGTAGCTTCAAAAAAAGTGATGTCCCTGTGGCACCTGGGCACTGCAAATATGCACCTAGGTGTACAATATGCCAAGAAACAATATAACAAAAGAAAAAGGGAACGTTTGAAGCCCAGGTAAAGATAGCATCAATCATAAAAGGAATTGATTGGGAATGAGTCATCCTGGCAAGGTAAAGCACTACTACCTAAAAAGAATGAAAACAAATACAACCAGCCAACTGGAATTATTCTGGATTTATATTTTTTGGTGTCCTAAAAGTCACGCAGTGAAATCTTGTCACTGCGTCACTTTTACGAGGCTTTCCTGCGTGGGAACGCCAACCCTGCATACATTACACCTGACGCAGGTATAATGTCACGCAGGGCTTTACAACGTGATGCATCTCCCTAGATGCGTCACGTTGTAAATGGGCTGCAACTTTTACGCCACCGATGCGTCACAAAAGTGATGCAACAACGGCGCAAAAGTGACGCATGGGGCTTGTAAATCTGCCCCCTTATATTTGGTCACAGCATGCGTGTAAGCAACAAAAAGATCTCTCATTTAAATGGAATAAGGATCTAGGAAACACTGTCAGATCCCCAAATGCCTAAAGTAAATCCATCATTGTATGTAACAAACTGGGCGTGCCAGAACTGCCAAACTTCAGGTAATATGCTCAGCATCTAAGGCACCCCCCCTCCAAAAAAAACTAACTCAGATGTTCTGCTACATTTCCAAAAACAATCGCCTCTTTATTTTCGAGACTAATCTCATCTTTATTGTTAACATGAATATAGTTACAGAGTGTGCCTTTCCATTTACCCCCAGAGCCCGCCTCTTCCTTCTATATCCCGAAACAAACTCTGTAGTCATTATCATACGTCTTCTTGTTGGACTATAGCAGCAGTATACACATGGCATTCTAAAGTTTTATAGTGCAATTTCTTCATATTTGTAAAAGATTAGACCAGAGAATTGGGTTCTGCCACTAACAAAATAGCAGCAGAGGTCGTTAATCTCTCATTCATGTACTGTGGCAGGAATTCCTGCTGCATGACTGTGTCCTTTTACAATTCTCTTTGATAGTAGATACAATTTGCTTCAATCAATGAGTCCAGCATTGTGCACATCTATCTGAAGCAACTTAATGAGAGCAAAAAAGGGGCATTTTCAGTTCCTACAGTTAACTTTACATCTACACGCTAAGTCAGTGTCCAAAGTAGGTAAACTTTATATAGATTAAGCACTTTTTTAAAAATTGAAATGATTATTCGACAGGTTTATTAGCAGAATGTTCTATGGCCTATTACATTAAATTGTCTCTACTAAATGAATCCCAACGACATCATAATAAGACCAAACTGCAGGACATCCATATCAGACATTATAAATCCCAACCTTCACTTTAAAACTACTTTCACCCTCAGAGTTTGTTAAGGGTACTGTCAGAAATTTAACTTTTGTTATGATCACTCAATTTCGTTTTTATATAGTTTGGACACCTGGAAGTTATAGTTAGGCTAGGGAATCAGGACCCAGCGACTGGTTCTCTTCCCTTATACTGAAAAAGATCCTTGTTTTAAATTGCCACATTTGGCACTTTTGTATGTCGGTTTTGTGTGCAAATATTTTGCACGACTGCAGAAAGTTCAAATAAAAGATATTTGTGGTGCAGTGCACAATCTTAAGGCTGTGCGATCCACCCATAAGGGAGGGGCAGGGACTCCACCATCAGATATCCATTTGGAGAATTACGATCTTAAGTGACTTTCAGGCTGGTTGGGGAGGACCCGGAACTGGAGTGGGCCCAACACAAAGGAGAGCCGGCGGTCTGACTTTCCTCTCAGTAAGACTTACCTGCAAGCAGCCGGCCCCCAATACGATGTCCCACACCACCATTCATCTCTCTGGGGGGGCCTGCATCTTCCTTGATATTGCTCCTAGAATTGATGTGCCCTTTCTTAGATGGTCGCCCTACCTGGACAGAGTGTCTGAGGGATCCTATTACAATATGGCTCTCTTTGTTTTCTGATGCCATTACCTGTTGGCAAGGTATATAAATGATGCAGTCTTTGTCTTCCTTGTATTGAAAACCTTTCTAGTGTTCCGCTTGTGTGCTTCACTCTTGTTTATTCCAGGAGGTTTTCCAGTGATTTTGTTCCTGATTATACTCCAGCACTCTCCTTTCTTCCCATTCTGACCTATTTAGAAGTCTTGCTGTCATCAGGAGGTTTTTTGCCTTGAGCTCTTTCCTCCATTGCGGTCTTCTTTTGCAGCCACTATCTGCTTAGGTGTTAGCCAGTGCCAGTGACTACTAGAAGCGGTTGACTCTAACTCAGGCAGACAAGGACAATCAAGACCTTCCAGTCTACTCATCGTCAGAACCATCGAGATCGACAGTATTCAGCATCCTGACAGTTTACAATACCCCAATTCTGAGTCTGACTCCATCGAGATGGATCAAGCGCAAACCATCGCTCAGGCTCCACAAATAGTTCAAGCCCAGGCACTAGTCCAGACCCTCTAGCAACAGGTACAAGAGCTTCAACAAATGCAAGACAAGAATGTGAAGCTCTGGTGGCCATGGCGTCTAATCTTCCTACTGTCTCTTCTGCAACTCAACGTTTTTCAGGCGATCCAAATAAATTTGGAAAATCTTGGATTCCCTTACAGTTTTCTTTGCCTTCCATCTCGCTCAATTTTTGCAAGACAGAGGCAAGGTGGGTAAATTGATCAGTACATTTTCAGGTCAAGCCCTAACCTGGACGGCCCCTCTTGTAGTCACAGAAGAGCCTTGTCTATCAAATTACTCCACCTTCCTGCCAACATTCAACCAAATGTTCAGGAGACGAGACCTTGAACGTGAGGATCTGTGTGATATACAAGGAGGGCAAGACATTTTTACCTACATTATCCATTTTTACCAGTTTGTGGCAGAGACTACATGAGTGGAATAAACTTTTGTCATTAGGTTTCCCATGGGCCTTAAAGAAGATATTGATGATGAAGTGGTCCATTCTGTCTGAGTGGAAAACCTTTCCACGCTAATGGCACCGCGCTGCCCTGCCTGTAGTCTCTCCAGCCTCCTGACGGCTCAGCAGGCCGCTAGGGGTTCCTTGGGGCCCGCAGACGCGCGTTTTGGTAGCGGCCATATTGGGGGTAGGCAGATAGTCGGGCGGCAGTCTAGTGGCGCAGTCCTGCACCGGACGGCCAGCTCCGCCTTAAAACTAAGTTCACCCCCCTCCGCGCAGCGGACGCGCGCTGCGGAGGCGCCTAAGGAGCGCCGAAGGAAAGCCCGTCTGCGCCTGTCAGCGTCCCGGAGGCGGCCGGGCGCGGGCCAGACCAGGCGTCTTGCCACTTACAATGTTAACCTATTCCAAGGATGCCCTTCTGTCCCTCTGCACCCCATCCAATAACTGCACCAACGTGTTCCCTAATCTTACGCGCTCCCATATCAGATGCCCGGGCTGTGGCTGGTTACCTAGCCTAGGCCGTATTGCTTCCCTCACCCCCCCTTCCAAAAGCACCAGCTGCCTGCTGTTGAATACAAGATCCTTAGCAAAGCACGCGCTCGATATTTTTTACCTCCTGACAGATTCCAGAGCCGACTGTCTGTTTCTGACAGAGACCTGGCTGGGAGAGGGCGCTGGTCCGGATATCGCCACCGCTATCCCCCCGAGCCATGTGATCTACAGGAAAGATAGAGCCAGCGGGAAGGGGAGTGGAGTGGCTCTAATCATTAACAAATGTATCGCCTGTACTATCCTTCCCTCAGACAACATCTACGGAAGTGAAACACTCGCCTTCTCTCTTTCTCTATCGTCCCAGCAATCCTGTATCGGACTGCTGGTCTATAGGCCTCCCGGCCCTATAGGCACTTTCTTTGAAGATCTTCATTCCGTGATTTCCTCACTATGTCTGAGATCGAACCATTGCTTACTCCTTGGCGATTTCAACATCCACTTGGATAAATTAGACGACCCTCACAGTATTAAGCTCAATGACATCACTACATCCTTAGGCTTGGTCCCCCACCTTCAGTCCCCCACCCACTGCAAAGGTCACATATTAGACCAACTGTTTTCTACTGTTCCAGTAGATGTCACTGCTCTCGCGCCGGTCCTATGGTCTGACCATTTTCTGGCAGAATTTGAAATCCCTCTTTCTACAAAGAGCCCTGACTGTGGAAATAGGGACAAAGTGCTGCCTTCTAGAGCTTTTCATCGAGTCTCTCCAGCAATACTATTGAAGGAAATTGAGATCCATCCTTGCATGCTATCGGGCTCCTTGGATAAGGACCTCGACCTCCTTCAGGACTGGCTGACACAACGTTTCTCAGACCTCGCCCCACCCATGCCCGCCAAGACACCTGCGGTGAAATCATCTGCACCCTGGTTTTCTTCGGCCCTGGCAGACAAACGTCGGCAGTGCAAAAAAGCCGAAAGGAAGTGGCGTAAACATTATGACGCCAGCTGCAAGGAATCCTACAGGTCTCTGATTAGAGACTATCATCGCGACATCATTGCCAACAAAAAGTTCTATCTGGCTAGCCGCATTGAGGAGGCCACAAACTCCTGCAAAGAAATTTTCAGGATTGTTAAGGATTTTATTTCCCCCTCTTGGACCAATCCCAAAATCACGCACTCCGAGGCTTGGATTTCCGAGCTGGCTGTCTTCTTTGCTGATAAAATTAAAAACATCCAGCTCTCCTTTGGTGCTCCCAATAAGCATCATACTTCCATCCCTTGCCCGCTGGCTCCCTCATCTTCCGCGTCAGAACCCTCCCTCTGTAACTTCCCTGTTATGTTTTTGTAGGCATCACTGGACCTCCTAACTAAACTTAAATCAGGTTCTCCCCGGGACCCTTGCCCTGCCAAAACCCTTGCCCAACTCGCCCCCACCCTTAACCATCTCATCAACCCGATCCTCAATCTTTCACTTAGCTCAGGTGAAGTCACGCAGCCTTGGAAACAGGCACTCATCCTGCCATTACTCAAGAAACTCAATCTGAACCCGGACTCTAATATCAATTACCGACCCATCTCCCTTCTGCCTGCCCTCGCGAAAGTGGTGGAGAAACATGTCCACACTTCTCTGTCCCACTTTCTAGAGACAAATGACATACTTCACAGGTCCCAGTCAGGCTTTCGCTCTAACTTGAGCACGGAAACGGCTCTTCTCGAGGTCACCGAAGTGATCAAGGCAACCTTGGACAAGGGAGGAAAGGTCATGCTGGTGATGCTCGACCTCTCTGCGGCCTTCGACACCGTCCCCCATAACCGCCTCCTTGCCAGACTCTGGGAGGTGGGTCTGAGGGGGACGGTGTTCAACTGGTTCCGGTCCTTCCTCTCCAACCGTCAGCAGACTATCTGGGCCCCACCTTTTTCCGCCGCAATGCCACCTTTGGAGGTCGGAGTTCCGCAGGGCTCAATCTTGAGCCCTTCGCTTTTTAACATTTACATGACCCCTTTGGCGGCACTTGCGGAGGGCTTTGTGGCCCAGATCGTATCGTACGCTGACGACACTCAACTCCTGTTCACCTGCGACAAGAGCCACGACTTTGATGGGATTTCTATACGGGACTGCCTTGGGGCGGTGTTTGACTGGTTCAGCCAGCACTGCCTCAAGTGCAATTTCGAAAAGTCGGAAGTACTTTTCTTTGGCTGCCCTGCTGATCCTAGGTGGAAGGAGTGGTGGCCAGCCGCTATGTTCCCACCCGACAGTGACTCTGGGTCGGCGAAGAATCTAGGTATCCAGGTCGACAACCGTCTCTCTTTCAGGGGTCAAGTGTCGGGCCTGGCTGGCAGATGCTTTGCGATCCTGAGGATCATGAGGAAGTTCCTGCCCCTTCTTTCCATCGAGCACAGAAAGGCCACGGTGCAGGCCCTGATTGGCTCTTGCCTGGACTATGCCAACGTTCTGTACCTTGGCTTACCGGATTATCTCATATCGCGCCTTCAGATAGTACAGAACTCGGCAGCCCGGGCCATATTTGGCCTTACCAGAAGGGCCAGGGCATCGGAGCTCCTCAGAACCCTCCATTGGCTGCCCGTTAAGAAGCGGATCGCTTTCAAGGCCCTGACTGTCGCCTTTAAAGCCTTGCATGGTCTAGGTGCCCGTTATCTTCAGAAGTGGATCACTTTCTATCTTCCCTCCAGATCCCTTCGCTCTTCGTCACAAGCCAGGGCAGTCACCCCTAGGATACATCGGGCTCGCCTCGGCGGATGCGCCTATAAACATCTGGCGCCCCTGCTGTGGAACGATCTTCCTCTCGCGCTCAGATCCTGCTCTAATCTTCTGACATTCAGGAAGGATCTGAAAACCTGGCTGTTTCAGCAATAAGTTCTCCCACCCTGTCCTCTTCTCTTGTTGCCTGCACCGCCTGTTTTTTTATTTTTGTTCTTCCCCTTGACCTGTGAGGCTCCGACAGCGCCGGGACACTCCTTGGAGTAGCCGTGCGCTATAGAAGCACCCTTTTAACATAACATAACATAACATAATGGAGCAGGCCTTACATATTGATCACTAACTGCGTGAACGTCGTTCTGAAAGATAAAGAGCCCACTTCTTAGCAACCTTTAGCAGCAAAAGATCATAAGTATTTATGGTGGAAGCTTTCTTGGAGAAGTCCACTTTCCTTTTTGGTAAAGAACAAATACAGATTGGTCTGGCCTGTGGTTCTCCTACAGAGCCGAAAAAAGGAAAACCAACACAAACACCGTTTCTGTATGTGTTGTGGTTCTCCAGAGCATCTGGTTTGGGTTTATCCAGAACGTTCCCAGAAAGTTTCTAGAAATTACAGGTTCCATCCCTTATGAAGGAGAAAAGGATAGGAAGACCTCAAACTCCTTTTGTTGGAATGGCTGCGATATATGAAGCCTCACTCTTTCTCCTGTCTGTGTCATTGGAACTCTTTAATGGAGGAAGGAAAGGATTTTGACTCTCTTAGACAGTTGTGCCAGTGGAGTGTATAAGGAGGACGGCTGGGCCAATGAGCGACATCTACTCCATAACACAAAAGTGATACCTGAACAAGTTGTCACGGGAACAGACGGGTAGTAACCCCAACTAGTACAGTGATGTCACTAACCTGTCTTCTTCTTGCCCGCGGGGACCACAGTCTGAAGAGAGACCTCCCAATTCCCTTAAATGCCAACCCTTCCCGTGTGGCCAACACACTGGAGAAAGATCGCGCTCCGGGGGAAAAGGGAAGGGGACAGGATAAGGAAGATGCTGTCTCTGGGGCACCCTCTAGGTCTGGTCTCACGTGGCTCTGCGCAGCTAGGAAAACAAAGGATAGCGTTACTCTGAACAGAAGGCGATGCTAGACAATAACGTGTTTTGGGTACTATGGGACCACTCACTGGATGCCGCACAGCGTTAGATGCTGGAACTGTGGTGGGAGGGATGGACGCCGTGTAAGAAAACCTGTGATGATCCTCTGGCTGTTACTGCACAGATCTCAGAGGACTGCACGGTCAATCGGGCGTAGGCAAGGCGACACTGTGCTTTCTGTGATCTCCACAGCGCCGGATTAGTTTCTTGCCGGTCGGGGTTTGTAGACCGGGAGAAGTACACCGGTACTTTAAATGAACAAGGTCAAAGGAAATAAATATCAGAAACAGTGTATAGCACAGCCGTGCTAGACTAGGTCTTACCTCTTAAAGTCAGCGGGAAGGCAAGCGCCCACGGTCTCAGCTGCGGTGTCCACAATAGCGGGAAGGAAAGCGTCCGCGGTCTCAGCTGTGGTGTCCGGGGTAGCGGGAAGGAAAGCGTCCGCGGTCTCTGCTGCGGGTCCAAAGTAGCGGGAAGGCAAGTGTCCGCGGTCTCTGCTGTGGTGTCCGAGATAGCGGTAAGGAAAGCGTCCGCGGTCTCTGCTGCGGTGTCTGAGGTAGCGGGAAGGTCGGGTTCAGGCTAGGAATCTGGAACGATTGACAAGCACCTCGTACTTCCTGGGAGGCGCTTAAATACCCTTTCCCCATTCGCCGGTTCCGGACTGCTAGAGCCCAGGGCGTTCTGGGAGTTGTAGTGTTGTTGCGACTTTTGACGCCCCGCCTTATGCCTGCTGCTCAGAACCGCTACAGAACCCCCTCTCAAGGACTGCCGACTCGGCGGTCGACCGGGTTTGCCCAGATGGGTCCGATGGATATGTGCCAATAAATCAGGGCAATGGAGATTCCGCTCAGGCTCCCAGGACCTGTCTTCAACCCCAAATCCCTTCCAACTCACTAGGTACTGGACCCTCCCCCGATGCATCCTAGAATCCAACAATTCCTGAACTTCGTACTCCTCTAAACCCTCCACAAGTACAGGAGGTGGATGGACGGGCAGTCGTGTGTCTAAGGGACAAGGTTGGAGCAGTGACACATGGAAATCAGGGTGGACGTGCCACGAGTGGGGGATAGCCAGTTTCAGTGCTACGGGATTGATGACTTCAACAACGCTATAGGGGCCAATGTATTTAGGCTTCAGCTTGTTGATACCATTAAGGTGCATGTTCTTAGTAGATAACCACACCTTGTCTCCTACTTGGTAGTCTGGTTCTGGACTGCGTTTCTTGTCTGCGAAACGTTTCTGTGTCTCTTGAGCAGCTGATAAATGGCGTTGCGCATCGAGTCTAACCGCCTGTATGTGTGCATGATGTTCTTGAATGCTGGGAAGATTGGAGGTAACAGGCCATTCGAAGGGAAGGATCTTTGGATGATATCCCAAAAGGCAGAAGAACGGTGAACAACCCAGGGTCGAATGGTCAGAGTTGTTATATGTGAACTCAGCCAACCATAACAGTGTGACCCAATCTGTAGAGTTTTGTAAGGAAAAACAACGCAGGTATTGCTCCACCGTCTGATTGAGGCGTTCTGTTTTGCCATCTGTTTGTGGATGGTAACTCGTTGAGAGCCTGGCGTCGACGTTCATAGTCTCGCTTAGGGCCTTCCAGAAATGGGAAGTGAATTGTGCCCCCCTTTCGGTTATGAAGACACTCGGTACACCGTGGGCCCTGACGAGATGTTGTAGTATCACCATTGCCAGTTCCGCTGATGTTGGTACCTTTTCTAACGGTACAAAGTGTCCCATTTTGGTCAAGTGGTCTACTATGACCAGGATCACCGTTTTTCCCTGACACAAGGGCATTTCTACTATGAAGTCCATGGAGACAGTATGCCATGGTTTGGGTGGAATGGGTATGGGACGGAGGAGCCCCGTCGGCCTGTTGTGTCGCGCCTTACCCTGAGCACACACCGAACAGTTCCTGATGTATTTCTTCATGTCGTCTCTCATGGATGGCCACCAGAAGGAGCGTTCTATGGTGGCGATGGTTTTGTACACACCCCAGTGGCCTCCTAACACTGAGTCGTGAGCCCAATTCAGCACTTGCATCTGTAGCCCAGGGTCAGGTACATACATGACATGACGATAGTACAGGAGTCCATCTTTCACTGATCGCCACTGGGGTTCTTCTTGGAGCCCGGTCTTGTCGTCAATCTCTGCCACTGACACCTTGAGATCCTCGAGGAAATCAGGGGTCGTGATCATGGCTATCGTGTGTTCTGGAAAGGCTTTTTCGAACAAGATGGATGGCGGCTTAGCGTCTTCAGCTGTCTGTTGTGGTTGGATGTCCTGGTTCCGGGAGAGAGCGTCGGCCTTTCCGTTTTGAGGTCCTGGGCGGTACCTGATGTCAAAATTATAGTCCGAGAAAAAGAGAGTCCAGCGGAGTGTCGTGGGGTCAGCGCCTTGGCTGTTTTGAGGAACAGTAGGTTCCGATGGTCCGTATACATCTCAAAGGGGTGACGGGCTCCCAACAAGTAATGTCTCCACTCCTCGCACCCTCTCTTAATAGCCAATAGCTCTTTGTCTGTGATCGAGTAATTGTGTTCGCTAGGGCTACGTTTTTTCGAGTAGTACGCCACTGGGTGGATTTGTCCTGTAGTGGGATGTCTTTGGGACAGGACCCCTCCCAAAGCATATTGGGACGCATTGGTTTCCAGTATGTAGGGGAGTCGTGCATCAGGATGTCGCAAAATCGGTGCTTGGGTGAATCTTTCTTTTAAGTACCGGAACGAATGTTCGGCATCCTCTCCCCAGTGAAAGGGAACGTTCTTCCTCAACAGTCTGGACAAGGGATGGATGATCCTGAGAAGTCTTTGATAAAACGCCAATAATAATTCGCAAATCCCAGAAAGCTCTGTAGAGATTTGACGCACTGAGGGGTCTTCCATCTTGTGAGGGCTTCTACCTTACCATTCTCCATCTGAAAACCGTTGGTGTTGATCACGTATCCCAGAAAGGACACTTCCTGCGTATGAAAGAGGCACTTCTCTAATTTGGCATATAAGTCATGCTGCTGCAGTCGACCCAGTACTTCTCTGACGTGTTCTACATGTTCCTGTAAAGTACGAGAGTAGACGAGGATATCGTCAATATAAACCATGCAGATGGTATCTAGCAATCCTCTCAACACTTCGTCCATAAAATACTGGAAGGCTGCCGGGGCGTTGCAAAGTCCAAACGGCATGACCCTGTACTCAAACAGGCCAAACTTTGTCCGGAAGGCCGTCTTCCATTCGTCTCCTCTTTTGACTCTGACTAAATGGTAGGCCCCTCGTAAATCCAGATTCGTGAAGTAGCGTGCCCCGTGTAACTGGTCCATCAACACCGAGATTAAAGGAAGAGGATACCTGTTTGTTACCGTGATGTTATTCAGGGCCCTGTAGTCAATACACGTTCTTAATTCGGCACAATCCTTCTTCGGAATAAAAGACAGGGGCTGTTAGACCTGGCATCATTGGCATGAGTCTCTCCTCCATTTTTTCTGTTTGCCTCCTCTGTTTACGATGTTTTTGCTGGTATATTGCTTTGGGCACTGTGCCACTGCTGATCAGTGCCACAGTGCAAGTGCTCCCTATGTGAAATTGATGTATTGATTGGATTCCATGTTTGGCTTATTTGGTTTACTGTCAGTCCCTAGTAGAGTGCACCAGGAGTGCCAGGGCTTGTAAATACAAATGCTGCTAGTGGGCTTGCAGCACATGTTGTGCCACCCACAAGAGCGGTCTAGTAAAAGTATGTCTACAGGTCTGCCATTGCTAGACCACGTGCAGTCTGACTGTCACGAGGACTGCGCAAGTACACCTACTTGCCAGTCCCTAAACCTTCCCTTAACTTCATGTTAGTCACCCCTATGGTAGGCCCAAGGGCAGGGTGCATTGTAAGCATAAGGTAGGACAAGCCTGACAAGGTTGGCATGTCCTAATAGTGAATTACAGCCATATTCGTTTTTCACTATTGTAAGGTAACCTGCTCTCCATAAGTTAGAATGGGCTGCCAGGATTATTAATGCTATAATCCTAGCGGGCTCGGGGAGCATGGTGCAATGTCGAGTTTGGTATCCCTGAACTCAGGGTTTAATAACGCATCCGTTTGGGTGGATGGTTTTTGGACTCTGTGTTTGAAAATAGCACTTTTAGAAAGTAGCTATTTTCTTGTCTAACTGTCTACCGGTCTCTGCTGGTTCTGGTGTGCGTGTGACAGGAGCTGGGTGGTAAGCATGAGCGCAAAATCCGCTCCGATCGCGGATTTTGCGGATTTTCGGTAAATCCGCGATCCGCGAACTCTCGCGAATTTACCGAGAATCCGCAATCCGCGATCGGAGCGGATTTTGCGGTCAAAAGTTCAAGCCTGCATAATTTACGATGGCGCCGGCAAGCTGCCAGCGCCATCCTCAAATGGTTACTTAATTAGCTTCGACAGGAAGCTCTAACAGATAAGATAAAGCAGGGGCTCGAGCGCCTGCTTTATTTTATCAGTTGGAGCTTCCTGTTGAAGCTAATTAAGTAACTTTTTCAGGATGGCGCTGGTAGCTTGCCGGCGCCATCGTAAATTATTTACATGGTGTCTGAAGGGCAGGGTTCATTCTGGCACGACGGTCCTGGCACAAAAAATAAACCTCAACAGGAAACACTTGCAGATATCAATAACGCATGTGCCCTAGTTGCAGCTTAAATTCAGTGACTCATTCATCAGCCAAAAATTAATCGTGAGCGTTGTGGAGGCTGGGCAGGTGTGCCTTGTTCCCAAATATACCATCGAAAATCCGCTGTGATGCTGGTCTCTGACTCTGACCTTTTATACACACAAGAGGCATGTGCGCTCGCATGGAAGCCCCGTCCGTTTGGCCCCGCCCACACACTCGAGGTGTGCACCGTCTTCCCGCCATTTACCCACTATGATGGACATTTCACTCAAGGGACCCCTGCGCACTTCGGCGCGATTGCATAGTAACACACACTTGGTCGCTGGAACTAGTTGAAGCGCAAATGCAGTGACTCATTCATCAGCCCAAAAACAATCGTGAGCGTTGGGAGGCTGGGCAGATGTGCCTTCTTCCCAAATATACCATCGAAAATCCGCTGTGATGCTGGCCAGAGGCATTTGCATCTTTGACTTTCACGAGCGCAATCCCCGTGCTGTTCCTGTGACCAGGGGCTTCTGTCTCCTAATCTGCTGCTCTGATCGGTCTCTGACCTTTTGTATACACAAGAGGCATGTGCGCTCGCATGGAAGCCCCGTCCGTTTGGCCCCGCCCACACACTCGAGGAAGCCCCGCCCCCAAATCCGCCGATCCGCAAAATCCGCGGATTTTGCGGATCCACGATCCGTGAATCCGCAAATTCGTGAATCGTGGATCCGCAAAATCCGCCCATGCTTACTGGGTGGCTCCAGAGGTCTGAATGAGTCAGTGTGGGATGAGTGGGGCATTTGCATTGAGAGTAGGGGAAGAGTAGCTCCTGATAGCCTGCCCTGCCTGATACAATGCTGGCTCCGCCCCCCTGCCAGGCGACTGATGACTCTGGGCCTGCCTGGGACTTTCCTGGCCCACCTCCTGCCGGGCAACTGATGGCCCTGCCCCTGCCAGTGACAATGCTGGCTCCGCTCCTGCTGGGCGGCTGAAGACTCTGCCCTGCACAGTGAATAGGCCAGGTGCTTCGGCCTGGCAACACCCACAACAAACCCAAGATGGGGGGAAATTCCCCTGCATGGACAAAGGGATCAAAGCCAAAAAGGGGTATAAGAGAAGGACCCCTGAACCAAGACTTTAGATCACTTCTAACAAGGAAACCTGAACCAAGGACAAGAAGCCTGCTGATCCAAGGACTGCCTACCCCTTCTGCCAGAGTGCTGTTTGTTGGGGGAATCCTGCAGTTGCTTCTTTATTTTTGCCAAGGAACCAGGAGAGAGGAACTGAGTGTGTACTCTCAAACTTGCTAAAGAAAATCTCCAAGGGTTGGAAGAGTGCCAGCATCCTGTTGAAGTCACAGGGCCAAAGGACTTCATCTATTTGCTAAAAGTTCTTGTTGCTGGAACCTAAAAATCCAGCACCTCTGAAGAATCCAGCAATCTCGATGCCGACGGACGCCGACGAATCCAGCTCGACATCGTGAGTAACGGCTCCAGTGTCCCGCACCTTCGACGCCGGCCGCCGGGCCCGATCGACGCCAGTAGCGACGCCAGTGAGTAGCGAGTTCGGCTCCAGCTCCAAGTGACCCTGTGTCGACGCCGCCGCTGTGTTATCCTCCAAGTCCTCGGAATCAGCAGGTTGATGAGACAAGGCCACCTCCTGATCTAACCGGACCCAGAAGGCTATTATAGCCTGGGTCCAGGAAGGATCAAGCGAGGGCAGAAGGATAAAATAATAAACAGGAAGGAAAGGAAGGGAACAGCAAGGAGGGAGAACTGTAACGACAAAAAAAAGAAAAGAATAATCGTCTCGATTCTGGATATGGTCTAAATACTACAATACTTAGTAATACTCTGTATCCTATACCTGTAACAAAACTAAAGCTAGGCCCTGAAGATACGTCTCTTCCCCCACTATTTGGTCCGTGGTATAGGTCTGAAGCGTATGTGTATACCACCTGTAATAAACAAGCAGATAAAGGCTTAGAGTGGAACCGACCTTCCTGACACTTATGTAAGTAATTGGTTAAGTACATACCATGCTTTAACTGATGGTATCCCAGAACGTAATTCCCATTAGTGATCAAAGTTTATACTGAAACAGTATTCATGAAGAAATGAAACAATAGAACGGGTCACGTCACCCCTAAATAATAAACGATAGTACCTGAATAGGTCTTCAGATCTGTTTTCCGAAGAAATGGCGCCCCCTGCACGAGCCGATGCAAGAAGGCTCAGCCAACAGGGGCGCTGAAGGAAAAGATGACCAGCTTGGCGTTCCCCGCATGAGCCGGTGCAAGAAGGCTCAGCCAACTGGGACGCCGTAGAAAACAATGATGGTACAAACGTGGCGCACCCTGCATGAGCCGGTGCAAGAAGGCTCAGCCAACAGGGGCGCCTAAGGAGTGGATGACAAGCTTTGGCGTTCCCCGCACGAGCCGGTGCAAGAAGGCTCAGCCAACGGGGACGCCGTAGAAAACAGCCCACACAAATAGAAAACCCCTTGTTGTTTTCACAAGGCGTGATTACCCAAAACGTACTCGGTAATCTTTCCCCGCACACACTGGCAGACTTGAATGAGTGCAGGAACACGGCCTTGCCCGCCAGAAAGGAGAATTCACCTTCCCTCAACGAGCCGATAGACAGCACAAGAACACGAACACAAGACAGAACAGGAACTCTGAATAACGCAGCTCTCCACACCAGGTCCGGAGTCAAAATATCCGACGTGCAGCGTTATCTGAGTCCTTCTTTTATACTCCGCCCACATCGCTAAGAATTCTGGGACATGTAGTCTTGGCGAACAGGATCGTCTTTAAGGGCGCTCTATCAGGGTGCATCAGGGCACTTAACAGTACATCCCCCTTCACCGAGAGTGACCCAAAGGACCAGGACGCATAGGGAAAAGTCTATGGTACTCTGCCACCAGTCGCGGAGCATGAACCCCCGACGCCGGCTCCCAAGAGTTTTCTTCAGGCCCATACCCCTTCCAGGAGACCAAATAACTCAGGCCCCTACCCCGTCGCCTGGAATCCAGGATACCATCCACCTCGTATTCCGGTCCATCAGTCGAGGCAACTGGAGGAGGTGGCGGACGCCGCGGAGACAAAGAGGGTTTCAATAGTGACACGTGAAACACCGGATGCACCCGCAAATGCCTTGGCAATCTGAGTCTCACGGCCACTGGATTGACTCGCTGCAATATGGGAAAGGGGCCGATGTATTTCGGGTTGAATACACTGTACTTTCTGAATCTGATGTTCCGTGTGGACAACCATACCAGATCCCCCACTTGATACAGTGGACCCACTCTTCTGCGTTTATCTGCTGTTCCCTTGTATTCCGCCTTAGAAGCCTGGAGACTGGCTTGCGCTTTCACCAACGTGTCCTTGATGTGAGATACCCTCTCGGCCGCCTCAGGCACCGTCTGTTCCCCATGAGGATGGAGAAATGGTAAGAAACGTGGATGGCGCCCATAAGTACAATAAAAGGGGGAGACCCGAGTGGCACAATGAGTGGAATTGTTATAGGCCACCTCCGCTAGCCACAAATATTTCACCCAGTTGTCTTTTCCCTGGTCCACATAGCATCTCAGAAACTGTTTCAGCGTTTGATTTAGACGCTCGGTCTGCCCGTCAGTTTGGGGATGAAAGCTGGTGGATAGGGCTGTCTCGATGTGTAGACATGAACACCACGCCTTCCAAAAATGTGCTGTAAATTGAGAGCCCCTGTCAGAGACTATAACAGACGGAAGACCATGCAGGCCAACAACGTTTTCCATCAATAAACCTGCCAATTGACTAGCTGAAGGGATTTGTGGACATGCAACGAAATGGCCCATCTTGGTCAGATAGTCTATAACCACCAGCACCTTGATCCTTTGGTAGACCCACCACAAAATCCAAAGAAATGCATTCCCACGGAACAGATGGAGTGGGTAACGGTTGGAGAAGCCCAGCCGGGCGTCTATGATCTGTCTTTGCTGTTGCACACACCGCACATTGGGAAACCCATCCTTTAACGTCAGTTCTCAAGGAGGGCCACCAACACCTCCGTAGGAGCTGATCGATGGTTTTGTCCACCCCCATGTGACCTGCACTAGGTGACTCATGACACCATTTGTACACCTGTTTACGAAGAGGCAACGTGGGAACCAACAACCGTCCGTTGTTTACTGGATATCCGTCCTTCATCAGCCATTCAGGATGCAGACGTATCCAATCTCTCCAGAACACGGTCTTGATACCCAAACGGATTCCCTGCAAGAATGCGTCGGGTTGAATAACACATATCCTGTTCGCTGGATCAATGATGGCCTTTTCCCCCACTGTTTCTGGTGTTTTCTGCGATGACTGTCTGGTTAGGGCATCAGCCTTCCTATTCTCTACCCCAGGACGGAAAGTGATAGTAAAATGAAAACCCGAAAAGAACAACATCCACCGAAGTTGTCTTGGTGTGAGGAGCCTAGCTGCTGTCATATACTGTAGATTCCTGTGATCAGTGTATACAGTCACCATGTGTTTTGCTCCCATCAGAAAATGCCTCCATTCGGTAAATGCTGTCTTTATCGCCAACAGTTCTTTTTCGGCGATGCAGTAGTTGGACTCGGCCCCATTCAGTTTCTTAGACATATACGCAACAGGATGCATCTGCCCTGTTGACTCATGTCTTTGCAAGAGAATGGCCCCTATGGCCACATCGGAGGCGTCTGCCTCAACAATGTAGGGTTTCTCTGGGTCTGGATGCGCCAACACTGGCGCGGACACAAAAGCCGCCTTCAACGTCTGGAAAGCCTCATCGGCCTCCTGTGTCCAACTGAACAGCTGATTCTTCCTCAGCAAACGTGTAATGGGAGCCACCACCAATGAAAACTGCTTGATGAATCGCCTATAAAAATTAGCGAAACCAAGAAAGCACTGAATGTCCCTGATGTTTTGGGGCACAGGCCACTCCTTGACAGCTCGGATCTTTCGCTCTGCCATCTCTTGTCCCTGGGGGCTGAGCATCACCCCCAGGAATTCGACCGTGGTGACATGAAAGTCGCATTTGCTCAGTTTACAATAGAGGCTATGCTGTCTTAGTCTTCTTAGAACCTCCTTGACATGCTGGATATGCGACTCCACTGACTCTGAATAGATTAGAATGTCATCAATATAGACGACTACGTAACGGTCCAGTATCTCTCGTAACACATCGTTTAAAAAATACTGGAACGCAGCCGGGGCGTTGCATAGCCCAAACGGCATTACCAAATATTCATAGAGGCCGTATCTGGTTTTAAAGGCCGTCTTCCACTCATCCCCCTTCCTCATTCTCACTAGCTTGGTGTAAATGATGGCAGTCTTTACTTGTTCCAATAATACGTGGATGAGAGGAAGGGGGTAGCGGTTCTTTACCGTGACTGCGTTCAAGGCTCTAAAGTCAACACACGCCCTCAATTCTCCATTAGCTTTAGGTATGAAGAAAAGAGGGGACGCAGCTGGTGATTTGGAAGGCCTGATGAACCCTAACCCAACTAGTTTCTCCAAATATTCCCTTAAATGAGCGTTCTCAGTCTCGGTCAGTGCATACAAACGCCCACTAGGCACAACTGCTCCAGGGACTAGATCGATTTGACAGTCATATTGTCGATGAGGAGGGAGCACCTCAGCTTGCACCTCATCGAATACCCTGGAAAACTCATGATACACATCAGGCAACCTCACTTCCTTTTCGGCTGCTGTAGCTACGTGCACACTGCTTGCTAAGGAAAGGGATGGTCTGGGAATGTGTTCATAACAATGCTCTTTGCAATATGGGGAGTTCATGGTCACAATATCTTCTTCCCAATTGATGTCAGGGTTGTGCAGCCGCAACCAAGGTATCCCGATAATCAGACCATAATGAGGTGCCTGGATGATACTGAACGTAACCCTTTCTTGGTGACTGCCGAATATCATGTCTGTCTCTTCTGTGTGATAACTAATGGGGCCTATGTCTAATTTCCTTCCATCAACTGCGTATACCTCTTCAGGGACAGACCTAGAAACGAGGGGTATACCCAGTCTTCTAGCCTCTGTAGTATCCATGAACAGACCTGTGGCCCCTGAATCAACCATGGCCTGCACCTCCACCCATTCTGACTGTACAAATAACTTGATCTGTATGAACAGATGGTTTTTTCCCACAAAACCTTTCAAAAGGGAAGGGATGACTGACCGACTCCAAGGAACCCCTTCATTACCCTCGGAGCCCTCTAGTTTTCCGTCGGTTTATCCCCCACTACAGAAGCCCCCTTATTGAAACGGTATTTAGACACCTTAGGCTTAACAGGGCATTCTCGAACGAAGTGCCCCTTTTTTCCACAATACAGGCAGAGCCCATTCTTTCTTCTCTGTTCTTTCTCTATCGGGGTTAACGCGGCTCTTACCGCCCCTATGTCCATTGGTTCAGCTCCTGAGACAGGAGCGTTATCAGCAGTCTTGGATGAAACAAAAGTAGGGATTGTTCTGTTCTTCTCCTTATGATCACCCTTGCGGGTCCTCATCCTATGATCTAAGCGCATTGCAAGATTTATCAAATCCTCACACGTAGCCGGTTGAGGGTCGATTTGGGCAATGACGTCCTTCATTTCTTCGCTTAAACCCTGATGAAACATAGAAGCTTGTTTGGCCTCTGGCCACTTGGTTTCTGTGACTAGCCTCCGGAATGAATTTAAATACGTTAATAAGTCTTGAGTGCCCTGTCTCAGAAGCAACAACTCTCGATCTGCTGTATACGTATCTGCCCGTCTGTCAAAAACCTTGACAAACTCATCCCTGAATGCTTCCCAATCATGAATAATGGGATCATTTCTTTGAATCAAAGGAACCGCCCACTGAGCAGCATCACCGGCTAAATATGACACTAAGAAGGCCACCTTGGCCTGATTGGTGGGAAAGGATCTTGGTTTGCAAGAAAAGTGTAAAGTGACTTGGGTCAGGAATACCTGTATGGAACCCGCATCGCCCTTGAATCTTTCGGGATTAGCCAAAGGTATGATGGCTGGCATTTCCACCACCACTGAACTGGGCTGAGGCGTTCCTGATGCACCTGCACTAAAAGGGTTTCTTTGGAGAGTATCCAGCCTTGTGCGTAACTCAGCTGTCTCCTGTTTAGATGAATGCAATTCTTCTTGTACTAACACCAAGGCTGCTAATACGTCGTCCAACGTTAATGTTAATGTTAATGTTAATGTTAATTGGAAATTTATTGAGCGCTCGTACGCCCGGAGGCTTCATGGCGCTATAGAAAATGAACCAAGCAGGCAGACAATAGAAGGAACTGTGCTATCAGTAGTGAGCTTGAGTGAAGAGCCAGGTTTTCAGAGAGTGTCTGAAACTGAGGATGTTATCGTTGAGTTTTATATGGAGGGGGAGAGAGTTCCAAAGACCTGCAGCAAGGCGTTTCCTTTTAAATGGGGGTACGATCAGAAGTGATTTATAGGTCGAACGGAGGTGACGGGAAGGGCAGTATTTTTTGAATAGATCTCTGATGAATAAAGGGCCAGAGTCATTCAGAGACCTGAACAGTATGCACCCGGCCTTGAAGGCCACACGCTGCTCAACTGGCAACCAGTGAAGCTGTTTAAGGCCAGGTCTAATAGATTGCCTCCTAGGTATATTCAAAAGAAGCCTGGCGGCTTGGTTCTGAACAAGCTGGAGACGTTTGAGCTCTCCAATTTGTAGGCCAAGATAGAGGCTGTTAGAAAAGTCAAGCCTGGACAGAACCAAGGAGATGACAATCTGTGCGAGGGCTGCTGAGGAGAAAAAACGAGCGATTTTTTTTATTTTCTTCAGTTGGAAGATACTGGAGGATACCACCGCTCCAACCTGTCTTTTTAGCGAGAGATCCTCGCTAATAAGGATACCTAGGCTCTTGACCACAGTTGATTTAGATGGGGGGACTCCCATGCTAATGGGCCAGAAGCTGGAGTTCCAACTAAGCGAGCTCTGTCCGGGCAAGACCAGCTCGGTCTTGCCCGGATTGAGCTTCAGATGACTGCAGCTCATCCAACTCAGTATGTGGGACATAGTTCTTTGGAATTCAACCACTGAGTCCTGGGTGTTAAGAGGAAAGATGAGCTGCAAGTCATCCGCATAGTTGAAGATGGTTACGTTTGCATTCCGGAGCGAGTGCAAAAGAGGGCGTAGGTAAACATTAAAGAGCAGGGGGGACAATGAGGAACCTTGTGGTACCCCGCAGGTGGTAGATAAGGTGGGAGCAGAGAAAGAGCCCAATCTGACCGATTGAGTACGGCCCGTGAGGAAAGAGCGGATCCAGCTAAGCGCAGGACCCCTGAGACCTGCCTGTTCGACACGGTCGACCAAGATGGTGTGGTCGACCGTGTCGAATGCAGCAGAGAGGTCCAGAAGCACAAGCGCCTGATGGATTCCTGCATCTGCATTCCGCCTTAGAGTGTTTAGCACCGAGAGGATGACCGCCTCGGTGGAATGGCAAGGTCGGAATCCTGCTTGATTAGGTGCCAAGTACTCGGTTTTTTCCAAAAAGCTGGAGATGCATTCACAAACATGTGACTCCAAAAGTTTAGCACAGTATGGCAGCAGCGATATAGGTCTGTAGTTAATAGGATCTAATGGGTTAGCTCCTACCTTTTTTATGAGGGGAACAAGAAGAGCTTTTTTCAGACCACATGGAACTTTGCCCTGTGAAAGAGACCCATTCATTAAAGAAAGTAGACACCCAGGAAGATTGGTGCCCACTTCTTTCAAGATGTAAGGGGGACAAATGTCATCGGGGGAACCTGTTTTGACTTTAGTAAAAAGTTTAAGTAGTTTAGTCTGATCTATGAGGGGAAAAGAGTCTAAGGTGGTAGGGTTGTACAGAGTGTCATCAAACACAAAAGGACACTGAGTGATGGGGATACTTTGCTTGATAGAACAGATTTTATCAAGGAAAAAAGAGTTCAGTGTGTTACAGAGTTCTTGGGTGGGGACTATCGGAAGAGAAGTTCTATCATTAGAGCTGAGATTCTCCACAATATTGAACAGCTCTTTTGACTTATTTTGGGCTTTAAAAATTTTATCCGAAAAATAGTCAGTTTTGCATTTAAGAATGAGATTTTGATAGTCCCTACGAGCTCTGCGAAAATTGACCCTATCGTCTTCTAAATAGGCTACACGCCACTTACGCTCCATTTGACGAGCCTTAAGTTTAAGGCTTTTCAGATGAGGTGTATACCATCTGTGAGCCATTATCCCCAAAAAAAACCTGATCGGGAGGACGTGTAACCTTGGGTCGGATATTCTGTTATCCTCCAAGTCCTCGGAATCAGCAGGTTGATGAGACAAGGCCACCTCCTGATCTAACCGGACCCAGAAGGCTAATATAGCCTGGGTCCAGGAAGGATCAAGCGAGGGCAGAAGGATAAAATAATAAACAGGAAGGAAAGGAAGGGAACAGCAAGGAGGAAGAACTGTAACGACAAAAAAAAGAAAAGAATAATCATCTCGATTCTGGATATGGTCTAAATACTACAATACTTAGTAATACTCTGTATCCTATACCTGTAACAAAACTAAAGCTAGGCCCTGAAGATACGTCTCTTCCCCCACTTTTTGGTCCGTGGTATAGGTCTGAAGCGTATGTGTATACCACCTGTAATAAACAAGCAGATAAAGGCTTAGAGTGGAACCGACCTTCCTGACACTTATGTAAGTAATTGGTTAAGTACATACCATGCTTTAACTGACGGTATCCCAGAACGTAATTCCCATTAGTGATCAAAGTTTATACTGAAACAGTATTCATGAAGAAATGAAACAATAGAACGGGTTACGTCACCCCTAAATAATAAACGATAGTACCTGAATAGGTCTTCAGATCTGTTTTCCGAAGAAATGGCGCCCCCTGCACAAGCCGATGCAAGAAGGCTCAGCCAGCAGGGGCGCCTAAGGAGTGGATGACAAGCTTTGGCGTTCCCCGCACGAGCCGGTGCAAGAAGGCTCAGCCAACGGGGACGCCGTAGAAAACAGCCCACACAAATAGAAAACGCCTTGTTGTTTTCACAAGGCGTGATTACCCAAAACGTACTCGGTAATCTTTCCCCGCACACACTGGCAGACTTGAATGAGTGCAGGAACACGGCCTTGCCCGCCAGAAAGGAGAATTCACCTTCCCTCAACGAGCCGATAGACAGCACAAGAACACGAACACAAGACAGAACAGGAACTCTGAATAACGCAGCTCTCCACACCAGGTCCGGAGTCAAAATATCCGACGTGCAGCGTTATCTGAGTCCTTCTTTTATACTCCGCCCACATCGCTAAGAATTCTGGGACATGTAGTCTTGGCGAACAGGATCGTCTTTAAGGGCGCTCTATCAGGGTGCATCAGGGCACTTAACACGCTGATCGCATCGACGCCGAGCCCTCTCGACGCCGTGAGCGCTGCTCACTCTTGCAACATCATCATTGACATCGACGACGACGCCGTATCCTGCTTCGCCTCGTGAGCGCTGCTCCCGCCTGACTTCGGTCGACGCCGCTGCAGATCGCCCCGACTCCGGGGCCCGATCGACGCCGAAGACGCGACGCCGGACATCTCGACGCCGCTGATCATCGAGTGCTTCACTTTTCCAAGGTACTGTGTTGTGGGGGTCTGTGTGACTCCGGGCTCGACGTAGCGCTCCTCGCGGTCGACGCCGAACCTTTGGATTAACTTTGCCTCGACGTCGTGTGACTCCCGTGTGGGTTACATTGTTGCCAAGAACTGTGTTTTAAAGAAGAAGAGTTGCTTTTGATACTAAAGACTTTGTGCTAAGAAGAAACCGTGCTTGAACTATTATTTTTCCTTCCAAGAGTATTTATTAAGACTGTGGTATATTTTTGTCGTTATTTGGTCTTGTGCTAAGCCTTATATAAAAATCCTTCTTTTTATAATACTACTGTGTCGTGTCCATTTGTAGTGTATTCACTTTATTACTGTATGTGGTCATAAATGCTTAACGCACTGCCTCTGAGATAAGCCTGTCTGCTTTGCCAAGCTACCAAGGGGGTGAGCAGGGGTTATCTAAGTGTGTGATCCCCTTGCCCTGACTAGAAAAGGTGTGTCCCTATTTGTCAGAAGTGTATACCTCTGCCAACTAGAGACAGCCGCTTCTAACAGGGGCGAAGAAGCAGGTGACGTGGAGTGACGAATGAAACCAGAGGCCAAGTTTTCGTCTATATAGTTTTTCAAATATATGTTTTCTTTTTCAGTGAGGGCATAGACCCTACTGCAGGGAATAGCCGCACCAGGTAGTAGGTCTATGCAGCAATCATAGACTAAGCATGGACGGATTTTGCGGATCCACGATTCGCGGATTTAGCGGATCCACGGATCGTGGATCCGCAAAATCCGCCTATTTAGCGGATTCAGCGGATTTGCGGATTGGGGGCGGGGCTTCCTCGAGTGTGTGGGCGGGGCCAAACGGACGGGGCTTCCACGCGAGCGCACATGCCTCTTGTGTGTCTAAAAGGTCAGAGACCGATCAGAGCAGCATCGATGGGATATTTGGGAAGAAGGCACATCTGCCCAGCCTCCCAACGCTCACGATTTTTTTTGGGCTGATGAATGAGTCGCTACATTTGCGCTTCAACTAGTTCCAGCGACCAAGTGTGTGTTACTATGCAATCGCGCCGAAGTGCGCAGGGGTCCCTTTAGTGAAATGTCCATCATAGTGGGTAAAAGCCGGGAAGACGGTGCACACCTCGAGTGTGTGGGCGGGGCCAAACGGACGGGCCATGCGAGCATGCCTCTTGTGTGTATAAAAGGGCAGAGACCGATCAGCAGATTAATTTTTGGGCTGATCAATGAGTCACTGAATTAAAGCTTCAACTAGGGCACATGCTTTATTGATATCTGCAAGTGTTTCCTGTTGAGGTTTATTTTTTTGTGCCAGGACCGTCGTGCCCGAATGAACCCTGCCCTTCATATTTACTCAAGAAGACACCACCTTGAAATAATTTACGATGGCGCCGGCAAGCTGCCAGCGCCATCCTGCAATAGTTACTTAATTAGCTTCAACAGGAAGCTCCAACTGTTAAAATAAAGCAGGCGCTCGAGCCCCTGCTGTATCTTATCTATTAGAGCTTCCTGTCGAAGCTAATTAAGTAACCATTTGAGGATGGCGCTGGCAGCTTGCCGGCGCCATCGTAAATTATGCAGGCTTGAACTTTTGACCGCAAAATCCACTCCGATCGCGGATTGCGGATTCTCGGTAAATCCGCGAGAGTTCGCGGATCGCGGATTTACCGAAAATCCGCAAAATCCGCGATCGGAGCGGATTTTGCGCTCATGCTTATCATAGACCCGATGAGGTGGTAAACGAGTGGCTTTTTGTTTATTAAACAGAGGTTGGAACTCCGCATAGTCGTCTGGCAGGGTGGTGGCGCTACACATCAGTTCTGTTGCACAAGCTGTGGCCAGAAAGTGTGCACTGGAGGTTTCTACTTCCTTCGCCTCTGAGGAGAAGGGGAGAGGATGACTGCAATGTTCCTTACAATAGGCAGAGTCCAGGGTTACCGTGCGAGCCGTCCAGCTACCCGCGGGGTTATGTAAGGTCAGCCATGGCATACCGAGGATGAGGCGGAATTGCGGAGCAGCTATTAAATCAAACTGGATGTACTCAGAGTGTTCTGTTTTGATGTGCATTCGAAGAGGCAGAGTATGCCTTACTACTGGTCCAGAAGATAACGCAGAGCCGTCCACCGCCTTCACATACTCAGGTTCCTCCTTCTTTTCCCATGCGATCCCCAAGGAGTGTGCATAGTCGATATCCATATAGTTACCGGTAGCCCCTGAATCCAATAGGGCATCCACTTGGGTGGCATCCTCGGCAGTAACCCACAATGATACGGTTAGGTTGATGTGGGCCACAGCTGGCATCAACGTATTAGCAAGCAATGAGGAGATCGGTGTGTGTCTTACGTCCAACCCAGTGATCTCAGTCTGGTTCGGACTCTTCAGTTTTCCGATGTCTCTTTCGGTCCCAGAGCAGCGGTTCTTCGTGGAGCCGGATTTCTTTCTGGTTGTTGGGCCCTTGCCTTACACTCTCTTATGAAATGACCGCTCTTGCCGCAGTATAAACAAAGCTTCATCTTCCTCCTACGTTCACGTTCTTCCATCGTAAGGGGGCCCCGAATACCCCCGATCTGCATAGGCTCGGTCCCTTCGGGAGGCTTGGGAGTTTCGTCCGCGAGGGGTTTTGGTCTGGGATACCATCCTCTTATCTCGCCCTTATTCCGATCCCCTCTTCTTTCAAGCAACCGATGGTCCAACAGCACCGTAAGATCGATCAACTCCTCACAGGTAGCTGGTAGCTGGACCACCTGGGAAAGCACGTCTTTCAGTTCACCTCTTAGGCCCTGGTAGAACAAAGAGGTCCTCTTTTCCTGTGGCCAATCTGTTTCAACCACGAGTCGATTGAAGGAAGTGATATAGGATAACAGGTCCTGTGATCCTTGTCGCAGTGTAAGCAGTTCCTTATCCAGGGACAACATGTGGGACTTGCGGTCAAACAGTTTCCTCAAAGCTGTACAGAAGTCAGTGAATTGGTGTAACACAGGATCATTTCTTTCCATCAGAGGTATGGTCCAGCTTGCCGCATTCCCACCCATATAGGACATCATGAAAGCGGTTTTTGCCGCATCGTCCTGAAACACCGTGGGTTTACAAAGAAAATGAAGCCTACACTGGTTCAGGAAAGTCTCAAACTTCTTAGGATCCCCATAAAACCGTTCCAGAGGGGCTAGAGGAATACCCTGGTTTTGTATGACATGGACAGTAGGGGTCTGGTCCGCGGAGGTCGAGAGACCTGCAGTGGAAGCAAAGAACCCACCTCCTATTGCGCTCGGGGAAGAGGGAGGGGGTGTTGGGTGCCCTGGTGGAGGAAGCGTGGCCTCCCGAATGTAGGACCCTGCTCCAGGGCTTTTACGCGCTATACCTGCGAATTCCCTGCGCATGGTGTTCATGTATCTTTTCATCTCCTGGTTTTCTACCCTAGAGGCATGCACCTCTTGCTGAAGAACAATAAAGCTTTCAAGCAATGAGGCCAGTACTGCGCCGGTATCCATGGTCCGGGCTGGGCAACTATCTTGGGCTTGTCAATCTGTCACAGGAACAGACGGGTAGTAACCCCAACTAGTACAGTGATGTCACTAACCTGTCTTCTTCTTGCCCGCGGGGACCACAGTCTGAAGAGAGACCTCCCAATTCCCTTAAATGCCAACCCTCCCCGTGTGGCCAACACACTAGAGAAAGATCGCACTCCGGGGGAAAAGGGAAGGGGACAGGATAAGGAAGATGCTGTCTCTGGGGCACCCTCTAGGTCTGGTCCCACGTGGCTCTGCGCAGCTAGGAAAACAAAGGATACCGTTACTCTGAACAGAATGCGATGCTAGACAATAACGTGTATTGGGTACTATGGGACCACTCACTGGATGCCCCACAGCGTTATATGCTGGAACTGTGGTGGGAGGGATGGATGCCGTGTAAGAACACCTGTGATGATCCTCTGGCTGTTACTGCACAGATCTCAGAGGACTGCACGGTCAATCGGGCGTAGGCAAGGCGACACTGTGCTTTCTGTGATCTCCACAGCGCCGGATTAGTTTCTTGCCGGTCGGGGTTTGTAGACCGGGAGAAGTACACCGGTACTTTAAACGAACAAGGTCAAAGGAAATAAATATCAGAAACAGTGTGTATAGCACGGCCGTGCTAGACTAGGTCTTACCTCCTAAAGTCAGCGGGAAGGCAAGCATCCGCGGTCTCAGCTGCGGTGTCCACAATAGCGGGAAGGAAAGCGTCCGCGGTCTCAGCTGCGGTGTCCGGGGTAGCGGGAAGGAAAGCGTCCGTGGTCTCTGCTGCGGGTCCAAAGTAGCGGGAAGGCAAGCGTCCGCGGTCTCTGCTGTGTTGTCCGAGATAGCAGGAAGGAAAGCATCCGCGGTCTCTGCTGCAGTGTCTGAGGTAGCGGGAAGGTCGGGTTCAGGCTAGGAATCTGGAACGATTGACAAGCACCTCGTACGTCCTAGGAGGCGCTTAAATACCCTTTCCCCATTCGCCGGTTCCGGACTGCTAGAGCCCAGGGCGTTCTGGGAGTTGTAGTGTTGTTGCGACTTCGACGCCCCGCCTTATGCCTGCTGCTCAGAATCGCTACACAACTGCACACCGTTGATGGCACATTCCTGGTTTCTGGACCTGTTAAAGGAATGACAACCCATTTGACACTGACTTTTGATAATCATCACAAACATATTTCCTTTTATCTCATCTCATATGCTAAACCTATTATTATTCTAGGGGTTCCATGACTGACTTACCATATCCTGTACAGAAACTGGGAAACCCAGACTATTTTCCTATCCTCCCAATTCTGTCCCAAATTTTGTTATTCCACTGATTATTATTGGTTTCTGAAAGAGACTGTCAGAGCTGAGTCCAGTAAGATTAATCAATCTCAGGAAATGCCTGATCAGTGTCTGGAGTTTGCTGATCTTTTTCACAAATGAAAAGAAGTGTTCTTGCCACCCCATTGGGAATTTGACTGTGCCATTCCCGTGAAACTTGGTGCCACCATCCCTTTAGAAGGAGTTACCCCCTCTCTGAATCCGAAAAAGAGACCCTAAGGATAAATCTTGATGAAAACTCATGGAATGGCCTTATTATTCGTTCCTCATCTTCTGCTGGTGCTTTAATGTTCTTTAAAATTAAGACTTTGCATAGACTACAGGGGATTGAATCAGTCTAAAGGTTTGGCACCCCTTGCCTCTAATTAAGGATATTTGGGAATTCATCAGAGGTTCCAAGGTGTTCACTAAAATGGACTTACACAGAGCTTACCATTTTGTTATGTGTCAAGGAGAGAGCCAAATGGAAACAGCATTTAAGACTCCACCCAGGCATTTCCAAAACAGTGTCATGCCATTTTGTTTAAGTAATGCATCAGCCATCTTCCAACATTTTATGGATCTTACGTGTGCTGACATGCTAAACCAATTTGTGGGTTTCTAACTTAATGGCATCCTAGTGTTTTCCAGAAATCCCCTTGTTCATCATCAGCAGGCCTGCCAAGTGTTACTCTGACTCTGTCAGAAACAGCGTGTCTGTAAGCTTAAGAAATATGAGTTTGACCCAACCAAGGTGGAGTATTTGGGTTTCCAGATCAACAGTACAGGAGTCTCTATGGATAAGTCCAAGTTTTCTGACATCCTGGATTGACCATTCCCATCAAATGCAACCGTAGTCCAGTACTTCCTTGGTTTTGCCAATTTTTTTAAGCAGTTTATAGAAAATATTGCCTAGTTAACAAGTGAAATCCCCCAGATTCTCAAGAAAGACATGATGCTTCACGGTTTTCAATGGGACGCTCAATCTGAAGAAGCATTTGGCAGTTTAAAGAAGGCTTTCAGGGCCGGTCCTAGGCATGGGCGGTATGGGCAGCTGCCCAGGGCCTCGCGCTCCTGGGGGCCCCGCCGCCGGCCCGCAGTAGATCGCAGAACAGGGGGGCCACCGCCGGCCGGCCCGTGACTGTCAAATTAGGTAAAAATTCGATGCGCGCACTTGCGCAGCGGAGGCAATAAGTTACGGTAAGGCCGTCAGTCACCGTGCATGCAGCACGCACCCCACCACCTAGCTTAGTCAGTGACCACCTAGCTTAGTGGTGGTGGTGCCTTAGTGGTGGTGGTGGTGCCTGCGCAGTGCGCGGGCGCCAGGCCAGACCGTTAATGGTGTGGGTGCCAGGGCTGTCAATCTGGTAGCGTGCGAAATCGCTACCAATGACGGCCCTTGACATCATTTTGGCCAGCCCCCGCTCTGTAGTTAACAGCACTGTGCCGCAGCATGCACCCCGTACGCGGCGCGCGCTCCTTGGCCAGGAGGAGAGTCGGTTCGGGACAGGCCCCGTTCGTTGTTGGTTGGCAGACGTCTTAAGGTAAGCGTGTGATCGCCTGAAATGAGCAGTTTCTTTTATGCCAGCACCTGCAGAGGAACTTAACGCGAGGGCTGCTGTGTTGTGTGCACAACACTGTGTGCAAGATAACCTCAGTGCCATAAACAGCACTGCCTGCAGCTCCTCAAAGGCAAGAAACCCTGCACCGGGCGAAGACAGAGAAAGACACACGTCCAGGCAGTAACGCTTGAGCACCCAATGCACAGGCTACTTCAGGAGAAACACTCGGCTCAGGAAAACGGGTTCAGAACGTTTGCACACATTCTAAATCTTGTACGTGATATTAAAATCACCGGTGTAAAAGAAGGCGAAACTGTGGCACATCCCCGCCCCGGTTGCCCTGGGGGGCACACACCTACGCCGTCGCTCCCACGGGCACACGCACATCACGGGCTGCGACTCCTGCCCTAGATGCACATTGCCACATAACTTTACTAATACAAAAGCAGTCTTTCGAAATGAGACCTCCTGCTATATTATATATACATGATGATGATTGCATACTATAGAGAGACTCCTGATCCACCATCGCTTGTCATTCATAAGGGCGGGACGCCGGGACCAGTGTTACATACATGCTGAGGGTAAGGTACAGGTGCTGCAGCTTGCAGTGAATACTGTGCAGGGCAGATCCTGTTTTGGGTTGGTGGTGCAAACAGTAAATACAGTATACCAGCCAGTGGTGCATGCACTCATAGTGTTAATCAGTGGTGCATGCAGAGAGGACACACAGTAGGAGGCAGTGGTGCATAATACGGCGGTGAACATATAGCATAGGAGGCAGCGATACATACATTCCTGAGAAATTATAGAAGGCAATGGTGCATACAGTGAAGGCAATATAGGAGGCAGTGCTGCATACGGTAAACAGGAGGCAGTACTGCATACATTGTGAAGACAGTAAAGGAGGCAGTGGTGCATACAGTGCAGATAATATAGTAGGCAGTGGTGCATATGTAGTGTAGTTCCTATTATCCCAATAGGCTCTGCGCATTGGAATAATACCTTCAATAGTATAGGCCTAGACCAGACGTTAACTAGGTCTACTACTGTCGATATTAGACTTAAAGTTTTGGGTTTTGCCAGCTAGCTCAGAGTTCACTAGAAACTTTCTCGAATAGGCAAGGAGGAGTTGAACCTCCCTGGATAGACAAGAAGGGATTTAGTTTCTGACAACCATAGAACATGACAACTTTTTTCTCCCCTAATCAAGAGTGTATCTCTAGAGTCGTGTGAAAACAAAAGACGACTTATTTTACTCAGTCAGTACGTGCATTCTTAGTCTCACCAGATTGTAGAGAAAAGGAAGAGACGGGCGTGTTCAATAAAAGATGTTATTTATTGATCAGTCTCTTTTCTCATACAAGAGAAATGGATCGATATTATTGCAATACTTATGGTTAAGTAAAGTGCATACATTAAAAGCAGAAGTATAAAATAATACTGTAAAAACATTGATATGGTTTCTAAGCCATATGAAGGTTTAAAATGAATAAAATGAATAAAATGAATAAAATGAATACATACACATTTACATTTGACTAATCGTACTCAACTGGTGTTTCTAACTACGCCTACCCCGTGTACCTGACCTAAGCCTAATACGTGGGCGGGAATAGAAAGTAGCAGTTTAAGTTAAGTTTGTTTTGCCAAGTGACTGACTAAAGAATTCTCTGCAAGGGGTTATTCAGTTCTGTACCTGGAATCTAGGATGAATGAGGGATGGTATCTCTCGTCTCTGGTCTCGATATTCCAGGCTGCCTGCGAGGGCTACCCGGAAGCGCCGGAGCTGGATTTCTCGGCAGGAGAAAGCAGCGTCTCGTTCTCAGCGCGTCAGGAAGGCGGGGCTGCGCCAGCGGGGTCTGCTCTGCTCTGGGCTTCGGCAAGTCTGGCTGCTCCGATCTCGTCACCACCGCGTGTGTTTGCATAGGGCAATATCGGTAATATTTATACCTTTAAGGTGCCGAGATTGACGTAAGGATGGACATTGATACATCAATAAGGATGTCATACGACCTGGTCGTTAGCACATTCTTTTGCTGAAGTTCTCGGTGAAATCAAAACAATGGCCGCAGGGTTTTTCCCAGGTCTGTCATAGGTTTGATTTGTTTTGAGAACTCCGTATGCCTTATCAGGGGCTGGAGGAATATCGCTTGTCTAATTAGATGGCAAGCGTTATGACTTAATCAGATAACACGTTCCTGTGCCGTAGTGTGGCTTTATCAGATAACGGTTCCTGCATCATGGGGGTTTTCTGCCTCATGGGATGGCTGCTAGTTAACTTGTTAACCAGAATAGGGTCAGGAATAGGGGGATCGATACAGAACCTATAGGAATACATCACACCCACTCCACGCTAACTATGGACATATTTACGAATCTATGCATAGTAAAACATACTGCAGAGTATCGTGTATACCTTACCACCCCAAAATACATAAATGCATTTTGAAATTATCAAATATACGGAAAAAACAGTCACATGTAATATATGCACTCAAGCTGTACAATAATGCTAAAGTAATCACGCATATCTATACATTATCACTAATTTGTATATGAGAATTTACACATGAAATGGCTCTTAATACAGAAAAAAGTTTCGAGACCATTCCATCACAGAATAAAATAATTATGAACATACCAGCGGGCAGCTAATGTCTATAAAGTATCTAAAAATAGAAATCTTAGTTCTCTAAGAATAGTTCTTACTTTAAGCAGAAAATAAGTGTCCCGAAAAATTCGTAAAAATATTTTGGGGCTGCTGAAAAAAAATTGCTGTCCGTGAACTGGAGGGAAAATTGTTCATGGTATTTTGCTATTCTAGTTGAAGGCCAAATTCAGGGAACGCCGTGTGCGAGCTTGCTCAAAAGTCTCTATTTCTGCTCTGGTGAGAACATCATATCATTTAGACTCTCGAAAAAGTTGTCAACAGCTTCCTGGGAGAGTTCCACTAACTCGGAAAAAGGTGTAACCATGCATTCGTGCGCATGATTGTCTCCATTGACGTTTTGATTAGTATTGCTGACAGAAGGTCGTACCTGATCAATGCTGCTTTCATCATGAACTTCACTACCCCTTAATCGTAGTGGTGAAGTTTCCACGAATGCCGTCATCAGGATTGGTAGCCGTTGAGGGCAGCACAAAGCATGAGCCTTTATTGGACTCAACAATGTTTCTGCATCCATTGGCGCATCTGATTGTAGAGTCAGACAGGTGTCTAACACGCATTCTTCTCCGCATAGCAAGCACCTTAATACAGGTAAAACACATCGATGCCACATTGGTCGAAATGAAAGAAACCAAGTCATGTTCAGGTCTCTAAGCCGGGATAGTCCCAGGATTTTTGATATCCGGTCCCGGTATCCAATGGCTACGATTGTTTCTTCCCTTGTCGCAGGTGTTTTGTCTGTGACATGGTTTGCCATAACGAAATATAAGGACTAAGAATAGGATTCCTGCAATTAGTCCCAAAATGAGGGGAAGTCCGCCAAAAATCGAATGGACGAAATCTGGAAAAATACCCAGTATGGCTTTGAATGGTGTTAATGCCATCGAAAATACTGTCTTAAATACTTTTGAGACTCCACTGGTATCAGAAATATTTAAGATTTCATTCAGGATTTCTGCGAAATGTATGGGGGAATTAGTTGATAATAAGGAGTGAATCTCTGCAGTCGTCCTTGCGACTAGGAGATCATACGTTTCTTTTGATGACGTGAGTCTGGTCGGCGTTCTGGGAGTTGTAGTGTTGTTGCGACTTCGACGCCCCGCCTTATGCCTGCTGCTCAGAATCGCTACACAACTGCACACCGTTGATGGCACATTCCTGGTTTCTGGACCTGTTAAAGGAATGACAACCCATTTGACACTGACTTTTGATAATCATCACAAACATATTTCCTTTTATCTCATCTCATATGCTAAACCTATTATTATTCTAGGGGTTCCATGACTGACTTACCATATCCTGTACAGAAACTGGGAAACCCAGACTATTTTCCTATCCTCCCAATTCTGTCCCAAATTTTGTTATTCCACTGATTATTATTGGTTTCTGAAAGAGACTGTCAGAGCTGAGTCCAGTAAGATTAATCAATCTCAGGAAATGCCTGATCAGTGTCTGGAGTTTGCTGATCTTTTTCACAAATGAAAAGAAGTGTTCTTGCCACCCCATTGGGAATTTGACTGTGCCATTCCCGTGAAACTTGGTGCCACCATCCCTTTAGAAGGAGTTACCCCCTCTCTGAATCCGAAAAAGAGACCCTAAGGATAAATCTTGATGAAAACTCATGGAATGGCCTTATTATTCGTTCCTCATCTT
The DNA here is from genome assembly GCF_964261635.1 of Lissotriton helveticus. Lineage (NCBI taxonomy): Eukaryota > Metazoa > Chordata > Amphibia > Caudata > Salamandridae > Lissotriton > Lissotriton helveticus. The sequence continues at coordinate 1,072,322,818 of NC_136057.1, forward strand.
CTGCTGGTGCTTTAATGTTCTTTAAAATTAAGACTTTGCATAGACTACAGGGGATTGAATCAGTCTAAAGGTTTGGCACCCCTTGCCTCTAATTAAGGATATTTGGGAATTCATCAGAGGTTCCAAGTTGTTCACTAAAATGGACTTACACAGAGCTTACCATTTTGTTATGTGTCAAGGAGAGAGCCAAATGGAAACAGCATTTAAGACTCCACCCAGGCATTTCCAAAACAGTGTCATGCCATTTTGTTTAAGTAATGCATCAGCCATCTTCCAACATTTTATGGATCTTACGTGTGCTGACATGCTAAACCAATTTGTGGGTTTCTAACTTAATGGCATCCTAGTGTTTTCCAGAAATCCCCTTGTTCATCATCAGCAGGCCTGCCAAGTGTTACTCTGACTCTGTCAGAAACAGCGTGTCTGTAAGCTTAAGAAATATGAGTTTGACCCAACCAAGGTGGAGTATTTGGGTTTCCAGATCAACAGTACAGGAGTCTCTATGGATAAGTCCAAGTTTTCTGACATCCTGGATTGACCATTCCCATCAAATGCAACCGTAGTCCAGTACTTCCTTGGTTTTGCCAATTTTTTTAAGCAGTTTATAGAAAATATTGCCTAGTTAACAAGTGAAATCCCCCAGATTCTCAAGAAAGACATGATGCTTCACGGTTTTCAATGGGACGCTCAATCTGAAGAAGCATTTGGCAGTTTAAAGAAGGCTTTCAGGGCCGGTCCTAGGCATGGGCGGTATGGGCAGCTGCCCAGGGCCTCGCGCTCCTGGGGGCCCCGCCGCCGGCCCGCAGTAGATCGCAGAACAGGGGGGCCACCGCCGGCCGGCCCGTGACTGTCAAATTAGGTAAAAAATCGATGCGCGCACTTGCGCAGCGGAGGCAATAAGTTACGGTAAGGCCGTCAGTCACCGTGCATGCAGCACGCACCCCACCACCTAGCTTAGTCAGTGACCACCTAGCTTAGTGGTGGTGGTGCCTTAGTGGTGGTGGTGGTGCCTGCGCAGTGCGCGGGCGCCAGGCCAGACCGTTAATGGTGTGGGTGCCAGGGCTGTCAATCTGGTAGCGTGCGAAATCGCTACCAATGACGGCCCTTGACATCATTTTGGCCAGCCCCCGCTCTGTAGTTAACAGCACTGTGCCGCAGCATGCACCCCGTACGCGGCGCGCGCTCCTTGGCCAGGAGGAGAGTCGGTTCGGGACAGGCCCCGTTCGTTGTTGGTTGGCAGACGTCTTAAGGTAAGCGTGTGATCGCCTGAAATGAGCAGTTTCTTTTATGCCAGCACCTGCAGAGGAACTTAACGCGAGGGCTGCTGTGTTGTGTGCACAACACTGTGTGCAAGATAACCTCAGTGCCATAAACAGCACTGCCTGCAGCTCCTCAAAGGCAAGAAACCCTGCACCGGGCGAAGACAGAGAAAGACACACGTCCAGGCAGTAACGCTTGAGCACCCAATGCACAGGCTACTTCAGGAGAAACACTCGGCTCAGGAAAACGGGTTCAGAACGTTTGCACACATTCTAAATCTTGTACGTGATATTAAAATCACCGGTGTAAAAGAAGGCGAAACTGTGGCACATCCCCGCCCCGGTTGCCCTGGGGGGCACACACCTACGCCGTCGCTCCCACGGGCACACGCACATCACGGGCTGCGACTCCTGCCCTAGATGCACATTGCCACATAACTTTACTAATACAAAAGCAGTCTTTCGAAATGAGACCTCCTGCTATATTATATATACATGATGATGATTGCATACTATAGAGAGACTCCTGATCCACCATCGCTTGTCATTCATAAGGGCGGGACGCCGGGACCAGTGTTACATACATGCTGAGGGTAAGGTACAGGCGCTGCAGCTTGCAGTGAATACTGTGCAGGGCAGATCCTGTTTTGGGTTGGTGGTGCAAACAGTAAATACAGTATACCAGCCAGTGGTGCATGCACTCATAGTGTTAATCAGTGGTGCATGCAGAGAGGACACACAGTAGGAGGCAGTGGTGCATAATACGGCGGTGAACATATAGCATAGGAGGCAGCGATACATACATTCCTGAGAAATTATAGAAGGCAATGGTGCATACAGTGAAGGCAATATAGGAGGCAGTGCTGCATACGGTAAACAGGAGGCAGTACTGCATACATTGTGAAGACAGTAAAGGAGGCAGTGGTGCATACAGTGCAGATAATATAGTAGGCAGTGGTGCATATGTAGTGTAGTTCCTATTATCCCAATAGGCTCTGCGCATTGGAATAATACCTTCAATAGTATAGGCCTAGACCAGACGTTAACTAGGTCTACTACTGTCGATATTAGACTTAAAGTTTTGGGTTTTGCCAGCTAGCTCAGAGTTCACTAGAAACTTTCTCGAATAGGCAAGGAGGAGTTGAACCTCCCTGGATAGACAAGAAGGGATTTAGTTTCTGACAACCATAGAACATGACAACTTTTCTCTCCCCTAATCAAGAGTGTATCTCTAGAGTCGTGTGAAAACAAAAGACGACTTATTTTACTCAGTCAGTACGTGCATTCTTAGTCTCACCAGATTGTAGAGAAAAGGAAGAGACGGGCGTGTTCAATAAAAGATGTTATTTATTGATCAGTCTCTTTTCTCATACAAGAGAAATGGATCGATATTATTGCAATACTTATGGTTAAGTAAAGTGCATACATTAAAAGCAGAAGTATAAAATAATACTGTAAAAACATTGATATGGTTTCTAAGCCATATGAAGGTTTAAAATGAATAAAATGAATAAAATGAATACATACACATTTACATTTGACTAATCGTACTCAACTGGTGTTTCTAACTACGCCTACCCCGTGTACCTGACCTAAGCCTAATACGTGGGCGGGAATAGAAAGTAGCAGTTTAAGTTAAGTTTGTTTTGCCAAGTGACTGACTAAAGAATTCTCTGCAAGGGGTTATTCAGTTCTGTACCTGGAATCTAGGATGAATGAGGGATGGTATCTCTCGTCTCTGGTCTCGATATTCCAGGCTGCCTGCGAGGGCTACCCGGAAGCGCCGGAGCTGGATTTCTCGGCAGGAGAAAGCAGCGTCTCGTTCTCAGCGCGTCAGGAAGGCGGGGCTGCGCCAGCGGGGTCTGCTCTGCTCTGGGCTTCGGCAAGTCTGGCTGCTCCGATCTCGTCACCACCGCGTGTGTTTGCATAGGGCAATATCGGTAATATTTATACCTTTAAGGTGCCGAGATTGACGTAAGGATGGACATTGATACATCAATAAGGATGTCATACGACCTGGTCGTTAGCACATTCTTTTGCTGAAGTTCTCGGTGAAATCAAAACAATGGCCGCAGGGTTTTTCCCAGGTCTGTCATAGGTTTGATTTGTTTTGAGAACTCCGTATGCCTTATCAGGGGCTGGAGGAATATCGCTTGTCTAATTAGATGGCAAGCGTTATGACTTAATCAGATAACACGTTCCTGTGCCGTAGTGTGGCTTTATCAGATAACGGTTCCTGCATCATGGGGGTTTTCTGCCTCATGGGATGGCTGCTAGTTAACTTGTTAACCAGAATAGGGTCAGGAATAGGGGGATCGATACAGAACCTATAGGAATACATCACACCCACTCCACGCTAACTATGGACATATTTACGAATCTATGCATAGTAAAACATACTGCAGAGTATCGTGTATACCTTACCACCCCAAAATACATAAATGCATTTTGAAATTATCAAATATATGGAAAAAACAGTCACATGTAATATATGCACTCAAGCTGTACAATAATGCTAAAGTAATCACGCATATCTATACATTATCACTAATTTGTATATGAGAATTTACACATGAAATGGCTCTTAATACAGAAAAAAGTTTCGAGACCATTCCATCACAGAATAAAATAATTATGAACATACCAGCGGGCAGCTAATGTCTATAAAGTATCTAAAAATAGAAATCTTAGTTCTCTAAGAATAGTTCTTACTTTAAGCAGAAAATAAGTGTCCCGAAAAATTCGTAAAAATATTTTGGGGCTGCTGAAAAAAAATTGCTGTCCGTGAACTGGAGGGAAAATTGTTCATGGTATTTTGCTATTCTAGTTGAAGGCCAAATTCAGGGAACGCCGTGTGCGAGCTTGCTCAAAAGTCTCTATTTCTGCTCTGGTGAGAACATCATATCATTTAGACTCTCGAAAAAGTTGTCAACAGCTTCCTGGGAGAGTTCCACTAACTCGGAAAAAGGTGTAACCATGCATTCGTGCGCATGATTGTCTCCATTGACGTTTTGATTAGTATTGCTGACAGAAGGTCGTACCTGATCAATGCTGCTTTCATCATGAACTTCACTACCCCTTAATCGTAGTGGTGAAGTTTCCACGAATGCCGTCATCAGGATTGGTAGCCGTTGAGGGCAGCACAAAGCATGAGCCTTTATTGGACTCAACAATGTTTCTGCATCCATTGGCGCATCTGATTGTAGAGTCAGACAGGTGTCTAACACGCATTCTTCTCCGCATAGCAAGCACCTTAATACAGGTAAAACACATCGATGCCACATTGGTCGAAATGAAAGAAACCAAGTCATGTTCAGGTCTCTAAGCCGGGATAGTCCCAGGATTTTTTTATATCCGGTCCCGGTATCCAATGGCTAGGATTGTTTCTTCCCTTGTCGCAGGTGTTTTGTCTGTGACATGGTTTGCCATAACGAAATATAAGGACTAAGAATAGGATTCCTGCAATTAGTCCCAAAATGAGGGGAAGTCCGCCAAAAATCGAATGGACGAAATCTGGAAAAATACCCAGTATGGCTTTGAATGGTGTTAATGCCATCGAAAATACTGTCTTAAATACTTTTGAGACTCCACTGGTATCAGAAATATTTAAGATTTCATTCAGGATTTCTGCGAAATGTATGGGGGAATTAGTTGATAATAAGGAGTGAATCTCTGCAGTCGTCCTTGCGACTAGGAGATCATACGTTTCTTTTGATGACGTGAGTCTGGTCGGCGTCTGAAGAAGCACTGTTTTCATTCTGCTTAAAGTATCTATTCGAATAGAAGTAATTTTCAAGTTGGGCCATGCCCTTGCCTCCCTGTCTGGAAGGGAGCTGGGGAACGATAAGCGTCCACAGCACTTGACCTTCGCAGTCGTAGTTACGAGATAAGGAGTCCCGGGCATAAGACTACAGCATCTGCGATCTACAATTAGAATGTAACTCCCATTATAGAGTCTTTGAAAGAATGGTTCTATCTCTGTTGCAGGTGCGCCTAGCTGGTGACATGAAAGGTTATTTGAGTTCCCTTCACAGGCTCCATGCAAACTAATTCCATTACACAGAAGTGTACCGCTCAGTGACATTGCACAATTATTGCCACTAAGAAACACTTTCTGTCCTTTATTACTGACACATGCATGTGAATAGGGCAAGTTCCATGTTGTTTTAATGTACCCCTTTCCCAATTTTTCGTATATGCCAGCCTGTATATATTTTTGGCAGTATTGAAACCTGAAGGTTGATATTGGAATATTAATTATCCCATGTATTATCCATTCACTGACAGGTCGTTCTGACATTGTCACTGGTAATCTCTCGAGTTTCTCAATGCTCAGGATTGTATAATCAGCACCCTTCTGGGCCATACTGATTTGTTTATCAGTAAGGTTAAAGATATTGAATAGTGACGTTGTGTTGATTAAATGCCAAGGCACATAGCCTGAACGCAGATTTTGTAACGTCCAGCCAAGCTGTACAATAGAACGCAATTGAGACTGACCGTGTTGTAACAACAGTAAGTCTTGCGATATTATGTCGATTGCTGAAGACACAATGCTGTCCAGAGAAAAAATTCTGGAGGACAGAGTCATTAACCCATTGTCCACTACAGAAAGTGATTTTTCCAAATTAATACGGTCAATTTCCCGTATTCTTTCTGCTGTCTCAATTTGAGTCACCTTCCAGGCCTCGTTGTATGCTGCATATACAGAGGCTGCTATGAAACGTTTCTGACGCTGTTTGCGCAGTCCCATAATGAAATCACGTAAGTCAGCACCATCAGTAAGTAAAGTTAGGTGTTGCTTAATTTCTGCCAGTGTGGAAGTCTGTAGCCATTGAAGGCATAATTTGCCCACACTGTAGGTGGTTATTATTCCTGGGTGTTGTCTTTGGGAATATCTAGGGTCTGGCCTGGTCATTTTGAACCCCTGTGTTTTGTTCAGGAATCTGTCTTGACAGTTATTAGTATCTGTGGGCCAGATCAACCACTGTTTCCAATCAGGATGTGTTCTGTTTTGGTTTAATACATAATTTACGTCTATCTCTTCATCTGTGGAGCTATTGCTGTTCATTGTTGGTTTTGGAATAGACGGTTTATTTAAGTCTTTGATTTTGGCTAAGCCAAGACAGGTAGTTTGTTGAACAGTGTCATTCAAAAATATAATTTGTTCTGGGATCATGCAGGCTCTAAACAAAGATTCTATACCCTGTACTTGCCATTCTTTTGTACCCCAAACACTTTTTACTTCAACATTTTTGTCCCAATAATCAAAACCAAAAGTATTCATTTGTTCAAAGAATGAGTCTGAATATATCAATTGTGTGTTTGTTATCATGGTCTTTGTCCCTGTCTTATTTGACAATCTGAAATAAAATGTTTCAGCATTACTTGTGTTAAAACCTGAAAAGTATGAATATTTGTCATAAACGGTTCTTGAGCTTCCTTTTGGAGGGGTTGCACAATGTTCCCATTGATTATAATTTAAAACATTTCTAGGTTGTGCAGATCTATGTAGAAAATGGTTACCATAGTGGTTATAACAGTACATACTATCATAATTTGTCGAACCCTGCAAATAATCATGTTTGGTAAATTTAGCAGACATCACTAAGTCAGACATCATATTATTTATACTTTCAAAGTCCCAATCATCAGCAAATGAGCTTGGTTTTACAAAGTCACTCAATGAGATCTTAATTTGGTGTGGGTATTTCAGGATTTCAACCGGACCATAAATTTCGTAGTCAGTTTTGTCCCATGCTACCCCACCCGGTATAGGATTGGCTGTGAAGTTGACTGAAGAAAGTTCTCTTTTCTCGACGTGTGAAGATGTGTGTGGTTTCAGGATCAAGTTGATTTTCTGACTTGCTGTGTCCATTTTAGCATATTTTCCCTCAATGAAGCGTCCTAAAGTTAGTACCATGATGAGCCAAAGTATGAGGATAAATGCACCAAAACCCACCCAAAATTCAATCCATGGAGAAATCAGATATGTTTCTTTCAGTTGTTTCAAAAGTACTTTAACTTTATCTTTAAAGGTTTTTGTTGATGGCTGTGTTTTTGATTCAGTGAAGCCTTCAGAGGAATCATCGAAGTTTATGAAGTAGCCGGATGCAGTTCTGTCAATTGTTCCAATTGCTTCAGGATTACTGTTTCTTGCATAGTCGTTTGTTACTTCATTATAGATTGGTGTTTCTCTGCTAAATGTTTTTATTTGGGTTTTCAGAGGTCTAAGTTCCATTGCATTGTTGCATAGTCCTTGTTGTAGTTCTGTAGGCGTTTCGAATGTGATTAGCCTCTTAGATTGAACCTCTGTGTTAGTAGCAAATCTTGGTGTTCTACTACTTCTCGGGAGTCCACTTGGCCTACTATTTGTTATCGGCCACATGTTGTGGTTTTACCAGGTCGATGGATACAACTCGGTTCTCCTTTTTACCAGCAAGCGGCGGTAGTGCAACTGATCTTGTCCCGTTGACAGACAAGACAGGAACTGCTTTCCTGTAAGAAGGCCCAAATTCCTTCTTTACCGCGATCTTTTCTCTGACTAGATTCCCGACTTTTGGAATCCAGACAGGTCTTGCTGGGACAGGTGGTGGTTCTTCAGTGGTTGTTGGCTGCTGTTTCAACTTTATGTTGCTCAGGTCTTTTCTTGTTTCGTTTAAGTCCTGCAAAATAGCCAAACGATCTTTGATATCAAAGCATTTTTCCTTCACCACTGAAGTCTGACTGTCGAGATCTAAGACTAACATCCTAGTTCCAAATAATAATTCGTACGGACTGAATCCCTTCAGAGAATTTCTTGGCAAGTTATTTAGACTACGTTGGACACTTATTAGATTTTTGACCCATCCAGCTCCCGAACCTAATATCCTTTCTGTTATAGATAGCTTTATGCCTTGGTTTTTTCTTTACACCATCCCGTATCCCTCAGGAAGGAAGTGAGAAGAGTCCCGCTGTGCTATGCTCACTTGGCCATGTTTCCCCTCAGGCTGGAGGGCCAGATTGAAAACAATGGTCAAACGTAGCATGCTTCTAGCGTATATTCCATTTAGACTCGCAAATCTTTGTATAACAGTCCAGACGTCAGCCGAGTGCTGATGATCTACATTATAAGTGGAAACTAGCCTGTATATGTTAATCGGACGCTTTGCTTTTTACTGTTGATTTTTTCTGGAGTGAAACGACACGGTATTACACCGTTTCTCTCACCACTGCGATTTCTGTTACAGTTTGGGCAGTTCTTTACAAAAATGGTATGATGCAGGCTCATGCCTGGCCACCAGTACCTTGATTGTAATTCTTCCAGAGAATCTTTTAGTTTGAGGTGTCTGAGACCCTCGCCCATATGTGAGTCTGCTATTAACAAGTCTCTCCTGTCCGTGTTTGGAATCACTCTATCCCCCACTCCAGGGATTCGAGCAAAAGGGACGGAGTTTGCATCGATTATGTATGTATAATTGAGTGGATAGTTGATCGGTAGCGCTGAGCAGTCGCCTTTTCATGACGTTTTCACCGCCAGCACTGTTTCACCGTCAATATACTTCACTGTACGCTTTTTTCGAGCTACGGAAGCCGATTTAGTTGCTACCGCTGTGGCTGTCTCAGCCAATGAATTCCCTGCAACGTGAACGCCATCACGCTGATGACTCAGTGAGTGTGTCACATGAGTCTTTGGTAGTTCTTTTTGTAAAAGAGCTATTTGTTCCCAAAGCAGTTTTTGCTTTATTGTTGCACCTGTGTCATCTTTGTAACCGTTTTGAATTCATGTCTGCAAATCGTTGTTATATGATTTGACGCAGTAATATGAATCGGACACTATAAGTGTCGGGAATTCGCGATCCGCATTATCTAGCGCCATTTTCAATGCTATTATTTCAGTCTGTTGTTCTGAATTAGTTTCTACTGAGTGTGTTTTTGTTAATAGAGGTCTTAGTTTACCTCCGCGCCACACTTCTTTTGTAATCTCACATGTGGGGTTGTATGCTTGTTCTCCCCAAACGGAGGGTTGAGCATGTCCGTCTGTATAGATTACACAAGCGTATTGTCGTAAGGGCAGAATGTCGATAGGCAGAGGGAATGTTCTTTCATATTCTAGATTTTTCAATTCCTTTAGTTCTGGATCAAAGTAGTAGTATACTTTGTCCGCTGTAATTGAATTCACCCATTGTATCCATTCCGGATTCAATGTTGTTGTTGGTAAATTACAAGGTGTTGTTAATGCCTCAAAGGCTGATTCTGCTGTTCTGACTGTGATACGTCTACCGTCCGCTTGATCTTTTTCTCTAGCTATTGCGGTTTGAACTGCATGAACAATGTTTTCTTTAATGCTGAATTTCTTTTCAGCTTCTGTGTACAAGTGTGATTTGAATGCAATTGGTACCTTTTCTCCCTCATTAGAGGTCAGGTATGTGAATCCGCATCTTCCTGGGATGACTCGAATCACAAGATTGCGTGTGTTATCACGTGTTTCTAATTTTGTTTTAATTAACATGTCTGTTTGTAAGGATCTCAAAATTTCTATGTGTATTTGAGTCCAATTGGTTATTTTAAAATCTGGTTTTATTAGATCATAAAGCGGTTTGACCCTTTCTGCGTAATTTGCGATGTATGTTCTTCCGAAATTTAGGAAGCCTAGAATTGACTGTAGGTTTTTTAGTGTTCTAGGTGCTTGGAGTACGGCACATTTCTCTAGGAAATTGTCAGCCAGGCTTTTGCCTTCACTTGATAATTCGTATCCTAAGAACAGGACTGTTAGATGGGCAATTCTGGAGTTTTTTAAAGTTGAATTTGTAACCCTCTGCTGCGAACCCAAGTATTATGGTGTTCGCTCTCTTCAAGTGAGTATCCAAGTCATCATCTGTTAAGTATATGTCGTCGACATAAGATAATGCTTCGTCATCATATGTTTGTAGTAATTCTGTTACTCTCGCTGAGAATACCCCTGGGCTATTCTTGTACCCCTGGGCTAACCGACAGAATTGTTTTTGAGTGCCATTTATTGAGAATGCAGACAAATATCTGCTCTCTGGTGCTATGTTTTGACAAAAGAATCCATTAGAGATGTCTAATGTTGTTTTGTATTTTTTGCGCACTATGTTATTCATTAGTGCAGCACTATGCGAGTTTTGCACTGCAAAAGTTTTGCAACATGAGTTAAGGTGTCGGTAATCCAAAACTAGACGATATGAATTGTCTGGTTTGGAGACCGGAAACAAAGGGTTGTTCATTTGTGAGGTGCAAGTTTCAATCACCCCCTGGTATTCTAATTGATCTAGGATTTCTTTTACCTGTTTTTTAGCTTCTTGCTTAATTGGGTACTGTCTTTGTGCAGTAGGTTGTGATTTTAACTGGATTTTGTGAGGAGGAGAGTCCTCATCCCATCCTACATGATTTTTATATAAAGCAGGAGCTTGAGCTACTGCCCACTTTCTGGCAAGTGTGTATTTTTTATGAATTGGGATATGATTTGAGAAGGCAGGCATAATTATTTCTTCGCCATGAGGGCACTCCCTGACAAACTCTGGTGGCCAGTCTTTTTCAGCTAGAAGGATGTCATAGCCCTTGGAGAGATTATCCCAAAATAGTCCCCTTATTTTTCTAGTCTTATCCCCTTCTATACGTAAAGTTATTTCATATATTTTGTGAGGTTTGCTAACTCTGGTGTCTGCAGTTTCCACTTGAAGATATTCATTCGTGTCCACTGTCTCCAGATGATTCATAAGGACTTTGCGAGCTATGCTCACTTCTGCTGCGCTGTCTAGCATTGTCTGAGCCCATTCTCCGTTTTTCAGTTGTGTCCTCAGTATTCTCGGCATTGTTAACTACCTTGATACTGGCTACCTTCTTTTTTGGAAATTGTAATTTTTTTTTTAGATGAGCAGGTTCCTTGTCTTTGGACTTGGCGTGCTCTTCTCTTTGTTCTGATCGTCCTCTTCTTTCCGATTTCTGCGAGGAAGTCTGAAAAGATTGAGAGGGACGTGTATCAATGTCTTGATATCTATCAGGCTTCTTTATATTATCCCTATTTCTAAGGTTATATCTTTTCCCAGAGGGGTCACTTTGGGGTGACCTGTGTCTCTGGTTCGGAGATTTTTTTTTCCGCCGAGGAGACCTTCCTCTGGACTGGAATTTCTTTTCTTTAGGATTGGATTGTTTGTTTCCATCCCAGCTCTTTTTTTGTGAAGTTGAATTATTATTAAAAAATATTTTTTCAGGACTTTCAATCAGTTGTGGTTTTACTGGTATTCCACCTAAACCATCTCTACCTAGTTCCTCATAGGATTTTTCTATAATTCTGGCAATTTCAGCTGGTTGATCTGCTATATCTGTCTCCTTTAACCTCTGGCGGATCGCCACGTTTGCTGCTTCTCCCTTTATGTTGGCTAATAATATAGCCGAGACCTGCTTGAAGTCTTTTAGTAATTTCATACCAAGAGTTAAAGCGGGTTCTGGACCGTATTCATCTTGAATTTGTTTTAGCACATCTGGTATTACCGAAATGGATGGAACACCGTGCGTTTTTGTGTAGATGGAAGCAAAGACTGTACCCCAAGTGTCACAGTCCTCCACGTTTGGTGCGATTCCCATTGGAAGACAGATAGTCAGAATCCTGTGTTTTTCTAACGGGGTGGTGTCTGGAAACACCGCCTCTATTTGGGTGATTTTTTGTGCTAACCAGAATGGTATTTGTTCCCGTTTAGCTGGTACTTTACCTAGGCAGGATTGTATGTTCTGTGGTGTAATTTTATTTGTGTTCCCCTGGTGAGGGGTCAGCTGTGGAATTTTAATTGCTGGTTGAATTGTTGAAGTCCGCATCACATATTGGACTAATTGTCTATGTAATTTTATTAATTGTTTTAGCTGTGTTAAAAGCTCTGCTTGAGACATCCCATTGATGTCTGGATGTGGTGTGTATCCGGCTAGGACCGGCCACGTTGCTCCTGGTCTACCTAATGGACCGAGCCTGGTGATGTGATTATTATGTTTTAGGGCGCCATTAAATAAGAGCAGATGCTCTTGAAATTTAAGTGGTACTTCCACCTCCTCGAAAGGAGTGTACTCATTTGGAGGGTCCTCTGTTTTGTAATAGTGGAAGTACTTTGTTACAGCATTTGCTGCTGGAAAATGTATCCATGAATAATATACCTCTGTCTGCCGATATTCGTGTGCCTCAATTACGAATATGACTGTGCCACCTCTAGGTGTCAGTCCATTTTCTATAAGTTTTAAAGTTATAGATTTCCTCTTGATGACCGGGATGAGTATTATATCCGGGTCTGTGTCTAGCAGTGCATTATCAGCTGCTGCGAGTTCAGTTGCTATCCTAACTGTCTCTCTTTCTTCATCACTGTCTACCATTTTACCGACAGGAAGGTTATTTAGTTTGTTTGCAGATCAGGTTTCTTATGGAAACAAAGATTAGATGCACAATATTTTGGAACAGTGTATCCTTCAACGTTGACTAAACCAAGGACCATACATAGGAGTTTCCTCCTGCGAGGTCTGGCGGATATTACCTTTTACCCACTCCAGACGTCTTTGGAGTATTATGGGAAAAGGGGTCTGAGTGAAAAAGCACGACTGAGTTACTCTAAATGTCTTACGTTAGTTTTATCGCCCTTCCAAACGCGTTGGGCGCCATGTAGTATAGTTCCTATTATCCCAAAAGGCTCTGCGCATTGGAATAATACCTTCAATAGTATAGGCCTAGACCAGACGTTAACTAGGTCTACTACTGTCGATATTAGACTTAAAGTTTTGGGTTTTGCCAGCTAGCTCAGAGTTCACTAGAAACTTTCTCGAATAGGCAAGGAGGAGTTGAACCTCCCTGGATAGACAAGAAGGGATTTAGTTTCTGACAACCATAGAACATGTCAACTTTGCTCTCCCCTAATCAAGAGTGTATCTCTAGAGTCGTGTGAAAACAAAAGACGACTTATTTTACTCAGTCAGTACGTGCATTCTTAGTCTCACCAGATTGTAGAGAAAAGGAAGAGACGGGCGTGTTCAATAAAAGATGTTATTTATTGATCAGTCTCTTTTCTCATACAAGAGAAATGGATCGATATTATTGCAATACTTATGGTTAAGTAAAGTGCATACATTAAAAGCAGAAGTATAAAATAATACTGTAAAAACATTGATATGGTTTCTAAGCCATATGAAGGTTTAAACTGAATAAAATGAATAAAATGAATACATACACATTTACATTTGACTAATCGTACTCAACTGGTGTTTCTAACTACGCCTACCCCGTGTACCTGACCTAAGCCTAATACGTGGGCGGGAATAGAAAGTAGCAGTTTAAGTTAAGTTTGTTTTGCCAAGTGACTGACTAAAGAATTCTCTGCAAGGGGTTATTCAGTTCTGTACCTGGAATCTAGGATGAATGAGGGATGGTATCTCTCGTCTCTGGTCTCGATATTCCAGGCTGCCTGCGAGGGCTACCCGGAAGCGCCCGAGCTGGATTTCTCGGCAGGAGAAAGCAGCGTCTCGTTCTCAGCGCGTCAGGAAGGCGGGGCTGCGCCAGCGGGGTCTGCTCTGCTCTGGGCTTCGGCAAGTCTGGCTGCTCCGATCTCGTCACCACCGCGTGTGTTTGCATAGGGCAATATCGGTAATATTTATACCTTTAAGGTGCCGAGATTGACGTAAGGATGGACATAGATACGTCAATAAGGATGTCATACGACCTGGTCGTTAGCACATTCTTTTGCTGAAGTTCTCGGTGAAATCAAAACAATGGCCGCAGGGTTTTTCCCAGGTCTGTCATAGGTTTGATTTGTTTTGAGAACTCCGTATGCCTTATCAGGGGCTGGAGGAATATCGCTTGTCTAATTAGATGGCAAGCGTTATGACTTAATCAGATAACACGTTCCTGTGCCGTAGTGTGGCTTTATCAGATAACGGCTCCTGCATCATGGGGGTTTTCTGCCTCATGGGATGGCTGCTAGTTAACTTGTTAACCAGAATAGGGTCAGGAATAGGGGGATCGATACAGAACTTATAGGAATACATCACACATACAGGGAGCACAGTAAAGGAGGCGCTACAGTGCATTCGGTGAAGATAACGTGCAGTATGCAGTGGTGCGTAGAGTTAAGATACAATATAGGAGACAGTGCTGCAGACGGTAAATATGCAGTTATGAGAAGCAGTGCTGCATGCAGTGTAGAGACAGTAAAGGAGGCAGTGGTGCATACAGTGAAGACAGTAAAAGAGGCGCAGCATATGTTGAAAGTACAGTAGAGGGGTCAGTGGTGCATTGGTCAAGGTATAGTATAGATGGCAGTGCTGCATACTGTAAAGACAGTATAGGAGGCAGTACCGCATATAGTATATAGATGGTATAGGAGGCAATGGTGTATACAGTGAGGATAATATAGGAGGCAATGGTGTATATAGTCAAGACAGTATAGGCGGCAGTGCTGCATACTGTAAAGATGCAGTTTAAGAGGTACCTGCGAAGTCACTTTCTGTGATGTCACTTCTTGCGACACAATATGCAATTAGAGGGGCCTCACATCTTCCCTTTCGCCCAGGGCCTCAGAAGGCCTAGGACCGGCACTGAAGGCTTTCATACAAGCAACAATTTTTCATCTCCTGGATTCCATCAAGAGGTTTATTGTGGAGACTGATGCCTGTGACCTTGCCATTGGGGCTGTTCTTTGACAACGTCAGGAAGATGATGGTTTGGAACACCCCATTTTCTGTCCATCCCACATCCTACCAAGTCGAAAATAAATTGCTCGCTTCTAGAAAGAGAACTGTTGGCGATGAAAAGATCCTGTGCTAAGTGTATAATAATTTTAATGGAGTCATAAGAACTCTTTGAAATCTGAACAGACCATTGGTGTAGAGCAGCGGCCAGGGCAGCTGATTCCGGAACACTGTGGCTCACTGTTTGATCCCTGGCACCTTCAGCAGGTTAGCCCAGCACCATGTGACTCTCGGAAATAGCTTGCTTAATCTTCCTGACGGCCCACAGCGCCTTGACACCCTTAGGGGTAATTGTTCGCGCTATACAAATACCAGTATTTCATTTCATTTCATTAATCTTCAATGCCTCAGAAACATGCAATGCAGAAACAGTCAGCAGGCACATTAGGTCTACTTTTTTGACAAGTATGACTTCTATAACAATCTAGCAGATGCTCTGTCACACAAATATCCAGAGACTCATCGAATGATTACTCCCAAGTCTTGCAAGAGTAATAGGTTCCTTATAAGGACTCTCTGGTAAGAGACAAAAATGAGCATTCAAAGGTAGAACTCTGTATTCATTAAATCTAAGACACTCTACTTTGAGGTTTTGAAGATGTGCCATGATTTGGCAGTGGCTGATCACGGGGGTGTCACATCCACTTTCAAACTCATGCGTAAATCCTTTTGGTGGCCTTCTTTTCAAGAAGACGCTGCATTGACGTCGGTGCTCAGCCAGTTTGGGACCAAAATAAAGCGTTTCACTTTTGGCCTTCTCAGCCACTGCAGCCGATGGATACAATCACCATCAATATTATCACTGCCTTACCTCTCGCTGCAGGGAATGCTATCATGCTGGCTACTGTTAACTCTTTTGTTAAGATGGCTCATTTTACTGCTCTAAAGAAGCTACCCTCTGTTAAGAAGATGGGACTGATATTTTACAAGCTGCTTTTCAATTACATGGGCTGCCTAAGTTATACTTTCTGATCGAGATGCTCAATTTGTTTTTTGTTTTTGGAAAACATTTTAGAAGTTGGTCCAAAGTGAAGCTGTGTTTTCCTCTGGCTTCCATCCTCAGACCAATGGCCAGACAAAACATGTCTCCCAAAGTCTAGAACACTCTCTTCATTGTTTTTGTATCGGCACACAAAGTGATTGGTCCTCCTTTTTACCCTTAGCTGATTTTTCTTACCACAATGCTGTTCATAGTGCTACCAAAACCTCACAATTTTTCTTTCTTTATGGTTTACTCCATAAGGTGTTTCCTTCTGCCTTTTCTAGTCCTATACTGGTCCCTGCTGCCGCTATTTTCCTGCTGCAACCACAGTATATCAGATGAAATATTTATTCTATTCTTTTGCAGTCAAATACCTGGATGAAAGCCTTTGCTGATCTCCATTGCACTAGTGTTCCTGCGTGTAAGATTGGAGACAAGCTACACCTTTTCTCAATTTTTTTTAATAGATTGTCTCTCTCATACAATTGTAAGCCTTGATTCTATAGTCCTTAAGTCTTAAGATCATTAACAAGGTAGTCTTTCAGGTTTAATTGACTCTACATTGGAAGATTAATTCCATATTCCATTCTTTTCAGTTAAAAATGTACCTGTCAGACCACTTGAGCACCTGGTTTCCAGACCTCTACCTATCCTTCCCAATAGGGATGCTGAATTTGAGGTTCAAGTGATATGTGATTATGCTTTTTTTGGTTCACTGGAAAGGTTACACCCCTAAGGAAAGCTCCTGGGAAGATGCTTTTTCTGTTCATGCTGCAGTTTTGGTCCAGTGCTTTTTTGCCACTTTGCAGATAAGCATGCAGCTTTGGGAGGGGGGCATACTGTTGAACTGATGCCATCCTGCTCAGTGCAGCTTCTTGAGACTACCCTGGGCAACTGGGAAGTGAAGTATGTGCCCATTCCAAGATGGCAGCCATACCTGAACGATCTCCCAATCTAAAATGGCATTCCTTGTTTCCTGATATAATTTCCTGTTTGCAAGGTATATAAAGGAGGCAGTCCTTTTCCTCCTTGTGTTGCAATGCTTTTTAGTGTTCCAGGTGTTGCTCTTTGTACCTGTTTCTACTAGGAGATCTTTCAGTGACTTTGCCCAGATAATTCTCCAGTGCCCTTGTGTCGTCTCATCCTAGCCATCTTACTTCGGAGTATCACTGTCATCACAAGATGTTTGACCCCTGGATTTTTTCTCCATTTGGGGCTCCTTCCTGCAGGCACTAATGCTTAGGTGATACCTAGTGCCAGAGGCATCATGGCTACTAGAAGAGGTCACCACTTCCTCCGACAGACAAGGGCAGTCAAGATTGGGGCCTTGCAGTGTACCCATCCTCAGAAACCTTGAGATTGAAAGCAGTATCATGACACATTATGATTAGAGGTGGTCGGAATTGGTGGAGTTTCATTCATTGGAATTCCATAAAATTACATGAAATCCTGTGAGATTCTGTAGAACTCCTCAAATTGAAGGGTCAGAGTGGGCACTGCAATTCAGACTCAGCAGAGAACTCCTGCAAGTCTAAAGACGGCTGGGAAAGGGGGGCAGATCATAGTCGGAGGGTGTAATCGAGGAGTTAGCTCCGAAGTAAGCTTGGCCCTGCCCCCTCAGCCCCTATAGACCATCCCCTATCTTAATAATCACATATCTGTGTTGAGTTTGAGAGGTTAAAGAGACCTGTTGCACAATGCGATTTGCTATCTCTCCGACAAGCAGATAGTGTTTAAAAGCCTCTTTGGCTCTTCTCAGATGCAGGATATCTGCTAGAAAGGAGACTCCATATACAGGTGTGCAGATGAATTCTGAAAGCTTCTCTCTAGCCTCATCTTAGCCTTTTTGAGCTCTCGCACCACCAACCCTTCAAGATCTGGCCACTAAACTCTCCCCTGGGGCCAAAACCAATGTGAGAAGTTGGCCTGATATATGATGCTCACTAATTCTAGTGATCACCTTGTATCAGTCCAAACAACGCTTATGGTGATTGGTTGTAAGTCAACCTGATAGACCAGCTATCCTAGTAGCGTGGACAAAAGCAGTCTTTAGGCTAAACTCTTTTGGCATGTGAAGCCAGCTGTTTTACCACAATATAACCCCTTGAATACCAAGTGAAAGGACACCACACAGGTTGTTATGAAAATAAACAATCTATTTATTAATAACAACAGCTCTGAGCTCTTTATGAGATCAGAGGGCTAAGCACATGACAATACTAAAAAGGAAATACGAGTTCGCACAATATTTACACAAGTGCCTTAGGGGCACGACAAACCATATGGAGTGGACCATGGGTGGAGATCAAAATTGTGCCCCATAATCTTTGGGATTTCATATATTGCCCGAGGGCTGTGGGAATTTTGCACCAACTTTTGAACCTAGTAACGTGCGACAAAATGTTGTAGTGGTAATGTGAGGGGAAACAGTTAATTCATCTCAGCAAAAGGTGGTACTGTCCCAATAACAGTGTAGACCCTACTGAAACAGCCAAGCACAGCAACACCAAAAATAATCATCTCACTTATATTCTTGTTCTTAGCTAGTGAGAGACTTATGAGACTTAGGAGGTCAGGAGGCACAAGCTCCATTCGTCGCTGCCCCTGTTCCCCTCAATCAATCAATCAATCAATCAGAACACCTGTAAAGTGCGCTACTTACCCGTAATGGTCTCAAGGCACTGAGGGGAGGGGGTGCCGCTACTGCTCGAAGAGTCAGGTCTTGAGGAGTCTTCTGAAGGCGAGTAGGTCTTTGGTCTGACGTAGGTGGGTAAGGAGGGTGTTCCAGGTCTTGGCGGCGAGGTAGGAGAAGGATCTGCCGCCGGAGGTTGTTAGTTGAATGCGGGAGACATCGGCAATGGCAAGGCTGGTGGAGCAGAGCTGGAGGGTTGGGGTGTAGAAGTTGAGTGTGCTGTTCAGGTAGGCTGGTCCGGCGTTATGGAGTGCTTTGTGTGCGTGGGTGAGGAGCTTGAAGGTGATCCCCTTGTCGACCGGAAGCCAGTGTAGGTCACTCAGGTGGGGGTGATGTGACTGCGGCAGGGGACGCTGATGATCAGTCGGGCGGAGGCGTTTTGGATGCGTTGTAGTCGTCGTAGGTGTTTGGCTGGGATTCCTGTGTAGCGTGCGTTGCCATAGTCCAGTCTGCTGCTGACGAGGGCCTGTGTCACCGTTCTTCTTGTTTCGGTCGGGATCCACTTGTAGATCCTGCAGAGCATGCGGAGGGTATTGTAGCAGGAGGAGGAGATGGCGTTGACCTGTTTAGACATTGAGAGGGAGGAGTCGAGGACGAATCCTAGGTTGCGTGAATGGTCGGTGGGTGACGGTGCTGTTCCCAGTGTGGTCGGGCACCAGGAGTCGTCCCAGGCTGAGGGGGTGGGTCCGAAGATGAGTACCTCCGACTTGACCGAGTTCAGCTTCGGATGGCTGCATCCAGTCAACGGCGGCCTTCATTCCCTCGTGGAGGTTGGTTTTAGCGTTGTGCGGGTCCTTGGTGAGGGAGAGGATGAGCTGGGTGTCGTCGGCGTAGGAGATGCTGTTGAGGTTGTGTTGGCGGGCCACTTGTGCGAGGGGGGCCATGTAGATATTGAACAGCATTGGGCTGAGGGATGAGCCCTGGGGGACGCCACAGATGATGTTGGTGGCCTCAGATCGGAAGGGCGGGAGGCGGACGCTCTGGGTTCTGCCAGAGAGCAAGGACGTGGTCCATTTAAGGGCCTTCTTTCGGATTCCTGCTTCTAGGAGATGTGTCTTTAGAGTGCGATGGCAGACCGTGTTGAAGGCGGCTGACAGGTTCAGGAGGATGAGGGCTTATGTTTCGCAGTTGTCTAGTTGGCACCTGATGTCGTCTGTGGCGACGATGAGGGCTGTCTCGGTTCTGTGGTTTCGTCTGAACCCGGGCTGGGACGGGTCCAAAGTGTTGTTGTCTTTAAGGTGGCGGGCCAGTTGCATGTTGACGATTTTCTCGATGACCTTCGCCGGGAACGGGAGCAGGGAGATGGTCCGGAAGTTCTTGAGGTCCTTGGGGTCTGCCTTGGGCTTCTTGAGGAAGGCGTGGATTTCGGCGTGTTTCCAGCATTCCTGGAATGTTGCTGTTTCGAAGGAGATGTTGATGACCTTCCGTAGTTGGGGTGTGATGGCAGCGTCTGCTTTGTTGAATAAGTGGTGAGGGCACGGGTCTGACGGAGATCCTGAGTGGATGGAGTTCATGACCTTGCGTGTCTCGTCATCATTGAAGTTGGACCAGGAGGACAGGCGTAGTTGCGGCGGTCATGGTGTTGAAGCTGTCATGGATGTCAGCGATCTTGTGGTGGAAGAAGATGGCTAGTGAGTTGCACAGTTCTTGCGAGGGTGGTATGTCGTTGGCGCTGGGGTTGGAGAGTTCTTTTACGATGCTGAAGAGCTCTTTGCTGTCATGTGATTTGTTATCCAGGCGGTCTTTGAAGGAGGACCTCTTCGCTATTCTGATGAGGTGGTGATGTCTGCGAGTGGCGTCCTTGTGGGCTGCGCAGTTGTCTGACATGCGTTCATGGAGACATAACTTCTCCAGTTTCCGGCAGGCACGTTTGGAGGTCTGCAGCTCGTCGGTGATCCCGGTGGCTCTCTTGCTGGCGTGGTTGCTGGATGGTTTCTTGAGTGGGGCAAGGGTGTTTGTGCAGTCGTCGATCCACTGTCTGAGGTTGTGGGCTGTGTCGTCTGAGTTGGAGGGGTCGATGGGTGGGTTCTGGGTGAGGGTGGTGATCAGCTGGTCTTCGGTGACTTTGCTCCAGCAGCGGTGAGGCAGCTGTTGGGTGCGGTGGTGCGTGGTTGGTTTGTTGAAGGTGAAATGGATGCAGCGGTGGTCGGTCCAGTGGAGTGCGGTGGTGTGGTCGAAGGCGACGTGGGTGCCTGTGGATGAGATGGGGTCCAGTGTGTGACCAGTGGCATGGGTGGGTGTGGTGACAAGTTGTCTGAGGCCGAGGTTGGCAAGGTTGCCGATCAGGGTGGCGGAGTTGGCATTATTGTTGTTCTTGAGGTGGAAATTCAGGTCCCCGAGGAGGATGTAGTGGGTGCTGGCGAGGTCGGCGATGAAGTCGCTGAATTGTGCTCAGGGTACGGTGGTCTGTAGATGAGAATTCCTCTGAGGGTGGTGGTGGGGTCAGTATGGATCCGGAAGTGCAGGTGTTCGGCCGTGTTGAGGGTGTTGTCTGCATGGGTGGCGACCTTAAGGGTGGACTTGTGGACGATGGCTATTCCTCCTCCGATTCCGTTGGCGTGATCCCTGCGGGTGATCTTGTAGCCGTCCGGGATGGCTATGGCGATGTCGGGCGCCGAGGAGTCGTTCAACCAGGTCTCGGTCAGGAAGGCCACGTCTGGGTTGGAGGTGTCGAGCAGGTCCCAGAGCTCGACGGCGTGTTTGTGTGCGGAGCGGGTGTTGACGAGTATGCAACAGAGGTGTTTGGGTCTGGTCATTGGAGTTTTGGTGGCTCTGTCGCAGGTGAAGCTGCAGGTGTGGCAGGTGAAAGGTCAGTGAGTCCGTTTTGGTGTGGGGGGGTCGCGGGGGTTCGCGGAGTCCAGGGGTTCTGGCGCTGGGCGTGGTCCAGGCACGGACGGGCGCAGACGGGCTTGCCTTTCGCGCCCGCTGCAATTGGCTACTGCGCAGCCGCTGCGTGGCCTGCATAAGAGGAGGGGAGGGAGGGAGGAGCAGCTGGGAGGCGGGAGCAGGGTATCCAAGGGTGAACAGGGTTGTGGGGCCGCAGGGATGCAGTGGCGGGAGGGAGGGAGCGTGAAACGGCAGCGGCAGGTAGGCAGGAGCAACGAGTCAGCTGGCGGCTGTGTGGTGGTGTAGGGATCGACCTGCCTGTGAGCAGGGTATTGTAGCAGGAGGAGGAGACGGCATTGGCCTGTTTAAACATGGAGAGGGAGAAGTCGAGGACGAATCCTAGGTTGCGGGCCACTGTCTCAGCTGCACCCCAGCAGTGCTCTTGCATCTTCTGCAGTAAGCATGGGCGGATTTTGCGGATTTGCAATCCGCGGATTTGCGGATTTGCGAATTTGCGGATTGCGAAAATCCGCAAAACCCGCGAATTCTCGGGGATTTTGCCGATTTTTTTTGGGTGTGTGTTCGCACGGGTTTCTGCAAGTTCGCGAGGGTTTTGTACAATTTCGCAAATTGCAAACTTACTTGTCGGGTCGCCAGTTTTGCGAACTTGTTGTTTCTACGTGCCCAGCCTGTTTGCAAGGCTTTCTTCATCACTGCCACCCTCTGTCACCACTGGCACTCTCTTTGTTCACCCATGCCACCCTCTGGCTCACCCATGTCACCCTCTGTGTCATCACAGCACCCTCTGGTTTACCAGTGTACATTATTGGGGCAAAGCAAAGCACTGCCATCCTCTGTCAACACTGGCACTCTGGTTCACCCATGCCACCCTCTGGCTGGCACACCCATGCCACCCTCGGTGTCATCATTGCACCCTCTGGTTGACCAGTGAGTGTACATTATTGTGGCAAAGCAAAGCACACCTGCTAAGTGCTTTAAGTTTTGCAAACAACAACACCTGCCCTGCCCCAACTGACATTAATGAAGGCTGGCACCTGCTTGTCTGCTCCCTTTCCTTTTTGTTGCAATGTAAATTTTTTTTAACAGGATGCAATGGCATACTTCTAACTATTCTGTGACTGTCAGAGCAGGGTCACACAATAGTTGCAAGTAGGCAACCGGATTCTGGAGGGCCCCTTCAGGAAGCACTACAGGGAAATGGTTACAAATGATGAGCTCGAACTTTTGCACCTGCTCGTTGGTTTTGCTTTTGCAAAACTCGTTTTTCGGTAATTTCACGTTATTCGCGAGGCTCGGCGTCGTGCGAAATCGACCGTGAAAGCAGCGAAGTCGTGCGAGTTACCCCAAGGTTGAATATGGGCGCCGCCATTTTGTTTGCGTGACGTATTTCCGTTTCCGCCCGCTATGTGTAATCTCGCGGAATGAGCGCCTTGCGAATGCAAGTTCGCACTAGTTCGCGAGAGAAATCGCGTGCGAACTTACTTACGCGCACGTGATCGGGCCGCCATCTTGTTTTTCATTCATTCCTATGTGTCTGGGCATGGTGTTTCTATCCTCTCTATATCTCTGCCATTCTTTGCTTGTTTTAATATTTTTTTGATCTATTTAACTTTTTTTCTATCCCTCTAATTTTCTAGGTCTATATTTTTGTGTTTTAGGCTACTTTTGTATACTTTTCAACTACTTTTTTAAACTTTTATTTTCTTCTTCTCTAGTCTTATTCTTTTTCATTTTGTCTCCTTGTTGCTAACACCTGCCCAGACCATGGTGAAGCCAGCTGTGAAGCTGCCCAAGACGGGCCCCGCAGCCCGTGCCCGGCTCCCGTGTGGCCGTTTGAGGGCGGAAATGGTGGTGCCCAGGGACATCTTCAGCCCTGAGGAGGTGGGCGCACTCGTTTTCTATGTAAAGCGCCGCCTCCCCAGGACCATCGCGGCAGGCGGCAGGATCGCTGGTGGCTACACCAACCGCCAGGAGCGACGGAAGCGGTGGGAGCAGGTGTGCCGGGCCCTGTTTGACATCTCGGGGGTCCAGCGCACCTACAACCAGGTGACCCACCGCTGGACCGATATCCTGGACCGGGAGCGCGACCTGCTTGACCTGCTGGGAGTGGAGGTTCCCGGGCTTGGTGAGTAGTAGTAGCAATTTTCTCATCACTCACTACTCTGTTTTTTCTCCTGCTCTGTGTGTTATATTGCAAATGTTTGTTTTACATTTTTTACAAAGAGCAATAATGCTGCCGATTACATTGATAGGAGAGGTAAATTAATATTTCAAAATCTTCTATGCATTTCAGGTGCACTGCTCTCCTTCTCTGTGGCGGTGCCACTGCTTATTTGTTTTCTATTTTGTGTTCATTTAATTGGGCTGAGTAATGTATGAGTGTACTTTACAGAACTGCGTAATGCTAGACACAAAGGGGCGGATTTACAAGCCCCTTGCGCCACGTTTACGCTGCCTTACCTGACGCACAGCGACGTAAACGTGGCGCATCCCTGCGAGTCATGTACAACGTGATGCATCTAGGGAGATGTGCCACGTTAAGACCTGGGCCTGAGCCACAATGGGTGCGTTCCCATGCAGGGGGGGGGTGGGGGGTGGCGGTCAGGCAGCTGTGCGCCTCGCAAAATAGTTGGTTCTTGTTCTTTCTAAATGTTTGATTTGGTTGACAAGGACATCGACAAGCAGCAATCATCAATGTTTTCTGTTCTTTCTTTCATGTTGTACGTCAGGTCCGCCCAGGGGCAAGCGGACGGAAAAGGAGGATGCTGTGGCTCCAAAGGAGGAGGATGCAGGCCAGGGCGGCGAGTGCTCCTTTGCTGGCCCCAGTAAGTTTTCATTTAAATATAGAGGACCTATTGTTGTCCAAGCGTTCCTAATTTAATTTTTTCAAAATAGTGTTTAGATAGGAGCAAAATCCATAAGACTACTGTTGCAGGGACAATTCTCCACAAACCGAACTATGGACACCAAAGACCAGAGTAATAATATTTCAGAGTGGCGTGTTTGGCACACTGTATAAACCTGGTAGTGTCAGCGGCACGGACTCCTCCTTGCAAAAATTGCAAAACCTTTCGCTCAGTCACTCTAGTCTGGAGGACCAAAAACCACAGAGTCTATTCAAGTTTAAAAGCTTTATTAAAAGTAAAAGTAAACACATATATTAAAATAAAGTTAGCTGGAAATGGAAAAGTGCTTGGTGCTGAGTTGATGAGTAATGGAACACATTTCTTGTGGTCGAGCCGAGCTTTCACCTGGTTTGAAGTTGATGTTGCTCTTGTCCTTAGAAGTCCAGCTTCTGTCTGTTCAGAGAAAAATGGTGTGTGTTAAAATTAAGCAAGCATTCATCAATTGTGACAAAAAAGTGCAGCAAGACAACAGCCTTCCCTGGAAGGAGGGACATTTTTACTTTAGACTAGAGTAGACAGTCAATTACTTTTTCTGTTGTTTTCACATTTCTTCATTCCTAGACCAAATACTAGTGAGTGGTTTAATCTAACATTCTTAAATCTACTTTGTAGGTGGAACATCTGGTGGCGGGGCCAGCTCGGATGTGGTGGTGGTGATCGACTCCGAGGACAACTCTGGGGAGGAGGCGACGCAAGTGGCCCAAGAACAGACTGTGAGGAAGCAGACAGTGGTGGTGGCGGGTAGAGGTATGCTGGATCATGGTACTATCTGACTCTTAGATAGCATATGATGTGTATCTACAGAGAGTAGACGGTCACTGGATGAACTACGAAAATACTATGAAATGTTTCCAGGGGGGGGGTGCAACATCATCACCATCTCCTGAGTCCTACTCCTGAAATGATTGAGCACAAGTATTAAATACATTTTTTTAAAATCTAACACGACATAGAGCTTAAATAAACAAAGAACCCCATAGGGGGAAGAGAAAAATATTGTGCGGCACCACAGCAGACGACCTGGCAACTACATTAAAACAGAGGGAAAAACAAAAAAATGCCAGAAAAAAACAATTCAATCTAAATCAGGAGGATGTGGTTATAGAGCATGGGTCCTCACAAACTTTCTCTCGGGGCCAAATTGACAGTGTGGTTTGTGGCCAAGGGCCGCACCGAAGGGGGCAGGGTCAGTGGGGGAGGGGGGTGGATCTAGAGCAACAAAAAAAACTATGACCATGAGGTTGAACTCATGCCCCTGCAGCGGATGCCTTCGTCCACTGAGCCACCAGACCTGGCATACACATTACACACATCTTTCTTTCTCTCTCTCTCTCTCTGTCTCTCTCTCTGTCTCTCTCCCTCCCTCTCTCTCTGTCTCCCTCCCTCTCTCTCTGTCTCCCTCCCTCTCTCTGTTTCCCTCTCTCTCTCTCTCTCTGTCTCCCTCTTTCTGTCTCCCTGTGTCTCCCTCTACCTCGCTGTCTCTCTCTCTCTGTCTCCCTCCCTCACCCTCCCTCTGTCACCCTCTGGCTCCCTCCCTCTCTCTCTCTCCTTCTGTCTTCCTCTCTCTCTGTCCCTGTCTCTGCCTCTATCTGTCTGTCGGTCCCAGCCTGCTGTAATTACCTTATTGTAATTTGTCACTGGGCCAGCACTGGATGGACCTGCGATCCAGGGGGGGCAAGCGCCCCCCCTTGCCCCTCCCTGCGGACGCCCATGATACTGGCCTGAATAGTTTTGTACTGCGCTGGCTAGTTGCTAGTTGTACTGTGACACAACTTCCTGCTGAATCATTTTGTGTTAATCATATTCTTAAAGAGCATTGGTTACAGATTATGTCTTTCTTTCTTCATATAGTTGGTCATACTAAAACATCAAAACCAACAAGGAGTATGCAGGCTCTACTGGCCCGGCAACGGAGGCTGGATGCTACTGTTGCCCAATATCGGCGGCTGGTGGAACTGGAGGGGGAGGACACGCAGTCCAGTACATCAAATGGGACATCTGCATCCTCCTCCGTGACCCCACGTTCTGCCGGTCAGCGCAGTGCTCCGGCGAAACGGAGCCGTGCTGGCAGACGCCAACGCCGAGCAGCAAAGGCTGCCCCTCACAGTACTCTAAAGGCTCGCTTGCGCTGTGCAATCCACAGAGTGTCCGACCTGGAGGCGGAGGTCCGGAAATTGAAAGAATATCAAAATTTGTTGGAGGGCCTCCGCTTAGACCACGCCACCCTCCGGGAGCAGTACGATGTCCTGGCCCTAAGGCATGATGCCCTGGAGGCCAAAGTCAACACCATGCATCCCTAGAGTGTCCCTTGCCCCTTTTTTAGAGACTTTTGGGGGGTGGGAATTGGGAGTTGGGGACTTTTGAAGGGCTATTTATTTGTTGGGGTTAGGGAGGGTCTTGCGGGAGTTTATTTTGTTAGGGATATAAAAATGTACTTTTTCAAACTTTATCTGAACATACCTGTTTTTTACTACTTTTGAGCCTGGTGGGTGGTGGTTTTGCAGTAAGTTCGTTTTATTGAACACTGTCATCGTGTTGGTTCACGTGCAATTGGCCAAATGTTTTCCAAAGTAAATGCCTGTCACAGAGTTTGTTAATTCAAGAGTCCTAGGACTTTACTACTAGTACCACTGTCACTCTCTCGCCTCTCCTAATACTCCATTATACTACCTCCCATCCAAACGCTTATCTTACCTGTAATTTGTGTTTGAGGGCTGGCTCCACCTGGAATTCACAGTGTCCTAAAGCGTTCTGCAGCAGGGCCCCAACTGGAGTTTCCCGGCGTGGATTTTCTGCAAAACAAAATAAATCAACATTAGAAATGTGGCAGCGGTGCTCACAGACCCCAAAAACCTAGAAGCCCCACAGACAGCACCCCTAAGACAGGCAAGCGAGCAATAATAACGCCTAAACGTTCACGTGTAATTGGCCAAATGTTTTCCAAAGTAAATGCCTAACCAATTTCATCCCGTATTAGACCTTGCCAGCAATGGCCCAGCCAAGACCCGTAAACCCAAGCGCAAACAAGTGTGACACCCCACAAACAGCCAAAAAGCAAATCGGGGAAAAAAAGTCACACTTAGCAAAATGTATTTAAATGAGGACTCACTACTTCCAGTCCCTCTTTAGGGGACTCGTCAACGTAAGTTTATTCATTGTGCAGAATCCAGGCATCAGCATTACGGGAAATGGATAGGGTGAGTCTGGAGGAGGAGGATAGACGACCAGGACTGAGTTCTTGTCAACTAACTGTTGTGAACCTGAGGAATGCTGCAGCATCAAAATCAAGACAGTTCTGCTGATGGGCTTGTTGTTTGATTGGGTGATTACAGTTTTGTTGTGAATGTGATGAAGCACTTGCTAAACAAAGAAAGACAGACACACAGGAATAAAAGTGAATAAGGACGAAAAATAAAGTTAATGATTCATTGACTCATTTTCAGAACTCGCTGTCAGGGAAGCAGAACTCGTCCTCATACTCTGAAAATTCAGTCGGTAGTACTTCTGGTAACTGAGGAGAACTTTCCTCAGGTAGGTCGGTGTCCTCTTCTTCCTGCGTGCATTCTCATACTTTGTAATCTGGTGGTATGAAGTGCTGGTTCATCTTTATCATGGTGAGCCGCTCCACATTCGCGGGCAAGAGGCGGGACCTTTTGCAAGTCACAATGCCACCAGCAGAACTAAAAACACGTTCTGAAGACACGCTTGCGAGTGGGCAAGACAAGTAATTGATAGCCAGGTTGGTGAGCTCTCGCCATATGTTTCTTTTCCCATGCCAATACGCCAATGGGTCCTCAGTAATATTGACCGCTGTTGAGTCATCCAGATAGGCCTGCACCATTGAAACAATGTTCTCCCGGATTCCTGTACTTTGCACTTCTGTGTCCTTTCTGGGACAAGGAAACCCTAGCTCACTTAGCCAATCCGCTTCAGACATATCGCCTGGGCCTGATGCAGATGATACGGTTGCTGGTGTGGTTAACGGCTCAGAGGAAAAGTCACTCACTTCTGCCACAGGCACAGATGCAGAAGTGTTTTTTTGGGACGCCTGATGGCCTGCTGAATCACTAGTAGTACTGTCTTCTCCTACAGTTTCCTTCCGCTCTCTTTCAAAACGAATGGCTGACTGAGCTAGCCAATCTTTGTATTTCAAAAGGAATTATTACTTTGCCAAACAATGGCTTTTTGTAACGTGGATCCAGAATAGTAGCACAAATGTAGTGCTGTTGTTTCTTGATATTTACAAGCCGTTTATTGCTAACTAGGCGTTGTAATAATCTCTGCGCCAACTCATATGCTTTATTCTTTCCAGCATCTTTTAATTCTGAAGACACCACCTTGACTTGGTGCTCGAGCTTCAGCAACAATGGGATAGCTTTGCTCAAAGAATAGTCCTCCCTGCTGACTTCACGCGTGAAGAACTCAAAAGGACGAAGCATGTCTGTCAGGCTTTTAACTAGCTGCCATTGCTCCACCGCTAGCATCATTTCTGTCGTATCACCACCCAGGTTGTAGAAATACTCATTGACTACTGGAAACAGCTCATGCAGACGCTCAAGCATGTAGAAGGTTGAGTTCCAACGTGTTGCCACCTCCTGGATAAGTGCTTTCACTGGCATTCTACGTACATTTTGCTGGCGCCTCAGCTCCTTCCGGGCCTTAAAAGAATGGTTGAAATGTGTGCATATTCTTCTGCAGATGGTCAGTATTTTGTCGACTGCAAGTTCTTTTTTCAAGAACTTTTGCACGACAAGGTTCATACAGTGCGCCAAACACGGCACTCTGAAATAGTAACCGTTCTCCATGGCCTTAACTACATTGCTGCCATTATCAGTAGAAACATAACCAACCTTGCAATTTCTTGGGGG
Source organism: Lissotriton helveticus (assembly GCF_964261635.1). Classification (NCBI taxonomy): domain Eukaryota; kingdom Metazoa; phylum Chordata; class Amphibia; order Caudata; family Salamandridae; genus Lissotriton; species Lissotriton helveticus. The sequence continues at coordinate 1,072,352,091 of NC_136057.1, forward strand.
CAGCCATTGCGAGACCTTTTTGTTAAAGTCATCCAAAATGTTGGCTGCAGTATGAGTTTTCTCCATGCCAAACATGGCTAATGTTGCATGTTTACGAGCACCCTTAAAAATCTCGACCAAGTCACCACCTGCATTTATCTGTTTTGCAACCCCTGAAAAAGAGACCCAGTGTGCAGTGATGCACATGTAATCAAGGGCTTGGCAACTGGTCCACATGTCTGTTGTCAGGTGTATAGTGTGAACAGCACTCTTCTGCAAAGCTGCCCCAACCAACTCAAGCACCTCTTTATGTAGTGCTGGAACAGCAACCCTGGCAAAATAGAACCGGCTAGGAACCTTCCATTTAGGGGCCAGTGTTGCCACGAGTTCAAGAAAACCCACACCTTCGACAAACGAAAAAGGGAGAAGGTCCACCGCTAGCATTTTAGCCAGCTTAGTGTTATACAGGCGTACAATTGGGTGGTTGCGTTGAAATTGCGCATCTGAGGAGAACATGTTTGTTATGGTGCGCTGGACAAATTTACTGGATGATGCTGGTGCCTTCTTCGACCCACTTCTGCTCAGTGTTGACATTTTCCGCATTGGTGTGTCTCCCAGACTCTCAGTGTGCCTCCTATGTGTTCCGGAGGGTGTGGTGCTGCCAGGGGTACTGGGTGCAACCGGACAAATGTCTGACGCTTCTTCTACCTCCCCGTCATCTTCAGATGAAACACCTAGTATGGGTATATTTTGGCCACTTGCCCTTTGGGATTGCTTTCCCTTGATGTTTGCTAGGTGCGCAAACCATTCGACAGCGTGCCTTCTTTTAAGATGACCTATCTGGCCTCCGGTTCCATAGTTGGTACCAGTCTTACCACGGCTAACTCTAGTCTTACAAATGCAACAAGCGGCTATGTTATCATACTTTGCATGGACACTAAAAAAGTTCCAAACTTGGGACTGGAAACTTCTGGTTTTGCCGCACGAGATGATACTGCCAATGCCAGATGAAGCAGTGGTGGATGAGCCTTGCAGGCATCTACTGGGTTGTGCAATTATTGCAGCAACCCTACTTGAGGGAGTCGAGCTGGATGGAGTCCCCCTCTGGGGAGAAAATATGGGAGCTGTAGGTTTTGTTGAACTTGTTGTACTACTTGACTGCGTTGGTGGTGCTACCAGTGCCACGTCGCCAGGGTCACGCTCAGCATGACGTCGGGATAGGGTATAAATGTCTGTCTGCTGCATGGCTGGTGTGGCTGGAATGACGTGTGTGATGACTAGGTCATTGCTGTCATCCTGTTCAACAACATCAGAATGCACCACTTCATCAAGTCCGACGTTCGGATCCATAAGTATGAGCTTTCCGGGGCCCTTCCTTTTAACATTTGATACCATTCGCAGCTCATGGTGTGCCTCCCACTCAGACGTCGGAGATGGTTGCCAATCTAGATCCAGATCATCTGATGGAGCGGGGCTTGAAGAGGAACTTCTACACACACTCCTTGATCTTTTCCTTGCTGGAGAGCTGGGAGAAAATGAATCATCAGGAGGAGTGCCTTCGTCTTCCTGACATGATACCCCGGCTCCAAAGTCAATTTCCTCCTGTGCCCCTACTTCTGGAAGAACAACCATTGTGGGCACTTGCACCGCTCCATGCGCCGCTACATGGGCCTCTTCACTGACCTCTACTTGCAACTCTCCATGGACCTCTCCTTCTCTGCCTTCTCCTTCTCTGCCTTCTCCTTCTCGGCCTTCTCCTTCTCGGCCTTCTCCTTCTCGGCCAGCTCCTTCTCGGACAGCTCCTTCTCGGACAGCTCCTTCTCGGACAGCTCCTTCTCGGACAGCTCCTTCTCGGACAGCTCCTTCTCGGACAGCTCCTTGCGCATGTACTTGTGCTTGTACTAGTAGCCCATGCAGTTGTTGTTGCGGCTTTGGTTGTTGAATAGTACTTATGAGATGAGTTACAACCTGTGTTGATGGTGTGCTGCTACTTTCTTGCGATGAGCCAACATCACTGGTCGTTGGTGATTGAACCACTAAACAGGCTACCTGTGCAGCACTCATGGTGGGCCTTCGTTTTTTCCACAAAAATTTAGTGGTCGAGCCACCAGTCTCCTTGGTAAGTGGTGCCACTTGCTTCTTCTTCTCCTTAGTAGAGACATCTTTCTTGCAAGAGGAGCTACGGGCACCTCTTTTTGGAGCCATCTTCTTCAGATGTCGGAACAGCAGGCCGCAGCAGGACTTCTTGCTGGCACTGATGCTCAACGATGATGCGGAGTTATTGACTTTGTGCACCTAAAAGCAAACGAAGACAGAGGAACATCAGTAAATATATGTTGCATATGTAGCGCTTCAATAAATAGTTTGCAAGTAGGCATTTATGAATACACACGTGCACACCACACAATATGGAAATTTCAAAATTAAGAATTGCTAAATTTTTGGGAAACAGGAATTTAACATTGATCCAAGAGAGCACACACAGAGAGGGTTATAGTTTCATGTACCACTGACTCCCCCTGGGCACAATGGGTGAAAGCAAGGCAAAATGGGTGCAGGCCTATGGCACAAAGCTCACTGCCTGCCTTCAAAATGGCCGCTTGACCCCCATCCACATGGCCAGGACCATGCCTCAAAATGGCCCCCACCAACATAGCCAGCCCCCAACCCCTACTCCAAAAAATCAAAAAACACAACACCAATCAAATCACCACAATCCAATGCCATCCATCAAGTTTCAGAAGGTTTATGCTGCCTGCTGGTGGTTTTCTGGTGCAGAATTGCAATGTTTGCAATTTCGCGAGTGCGAGATTGTTGCTTCACGACGCGAACGTGGCGAAAAACCAGCAAAATTCGCGAACAGACCGATTCTGGGCCCCCTGGGCATGATAAAATCACAGCACACTGGGTGCAGGCCTATGACACAAAGCACACAAACTGGCTTAAAAATGGCCCCTAGACCCCCACCCACACGGGACCAGGCAATAAAATGACCCCCACCCACATAGCAAGCCCCCAACACCACCCCAAAAAGTCGTAAAACACACAAAAATCACCACAATCCAATGCCATCCATGCCCTGGCCAGAATCATGTTAACATTCAACAACACAGTTGTATCATGCATGCACCCATAACTAAGCCTGGTAGTTTTCAATTCATGTGCAGAATTGTAATTTTTACAATTTCGCGAGTGCGAGATTGTTGCTGCGCGGGACGCGAGCAGTGCGAACACAGGCAAAATTTTTGTTTAAAAATCCAATTTTCGGGTAATCCGCGGGAGTTCTAGGTCCCCTGGGCATAATGAAAGAAATCAGAGCAGACTGGGTGGGCCTAGGGCACAAAGCACACTGCCTGACTTCAAAATGGCCGCTTGACCCCATCCACATGGCCAGGACCTGCAGGACCATGCCTCAAAATGGCCTCCCACCAACATAGCCAGCCCCCAACCCCACCCCAAAAAGTCAAAAAACACACACAAAAATCACCACAAACAAACAACATCAACTTATCAACTTACTTGTGAAATCAAATTTCGAATCCAAAAGGCCTCAAAACCAAATCTCCAGCAGCATCCATAAAAAGTAATCCTTCCCAGTCAAGATCGAATTCAAAGTGGCCAGGAAATGGACTAAGCAATGGGAGGAGCTTGCTGGACAGGAACAGGAAGTTGGAGACTGGGCCACTTCCTTCACCCCTCCCCAATTGTAATTTTTTTAATTTCGCGAGTGCGAGATTGTTGCTGCCCGCGCCGCGGACCGCGAGTAATGCGAACACAAGCAAAAAATCCGCAGCGCGCGGATTTGCGTATTTTCGCTACATCCGCGAGAGTTCGCGGATTGCGGATTTACCGAAAATCCGAAAAATCCGCGAGCGGAACGGATTTTACGACCATGCTTATTCTGCAGATCCAGTGTGGACACCTCCACAAGCAGCCTGCTTGCCCCTCCTGACCGAATATATGACATTACAACCCAAAAAATTACAATGCATGCTTTTATAACGCGGTTTTTACATTGCAACTACCGTTACAGCGCATGATTTTACAACGCATGCCATTACCAGGCATTTTTGAAAACATCCATAACAACGCATTCCATTGCAACGCATACCATTACAACACATACCATTACAACGCATAATACTTTTAGGGTAACAGTAGGGTAAGTTTTGGATAGTGTAGGGGTAAAAATTACTATATCCACTCTAGTGAGTGCAACAGTAGGGAAAGTGTTGGATAGTTTAGGGGTAAACATTACTATTCCTATCTACCCCAAAACCCATACCCACCCTAAAACTAAAAACTCTCCATTACTTCCCTTATAATGCATTGTAATGGCATGTGTTGTAATAGTATGCGTTGTAATGGCATGCTTTGTAGTGCCATGCATTGTAATGGCATGTATTGTAATGGCATGCGATGTAAAGCCAGTTGCATTGTAACAGTTGCATAGTAAAAGCAGTGCGATGTAATGACTGCGTTGCAATGGATGTTTCCCCTCCTGACCCAGCTCCTACCAGAATTGAAGGAGCTGTTGCTGCTTGGCATCCTCCTGTCAGTGGAGGACCTGTTGCTGAGAGAGAGGACATGGTTGTTGGGACAGAAGGCGAAAGGAATGGAGTGGGAGGAATATTCACTGGAGAGACAACTCCGGTAAGGAAGGGTAGAGACAGTCTCTAAATGCAAGACTGCTGTCAGTTACATTTCAAAGACCGAACGGAGAGGAAAGTGAAAGCAGCAACAGGTCCTGGCTCGCTCTGGCAGCACAAAGTGGTCACATGCCACAGCAAGTGTCACCTCACCCCCCACATTCCAGCCTTCTTTCCCTGTGGGTATTGGTTATTGAGTGCTCTACAGTCTACACTTATATAGGGTTCGAGGAGTCATTGAGAGTGTCCTCTTATCCAAACTCAGAGAGACCTTGTGACTAAGTGCTGCTTAATTCCCCCAATGGCGAAGCAGCAGAATTTATTAGTAATTCTGTGTTACATGAGTAACTCATAATTACTAAATTCCTCCAATTGCTGGACCAATAAAAATACCACCCACCTCTAAATATGACTTCATTCCAAAGGGATCCAGTTGTCTTTCTGAGTAAATCAGAGGAAACCTATTGTTTACCACTTCATTAACCAGGTTCCCTGGAATACTGGGTTGCAGCTTGTTTCTAATGTTCTACAATATCTTTGCAGCACAGTATTTTAAACTCAGCATTTTGATGCCCATGTACCACTTTCATCATAAATGTATTTAAATAAAAATGATTAAATCCATCTATTATAAGAGTGAAATATGGGAATGAAACTTAGTGACTATACCAATTCGGTTAATTACATTGAGACCCCAGAGCTGTGCTATGATGCAGATGATGGTGGCAGTGCTATTGTTAGTGAAGTGATAGACCATGCTACCTTTAGCTTTCAGAGGATATGCCCACTGGCCTATTCCAGGTGAAAAATGTCAATCCAGTCCTCTTTATTAGGGTATTTTACCTTTGGGTAGCATGAGACATGTATAGTGGACACTTGTGTACTCTTTGTCTGTTTGTGGCAGAGTATGAGGTGTGTTTACGTCTTTTACTAAGTTCATGGCAAAGTCGATTTGATTTCACATATGAGCGCCACTCCACAATGGTGGTTGGTTTTGTTCAATGCTGTGTACCACAATGAGCCGCTCCCAGTCTTAGTGTTGCTAGTGTAGGATGTATGACAACGCGTGCTTTTACAACGTGTCTTTTACAACGCAAGTCGTAACCACGACTTGCGTTTGGGGCGCGGATAGTAAGTAATATAATTTACTATTCAAACACCAGTCCCGGTGGATACTAGGGAAGGTGTGGGAATAGTAAATTTATTATTCTTTATCCTCTAGCGCCCTCCAGCGCAAGTTGTGGTTACGACTTGCGTTGTAAAGGACGCGTTCTAAAAGTACTGTGATGTAAAATCCGCGTCGAAAAGGATGTTCCCCATAGTGTAAGTTACAGTGTTAAAATGTGAGTGTAGGCATCTCACAAAAAGTGAAGGACTGGTCTCACACACCACCGGGTGTCATGCTTCATCATTGACCAGTCCTCACCCTCTAAAAATTCGGTTTGATAGAGGGTGGGCATACACCTGATGACAGAGATGCACATCTAAACTAAGTGGGGGCCCAAATAATATATAAAGTGATTTAAAAGGCCATTATAGGTGTCAGCTTAAATTGTAATAGTGCCGGCATCCATATGGTAGTTAAAAATAAGGTGATCGGTGTCATATGGATATTAGTGTCCCCACACCGCTCTGAGTGAGGTCAACATGCTTCTGCCTATAGGCCCATCCAGGTCCGCGGCATTCATCAGGACCTTGAACTAACGGGCTCCACTCTTACCACACTCTGGGGAGAGGGTTCCACTTGGTGGGGTGAATATAATCACACTCCACTCCTGGACTGGCTAAGTCTTGTACGCCTGTAATAAAAAACAAAGACAAACCTAATAACACTGTTATTGTAACTAGCAAACACAATATCTGAGTGAGCCACAATCACCACATTTGCTAACGTGAGTGACTATTTAGTGCAACAGTCAAGTGGAAAACAATCTGTGCACCAATGCTGGGGAACTCGTTCCCCACTGCGCTTACCCTGAGACGAGGTCAAATTGGCCCCATAGGAGGGAAGGGCAGATGGACCCTTTTGGGTCTTGGAACTAGAAAAAGAGAGAAGAGCAGACAATCATACTATTAATAGCCCCTCTGGGTTTTCACAAGAATCCGCATTTGTGTCTCAAAAATTGTAAAAATTGGCCGTGTGACCTGTAAAGGAAATCCCATTCATAACCACATTCATACTCTTACTGTCCAATGACGTGATCTCCGCCTCTAAGCCTAGGACTGCATGCTTCCGCTCCTCGCTGGTGAAGTGAGCTCGCTGGTTGCTCGTATTTATACTCTAGGGGCGAGTGCTAATTGAAAAATTGGCAAGTGAGTGAGCGCTACTGCGAGGCAGCTTTGTGAGTTCCGGTGTCTAATTAATACCCATTAAAAAGTGCTCACAGTGTGCCTGGCTGCCCGAATATGGTAACCGGAATTGTCTCCATGTTGGCCACATCACGAAGAGGGCGTGTGTGAGCCGCTGGGTAGGCGGCCGTGATGGCAGTGACTATCCCTTGATCATGCTCAGAGTGTTTCAAGTGATGGGCGCATGTTCGTAAATTAGATGGAACAGTGTTGTCCTTCTAAGCTAAGCTGGCGTTCGAGTTTGTACTGCGCATGCGCGGTACACATGTGCTGCCGAAAGTGTAGACAAGAGATTACACAATAGAGAGCCTGCTTGAGCAATAAACTCCGAATAGGCCGTCCTTGCCAGATTGGCGTGAATCTATTAGTGGCGCATGTGCACGATATGTATCGGAGCGCATGCAGGAGCAAAAGGTCCCTCATATGAGAATAACTAAAAGTTATAGTGTCTGGTCTGATTTATTGACGATTAAAGTTGTGCTAGCGATGCCCTGGTGTGGGCATGAATAAATAAAACCCTTTCTCAGAGTCTATTCATATCTCATCCACATTTGTACTTGCCATTTTCTAATACAGAAAAAAGGAGTGAAGAGTCAATTTTCAAGGCTCTTGAGTTTATATGAATGTATAAACAACAAAAGTCATGTTGTTGTATATTAGTGTGTTGTTCAATGGTAGTGGCTATGCAAATGGACTGTTAGGTGAGAGGATGGGTCTCCTTGGAGAGTCTAGAGTTGCCCATGACCCTCTGCATGTGATGATCATGCAGTGTCCAAGACCCTTGTAATGAAGGACCACACCTCATACTGCAAATCTTTTCAAGATTTTCCCCCATCCAAGTGAAAATGCACAACAGAGTGTTCAAGGAAAATGTGATCTGAACACAGCACTCTGTTGCTGACTACCGTTTCTCCAAGCAGAGGACAAGCTAGGGCCCAAAATTCAAAAGAAAGCGCTTTTGCACCAATACAGTGCAAGAAGAAGTTTCTGACTAAGAAAGATCTGGACTGCACCTTCCAGAAAGAATGCCACTCACCAGGAGGTCCAGGGACCATCTGAACCGAAGGCACCTCCCAAGGAAGCTACTGTGGGAGTCAGCTCGAAGACATGAAGTCCTTTCCAGCCAACTGCTTGAGTCTGTCATTGTACCATAATCTACATTGTCTATGGCCTAGGAGAACCATCATTGTCTGCTGCATTTGTTTGTGAGGACCCCTGACCCCATCGGTGCTTCAGGAAAGCCATTGTGTGTTTTCAAGTAGCTCACAAATGTGGAGAAGTAACTGGAGAATACCACCCCAAATCTGGGACCCTGAAGCAGATCTTTCTAGTTGGCCTGCATCCACAGATAATTAAACAGTGCTCCTTTGTATCTAGAATTATCTTTGCTGTTGTCAGTGACCACAGACTATGTTGTCATGCGTGTCAAGATTTATTTATGCATGCAGACCACCTGGTTGCTGATTTCCGTACCCCATGGTTCCTGTTTTGAACCTGTACTGATTTAACTTTGCATTTGTATGCTTATGATGTGTCTATGAAGTGCAAATGAAAGACCTAAAGCAGGCCAACTTGTCATTTTATTTTCACAGGCATTAAATGCGGTGTTGGATCACCAAGATCTCAAGATAACGGGACTGAGAAAAAACAATTCCATTCTTGAGTGAACCCATTGTTTGTAAGAGTGGTAGCTGAAGAGGAAAGCAATGAAGAGGATTATCTTGGGTGCCCTACCCTGTACAAAGAAACAGGGTAATTAGCAGTAAGCTCCTGGATACACTTTTGAACAAAATGTATTTTTCAAGTATCCTATATATTGATGTAGAGATCAAGTATGAGTTGCCCCCTGTTACCTCAATTGAATACCTTGCCTAGAAAAAATATACACGGTGGTGTTACAGGGGCAGGTTTAAAGCATGCAGACTGGTTGCTGAATAATGGAGATCTCACTTTGAGCCTGAAGTCACCCTAATTAATGTATGTGTGGGAGAAATTGGGTGACTGGTTGAGGGAGGTCAAAACCACTCCAGTAGCAATCACATTCCTTGTAAGAGTGAGGCTCAAGCAAACTCCAAATTAAGCTGTGCTCAACCCTCTGATAGCTTGGCACAGAGCAGTCGGACTTAACTTAGAGGCAATGTGTAAAGTATTTATTCAGCACTCCAAACTGTATTAAAGTAAGAACACAACACAATAAAAATCCCACAAAACATTAGAAACATTTAGTAAACTTTAATAAATGAATCAATACCAAAACAACAAAAATAAAATCAGTAGAACCAGAGATATGCAATTTTAAAAATTTCAGTAAAAATAGCTGCAAAGTTGTCAAAGCGCCGCTCACAGCTATCTGGTCGTGTGAAAGTGGGAGAAAGCCTAATGTTTTGCGCGGCCACGATGGAGCACGGGTTGGACAATGTGACCAGGTTAGTCTTGCTAAAAATGTACTTTCTCAGTTCAGCGCAAAGAGCCCCTTTTACAGTGGAGGAGCCGTTAGACCCAAGGAAGTTTGAAGAATGTCATTGTTGCAGCGTGAAGAGCAGACCGGGCATCACAGATGGTCATCACTGTAATGTGAAGATCCTATTGCCATGACAGGCAATTTAGCCTGAGCTTCATAATGGCACTCCCTGCAAGCGGTTACTGCTGTAGCACAAATGCTCATGTTGTTCGAACTTCGCATTGGCTGGCAGTGCGAGCGACAAAGTGTTGGCGCCAACGGGACAGTTTACAGTCGAAAAGAGCCCAAAATCTTCAATTCAGTTTTACTGCGGCCACATCAAGGGTCCAGGTCCACAGGGTCACCAGTTGGGGGTCAGCACTTACTCTAGCTGGATCGAGGTGCTGGTTCAGGTATTTGAGAGCCTGTTATATCCCTGTGGCCCTGAGCAGGAGTCCAGCAGACTAGCCCTAGAAGTCACTTTGGAAGTCCTGGGTTCTGGTGTAGGTCCAATCCCTCTGACTCAGGCAGGAAGGCAGCAGGGCAGCAATCCAGATGGGCAGCAGTCCAGCAAGGCAGCAGTCCAGCAGGGCAGCAGTCCAGCAAAGTGTTACTACTTTCTGCAGCACAGCATTCTTACCTGTTGGCAGAAACACCACAAGTCCAAGAGTAGATTGAAGAGCTGGTGCCTGAAGTCCAATATTAATACCAGGGGCCTCCTTTGAAGTGGCTAACTACAGGGGGTATGCAGCTCTTTGTTTGGAGGCAGGACACAGCTAATTCAAGCATAGGTGGGGCTGTGCTCAGCTCTGCCCTCCCGCCCTCTCAGATGCACAGGATTTGGCAAAGGCACTTGACATCTTTAGCTGCGTGTACATACACTCACATGGCTAAATAATTTCAGGTGCCAGTTAAAGTTTATTAAAAACAAGAGCACGCTGTTATGGTGTATTATGGAAATGTGTGTCCAAGCTTAATTTTTAATCAATCCAATACTGAGAGCATGAAAGCACAATAACACGTGGATCTTAAGATCACATGTCTTTCTATCTACTGCCTGTTCAGGAGAGTTAAATACTAGAAAATATCTGGTTCAAGCATTAATATGATTATTTTGAGGCACATACAATTAAGTACATGAATTAATGAAGGGAGGACCTGAAATATTAAAACCATCAAATGATTTAGCAGGGAAATGCCAACTGTTTTTATGAAATTCTAGATAGTAGTTAAAGGGGCTCCATTACAGTTAATGTAATATATTCTCTGTATTTATGATAAACAAAGTAAATTCATGTTCTCAAAAAGTAAGATACACCTTCATCAGAATTTATTCTATTCGATTTCATGGTGGACAGTATTATTATACTACTAAACAGCATTACTTTCTCTGAGTGTCTAACCAGAATTACCTCTGGGAGTAAGCCTTGCACTGCTCTCCTTCACTGTCTTGAGAGAGTCAAGTGCTGATGATGCATTCTTTATTGTCCAACTTGGGATCCAGTACTCTTGTTGCCACAGGCAGTTTCCAGTGGTAAATGGCGCCCATTATTACAAGTGAAGCCCACTAAATTCTTGCTTTCTGGGGACCCCAAAAGTCAGGGATTACATTTTATTTACAAAATGAGTTATTCGTTATTATAAGAGGTGGAGAGGTGTGGCTCACTGGTTAGAAGTGGCAGACCTGTGAGCAGAGAACGGCCTGGGACCAGGGTTCAATTCCCGACGCGGCAGGGTCTTGGACCAGGGTCAACGGACTCGATAATTATCGCCTCAGTGCCTACTCTAACCAGGGAACACACTCGGTAACTCTGGGCATTAAGCTTGCCTCATCTCTACAATGGCCCCCCACAGACGCCGGGGATGCCTGGTTTCACCCTGGAGATACCCAGACAGGGACCATCTCACAGGGAAAACCAGGAAGGGTTCCCCAGCGGTCCACAGCGCCAGGACACTCGGGTAGAGTAACAGTGCGCTTTACAAGTATCCCACATTTATAAATAACTGGTGTCAGGGTGGGCGTAGTTCGCGAAGTAGCACTACGCGAAGCTACGCGAAGTGCACTTTGCACTACGCGAACTACACGAAGCACTACGCGAGCTGCGTTGTAGCATGTTCGCACTGTGCAAGATGCATTTTCAATGATTGCACAGTGCGAACAAGCATCCGGCACTGTGCAATCATTGAAAACGGCATCTTGCACAGTGCGAGCTGTAGTTTTCTGCCGCTCGAGTAGATTTTTACTCGAGCTGCAGCTTTCTCAACGCGAACTGGTAGTTTCTCATCGCCAGCGGTCGCGAGCATGCACGACCTCTCGCAATGAGAAACCTGACCTCCCCGGGTTGAGAGTCTCGCCGGGATGTCATTTTGCTTGCTCGCGGTCGCGAACATGACGTTGAGGACCGCAAACAAGCAAAAAATGACCGCTGCACTACACCACACTGCGCTACGCGCGTTCGCACTGTGCTACGTGCAGTTTGCGTAGTGCGAAGTTGCGCAAACTACGCGAGCGTAGCGTAGTGCTTCGCCGAAGGTTAGCAGGAAGTTGAAACTAAACTTAGCTTTCAATTGCATCATACTCTTTAAAAACAATTTAGACTTTGTTGAATAGGGTATTCGGATAGGGTATACGGAGTTTCCTTTCTACTAAACTGACAGTCAACCCACTCTAGTTATGCAGACAGTCATGTTTCCAATGGTGATTACCCCACAAGCTCCAGTGGTTGAAACCCTCCACCAATAGCTCACCATTGGTGGGGCCATTAGTCTAAGTATATCATACCATCTGCACTATATGGAGAATCCCTGGTGCCAACCTTCTACCAGGCTACAGACTTGATCCGTATCTACGGCATTTCTGTAACCAGGCACTTTAGGGTTTTGACAGCAAATTATAATAGGTTACATAGGGGGCATACTAGCAAGAATCTCGTTAAAATGATCTGCATTTTAGCGGCAGGAAACTGCCACTAAAACGGCGATAATGGGCTTGCTAATATGCGTTATAGAATTCCAATAGAAGCCCAGGTTAGATGTGCAGGACATCTAACCTGGGCTTCTATTGGAATTCTATAACACATATTAGCAAGCCCAGTATCGCCGTCTTAGCTGCAGAAAAATGCGATAATTTTATAATTTTAACAAGGTTCTTGCTAATATGCCCCATAGTATTCAGAACACCAGAAATGTTTATGAATCTATGAGCTAATCAAGAGGTTAGCTGACATAGTCAGAGCTGCAAGCTGTTAGTCGAGAAAACACACTGTCAGAAATAAGCACTTCTCTCTTAATTCTTCTGCAAGGAAATAAGGATTTATTTTTCCATTCACATGGCATTATAGAGCAGAGTGTTTCTAGAATTTCTGTTTAAAAAAGTGAACATATGGTGCTATTGGTGGGAAGTTCTGTACAAATATGCATTTGTCCCTCAAGGGTAACCCTCACACTTATGCTGTAGTGTTGTTTATTCTAAACATACAAAACTTGACTTCCAGCCAAGAACATCTGAAAGGGCATTTTCTTCCACATCAATGGTGATAGCGATCTCTTGCGGAGAAAAGAAAACTCAATCACACAATTAATCTGTCATATAGCTCGACAGCACAACAGCTGTGCCATTGTGACTGTTGAGTTGGCATCCAATCAAAATGACAAAGAGGTCATCCCCCAAATACTACTTGCAGCATTAAACCTATCCATTTGAGAAAATATTGTTCCTAAGTAGGCAATCTGCATGTGAGGATAATTACTTTGGTTTGACACACTTCATACCAACTATCATCATAATGATTGTCAATGGCACAATGCCATATGACTTGTGATAACTATACGAAATTGGAGTAGTAGTTGAGTGGGGTTAGAACCCATCTCAAATAATAATCATAATCCTTACAAGGTTGAACCCTTAAAGTCACTAAATAAACCTGTGCTTAAACTTCTGGCAGCTTGACACAAACCTCTCAGATTGAACTTAAGGGCAATGTGTAAAGTATTTATGCAGTACTCAAACAGTATTAAAGGTAAAACACAACACAAAAAGATCTAAAAACAATCTAAAAAAGTATAATTGTAATAAATAAAATGACACCAAAATAACAAAACTCCAAACAGTAGAACTGGAGATAAAAAATTTTAAAGTTTGAATTAAAAATAGCAACAAAAAAGCAAAAAGAGCCTACCATGGTCATCTGGTCATGCTAGACCAATTCAAAGTAAAAAACAAAGGCTGACTGTGATATATTTAACATGTGTCATATACAAGGACTATCTTTATCCCAGTGGCATGTTTACCTTATTATATAGAATCTTTTATGTAGAAACGTAATAATCGGTGGGGCAAGCTGGATCCAAAGCGGGGCTCCACATCAGTGGATTGGTCAAGACCAGAGTCCCGGTGCAGTCATCAAGGATGGTGGGAAGGCAAAGTCTGAAGTCTGTGCCCAGAAAGGCCTCAATGTCAATGCGTTGCTGCCCGGAGTCAGTCTCAATAAATCCCTCTATGTTTGGACTTAGAAACTTTTCTGGAAGTCAATCTCCTTCAGCATGGCAAACAAACGAAACGAGATAGACCAGCAATTCAATGTCTACTGCTGTGGCTTCGCCTACGGTCCCAGTCTCCAATGGTTCTCCAGGCAGAAAGTTAACAAGAAGTTCCTAAGTCCTAGATCTTAAGGTGTTGAGACACAAGGACTACACTCTAACACCAGCCTGTTACAGGACCTGGACAGCACACTTTGGTGTTATTACTCACTCCAACAAAGGCCAAAAGCAGGAACCATGGTAGGTCCAGTTGGTAGTGGTCAGTTGCAGGAAAAGATCTCTAAAAGATTATTGTGTCTCTGTGCTCAAACAGGGGTCAGCAAACTTACCTTTGGAGTCACTTCTGACATCCTGGGCTCAAGGCAAGCAGGTGTAGTCTTCCTTCAGGGCCAGCTGATAAAGTACCTTGGATGGAGCAAAGTGTTTCAGGCACGATGCATTTATCTTTTCTGTGCAGTCAGGTCTCTGTGTTGCCATCAAGCATCACTGAAAAGAAGGCATTGTGTAGCCATGGAGACAAACAAAGTGTCGTAGTTGGGCTTCACTAGCTGTAGAACGGCTGTCGTCGAGCAGCCTCTGCATTGGTGTCGAAGAGAGAGGAGACTGTTCCGACCAACGCAGTTGTGACAATGCGCCAGTTTTATAGCAAAACAGCTGTAGAACCCACTTCTGAGGCCGAGGACTTGAAAAGGGCATCTGCAGCAAGGGGAGGATACATGGAAGGCAGAGTCAAGCACCGTCAACAGAATTGCAGGAAATCTTTTTTGTGTCTGAGACTTCAGAAAATAGAAGGCAGACAGAAATTCCTTGGAGATCACTTGGAGAAATGGTAGAGTGCAGCTCCGTCAGCAGAGTTAGGAATCAGCAGGCAACAGGGCAACAAGCAGAAAAGCAGTCCTTTCAGGAGAGCAGTCCAGTAGAATTCTTTAAGCAGCACAGTAGTCCTTCTGGCAGTGGTTCTGTTCCTAATCTAGAAGTGTTTGATCTAATGGCATTAGAGACCCAGTGCTTATACCCAAAAGTGCCTTTGATGTAGAGGGTGACTTCAAAGCAGCTCTATGAAGTGCACATGGATCCCTTTCAACTGAGTCCTGTCTGCCAGGCTATATGTGTGGGGGGGGATCAGTGCTTTATGTGTGGAAAGGACACCACCTATTGAAGTATGTTTCAGCCCCTCCCATTCGTCCTAAGAAGACCCATCAGATTGCAGATAAGTGCTCAGAATGGAGATGAACCTCCCCTTCCGGTGTTTGCGGCTGTCTAGAGGTAATGCACAAAGTGTTGCTGTCACCCACCCCAGACCTGTATTGGAGACAGGCTGTCAGGCACATAGAGCAGTAAGTGAAGAGAAATGTTCACTTTCTAAAAGTGGCATTTTATATCCAACTTCACCAGTAAGGAGTGTTTATTATTACCATTCCAAAGATAGGAAACATATAAAAGCTATTCCTCTCTGATCAGGAATTACAGCTTAAAAAATGTATTAAGGAATTCCCAATGCTGGCCAATGTGAAGGGTAGGCCTCATAGTAATTAAAAAGGAAATAGGTTGCTTGTCTCCACCAGGACATGTAAAACATAAGTACATGTTTTTTCTTTTACTTACATGGCACCTTGCCCTTAAGGTTACTTAGAGCCTGCCTTAGGGGTGAGTGATATGTAATACAAGCATTTACGATGCAATCAGTCTCAGCTTTGGGACCTTGTAAGCATTTAGCCATGCAGCACATTATACTATGCACTGCAACATCTACTGTTCTTTAACATGGAATTCTTCTGAAAGTTAGGGGCTGCTTAAAGCAACATATTTAAGGGGGGAGTGAACAATGAAAAATGTACTATTTTCTTTCACATGTTCAAAATGTCGAGGGTCACCGTTGATGGAATGTATCGGATAGGGCAAGCTGAGAGTGAGCGTGAAGGAGCTTTAGTGAGAGAGTGTATCTGTGAGGGTGAAACAGTGTGTGAGAAAAGGGAGAGGTGTCTGAAAGCATGTACAAGAGAAATGTGTTTGTGAGTATAAATTGGGTGTGTGCATTTGAGAGAAAATATATGCATGAGAATGTGTTTGATAAACAACTCTAGAAGCATTTCTTATAAAAGTCTGTTTGGGAAAGTGTGGTGTGTGAGAAAGAGAAAGACTGTATGAGAGTGAGAGAGAGAGAGGGCGTGAGAGAGATGAAATTGATAGTAGAGCAGCGAAAAATAAGGCAAAAGCAGGAGGGAGCAATGCAGCCTCACACTGTTTGTTGTACTGACATGTACGGCAAGAGCTGTGATGCACATGTAATGAGAACCCAGGTTGCATAGGAAAGCGAGGACATGCTAAAATGACATGAACACACACAGCTGATGTGATTTCAATTTCCAGTTAAATCTTAGCCTGTTCCACACAGATCATGGTATTACTTTGTGTTTGGTAGAGTGGATTACTGTCATCGTGTGAGTGATGACAATGAAGTTAGAGTGACCTGCAATGGCAGTTCCTGGGTTGAGAATGTAGCTCGGATGCCGTGTTCCCAGAGTCGAATATTCCAACTAGTAAAGAAGACATTTATTCAATGTCCATCCCGGGTCGGAGGGGGTGGTATCAGCACATTCCACATCAGTGGTGTGAGTAAGGAAGTTGGAAGGGAGTCGGGGCAGAGAAAAATAAACTCTGTCTAAACGACCTACGCCTCATTCCATTTTCAGTCCGTGGGAGCCTGAAGGACACCAAAAAGAACATTTCTGCAGACGTGGATCTAGGTGTAAATTTTGTTTTTCACGCTCGTCATTTAGTAACCCAAATACTATCATTTATATCCCCTTACTGTGAGCAATAACCATGCTATGGAAACGTACTATTTGATCTTTCGTAGACGGCTTCCGGCACGTCTCATCGAGGGCTGCCCACGTGCATGTGGTAGCCTTGTTGTGGTGCTTGGATTCCGCTGGTTTTTTTAGTCCTTCATAACTCACTTTGGATTGGGCTGGGAGTGCGTACTGAAGTAAATGACCGCTTTCACTCTGTACAACGAGAGAAAAAACCTCTGCAGATAATTTAGACATTCGGTATCAGGCCCAAAAGCATAGTTGCCTGTTGGAACATCTAATACATACTGTGGGGATTGGGGAAGCTCCGCCTTCCTCTGACCGGTGTGCGGGCCATCCTTGGTGCACAGGCGCTCCGAACACACTTAGGTGCGAGACGCCTCACTTCCGGTGTTTGCGCTTCCTTTTCTTGAGATGGGTATGCTTGTGACTGCGCACTATTTTTAAACAAGCATTTGCACTGCAATACGACTCGCATTTACGCGAGACACATTGCATTACAAATGGCAGATTCCACATTTAAAAAAGCACAAGCAGGAGTGGGGGGAGAGAGGGGGGGCGAAAAAACTCTGAACTGCGGGAGGGGGCAGGGGGGACACACAGGGCAGCAAATAGTGTTCCGGTAAAGGAGCTGATAGCCTCGGAAGGAGCAAAATACCAACATAGGCATCAGGAGGCGGGACTAACAAGCCAAACACCAATCACAATGCAGAATTTATGAATAAAGCCAACCAAAAAGTTGGGCGGAAAGTGGGTGGAGCTTCCCCCACTATAGTGTATACAGCATCTCTCGATGAGACAGCGCATGCGCTGCCTAGCCGAGACCTAAAAAAGGGGAGCTTAAATGCCAACTCGAAGTGGCAGTAAACAACACACACAGAAACAGCAGTGGCACGCCTCTGACAGGTTTGAAAGATAACATCTATCAGTGCTGTAGCCCACTAGCAGCATTTAAAGTACCAGCCCTGGGTATATGGTATACCACTTACAAGAGACATACCAGTACAACAAATATGCCTCTCAAATATTCACCAATATCATCATTTTTAGGGGAGAAGTACATGCACTTTACTACTGGCCAGCTGTGGTAAAGTTCTCAGAGTCTTAAGACCAACAAAAATAATTGACAAAAAGTCTTGTGAAAGACTTTCCTAAGAATGACGGTTCAAACAGTCTGTCCAAAAGTTGTTTTTTTTAAAGACTGGCTGGTGCGCGGTCATACAGAGCCCTGAGAAGCCCCTACATGAAGCACAAATTAAGAATCCATATGTGCCAATTAGTCAACTTTTTTCTGTGCTTCCACACTTGATACAAAAGCAGCCTGTTTTCAGTCTTCAAATGCAAGTGAAACGCCCATCTAGGCATATCTCCACAGTATGTTGAAATTCACATATTTTAATCCCAAGTAGCTTTACTGAGATACTTAATAGAGCACTTCTTCAGAGGTAACTACATTACACAAAAAAAGCGACCCATCACTGACAGCGAAAAATCTTGTGTCCAAAACGTAAGTGAAAACTTCAACAATGTATAACATGCAATTCCTAAAAGTGTTTATAAACACCACTACCAAACCATGCTGTGAACCAGTGACTCATGAATTCATATTAAATACAAATTTGTGAAAGATTTAGTTGAATAATAAATTATCCTAAGCACTTCTATGTAACTATGTGACTGCAACCAGCGCCTGTGCTTGTCAATGTGATTTAAAGCACAGTATGAACAGCCACGAAAATCCTGTCATAAATCAAATAGTGACTTATGATGTAAGGAGCAGAGGGGCATATTATCAAGGGGGTTTATCTCCGCTTTTTGGGCTTTAAAAGCCAAGAAAGCAGAGATAAAATGATCTCCCTATTACCTAGCTGTCGCTAACACCAGTTAGCGACAGCTAGTAGGAGATACGACCATCTTGGGCCCCGCTTTGCATGTCAGAGAAATTTATCACTAATGACATGCAAAGTGGGCGTGCCAAGATGTTAGCGACTGGAAACAGTCGCTAACATCGCTATCTCCTATTACCAACTTTTGGAGATATTCGCGCTAAGCGTGAATATCTCCAAAAGCTAACACCTGCCCCTGAGCAGTTCTTAGCCATGTTATCCAATGGGAGGTGGATAACATGGCTAAGAGCATTAGCTCGGTAATGCATGAATATCGCTGACTTTTCAGCGATATTCATGCATTTTGGCCGATTTGTATCACTTAGGAGATTAACCTTGATAATAAAGAGTCTTTTGATTCGGCTAACAAGTTTTTTTGAAGTCATTGATGGGTTGCGTTTGTATATTGCAGTTACCTTCGAAGAAGGGCTTGCAAGCCTGGATGGGCATTTCACTTGCATTTGAAGATTGAAAACACACTGCCTCTGTATCAAATGAGCAAACACAGAAAATAGTTGACTACAAATTTTAATTACTATGGATTACTTGGGACATATGGAATCTTCCTTTTCTCTTCATGGCTGTGCATTTCAGGAGTGGGCGCAACAGTGCACCAGACAGTTTTTCAATTTATAAGCATGCTATTAGGACAGTGCATTTGCTGAGTTTGCACGTTAAATCCTTGCCTTTGAACATTTAAAAAATAGTCAGCACGGTGTGCACGATCACCCATTTTTGATATATTTACAATGCTGTTCTACTAAACAGTCTGCACCTAGGAATCTAAGATTACATGTGAACATCATCTCGGAGGTCACCTCAGTAGACTGCATAACATAACAGTTTATCAATGGGACTCATTCCAATGGTGTTTTAAGCAACGAATAATCTCTCATGCCTCAATGTCAATGTTATTGTTTGTGCATTGTATACAATTAATATTTGGTTCATTGGTTCATTGAACAGTTGTTATCACATGTATTACATGTACATCCTTTTTTTAAATAGGTTTCTGAGAAGTTAAGGGGCGGCTGGCAATCGGAGGGACATGGCAGCCGCTGCTTGAAAGGCCGCAGGCACCCCTCCCCAGGTTTCGAATGGCAGCAAGATTCTGAAGCTCAGATGATCATCTGCAACCTTCCACAACAGCTTGAAGCTTGTTTTCAGTTTGGATTTCATCTTCTTTTGTCTCGATACCTTTTGTTTTTGGCCGCAGCGTCTTTCTGCAGTTCACCTTTCCGCATCTGATATGCAAGGCGAGTCGTCCGCACTGGAAAGCCAGGCAGTGGTTGACGTTCTAGCTATTTTCAGCTTCGCAGGAAGTGATGGCGTGGGCAGAGCAGCCGTACGGAAGCCGGGCTGGAGGTGGGTGATTGCCGTGACCAAGTGGAGGCGAAGTGAGCTCTTCTCCCTGCTTCTAAGTTACATGGGAGGAAGAGCAAACAGTCTAGAAATTCCTGATTCTGTCCCGGAGCAGGTAGGGGGGGCTGGGCCTTGGCGGGTGCCTTGGTTTGGGTCTGCACTGTCAACAATTTTCCTGTAAGTATTCTGGAGGAAAATCACTGCCGGGCATTGCAGCAGTTGTGCTAAGCAAGGCAGAAAGCAAGTTTCAACACCCCAATACTAAAAAAGGCGCACTGATAACTGCGGAGGGGGACACGCTGGGAGAGGTCTTTCTTGAATGTATGGAGAGGGGGGTTGTAATTCAAGAGGGAACTTCTCCTCCTAAACTGACAAGATACTCACTGCGGGTCTAGGGCGGCCCACCTGGCGTCTAGTAAGTTGATTACACACTCAATTCGACCACAGTGAGTCTCTCCACCCGTGGCGGAAGAAAAAATCTCTGCAAAACAGTGTAAACAGGGGGGAAGCATTGGCGCATTAGTAACTCCAGTGAAAGCCAAATCCCAAAAAGGCAAGTTAAAACCTCGGGACAAAAAAGCTGCTTGTACTAAATCAAAAATCACCCCATCACTGAAAACCTTCTACCAGGTTAAGTCTCTTTCTTTGACGAAACCAACACCTCTGTCACCTTCCCATCCTGGAGCCAAAGCTATGTCTGAGTCTAACTCTGAGTCTACTTCGGCCCCTACACTGGCCTCGGTATCATCTCTAACACCCTCCCTTCCCCTCATAGTTCCAAAAATGAAGGCATTGGGAGGTAAATATAGTGAGCATAACGGACTTCAAGATAAAATCACCCTGCTGAAGCCAGTTGAATTACCAAAATCCTCAGAACTCAATAAAATAACTAGCTCGGAACTGGAGGTGCACCAGGCGATTAGTCTTACTAATAGATACTCTGTGTTGGGACAACAGAAGGAGCCAGACCCGGATTCAGATTGGATTCAGGATTCGGAACAGGACCAGGCCTGAGAGAGGGGAAAGGCAGGGGCAAGCAAGAATTGTCCGAGTAGGTTGGGTTAGAGAAGATTGAGGAGTTGGTCAAAGTGCAGATGAAAGATCCAAGGAGCTCTGTTGGTCTGTGCAGTAAAAACGTAAGCCCCTCCCCTTTCAAAACCCAGAGCACCTCAGCACCAAATTCACTTTCCCTGGTGGACATCCTCTTGGCCCTGAAAGATGAGATGGCAAGCAGATTTACTGTTTCTGAGACGAATCAAGCAGATTGGAGAATCATTCAAGGAAAAATAACTTGACATTTTTAAATATCCCTGAAGCATTGGAGGGAGAGGACATGAAGGGGTTTGTGATTTCCATACTGAAGGGTACGGTTCTTAAGAATCATCCTAATGTTGATCTAAGTTATGAAATCCAGAGGGTTCACAGAGACCCCTTTAAAAGGAATTTGGGAAGGCAGAAACCCCGGAAAATCCTGGTAATTTTTTTATCTCACTCAGTTAAATAACAGATCCTCTCCGCAGCCCTAAAGGAAGGGCTTATTTCTTCTCAGATCTATCTCCCTTGCTTTCTCCATTAAATCTGACATTTCCCACATAACGGCAGGAAGACAGTGGGAACTGGGTAAAAGACTAGCAGAGTTAAACAGTTTAGGGGCAAAGGCCCAACTGAGGTTCCCCGCAACACTGCGAGTTATGTGGAACAACCATATGCATATGATTCACTCTACGAACGAAGTAGACACTCTTATTGCAAAAATACAGCATGAAAAACAGGGAGGGTTGTAAAGTAGGAATGCGGAGGATATTCTGAGAGCTTGGCTTCTTGCCGCTAGTACTCAGTAGATTTTTCTGTAATCGCTTATAGCCTGGAGGGGGAAGGGCCCGAATAGGCATTTGCCTATTGGAAGGTAGGGTTCCTCAGGTTGTAGGGAAATCTAGAGGTCACGGGGGGCTAGGGAGGGAGGGGGTGGGTGGAGGGGGAGCACTGGGTGGGGCACAGGGTGGGGGAAAAAAGTAAAAAAATATTCTTCATCTCACTGGTCAATTAAAAAAGATTCCTCATTTCCCTAGCTAATTAGGGAATTCCATGAAACCCTGGTAAAAGGTGCCCAAGCCGTGGAAAGGTAAAATGAAAGGGGGTCAGAACATTCAATTTATTTCCTGGAACCTAAATGGCCTGAGATGTCCAAGGAGACAAAGATTGATTTTTAAATGTCTAGAGTCGTCACCAGCTCAGGTTTGTTTGTTGCAGGAAACCCATTTAAATCAAGCAGAGTCAAAGATTATCTTCCCTAAGATCCCCTGGATACAATGTTTTTGTCACTCTCAGCAATCAATAAATAGCTGTGGGGTTGCAATTTTGGTAAAGAAAGGGATCACCTGTAGGATTAAATCAGTCCAGACAGTTCAAACAGGGAGATGGATTATCGCTCAGTTGGATTTCGAGGGGGAGGAGATGACGTGTTCCTCCTTCTATGGCCCTAATACTGACGATCCATCTTTTCTGGCTAAACTTCAAGATAACCAGATAACAGCAAATCCTCCTTTGATAATAGGAGGGGATTTTAGCGTTCGGCTTGATCCGGTAAAGGATAGATCCAATCTGAGCCATGCTAAAGGGGCCCCGAATTCCCGTAGGGTCATGAAAAACTTACTATTTAACATAAACTTGGTAGATTTATGGAGAGCTAAGATGGGGAGTGTACAAGGTTTTACTTTTTATTGTAAAAAGTATCGCCACTCCTTCAGAATAGATTATGTTTTGATTAATAGAGAGATCTTAGACAATGTCCTTAGTATATATGTACTGCCGAGCCACCTCTCTGATTATGCCCCACTTTTGTTTCTATATTCTATGAACAATATCTGTCCACAATCAGGGTGGACTTTGAATAGAACAATGTTACCTGACTAAGGAATGATTCAGTCAATTAGAGAGTCTTCTCTCAAATTTTTCTCTATCAATTTAGGCTCCAACTCAATAGATCATGTGTGGGATGCTTACAAAGCCAATCTGAGAGGGTTGTTACTAAGCATAATAATCTCCAAGAACAGAATCAAGGCCTTGGAACTACAGACTCTGGAGAGCAGAATATCTGCTCTTGAAGAGGAAAGGAACCATACCAATCAGGAGAATATACAACAATTGAAACAGATAGAGAAGAGATTGGAGGCGGTTAGGCAGGATCTTAGGACCCTCCTTGATTTGAAATGCAAGGCCCAGTGGCAAGCCCGAAACATTCCAAAAATTTGAATATGGGGAAAGAGCAGGGGCCTTATTGGCTTGGATGGCGAGGATAGATCGGGAAAAAAACAATATCAACAAAATTATTATTGATAGCAGCGGAATTAAATCTAGTAAGCCTGCAGATATGCAGAAATGCCTCCTGTCCCTTTCCTCGAACCTGTATTAGGAGAACATGGAACCCTCTCAGGATTCGATATGTTCGTTGTTAAGGGATAAGTCCATGTCTGTTCTTACAGAGTCTGCCAGAGATCTTTTAGATGCACCCATATCCACTGAGGAGATCAGGGACCAAATAAAGAGGGCAAAAAATATAAAGGCAGCGGGTCTTGATGCCCTCCCTAATGAAGTATAAAATTGTTGCTCAATGAGCTCTTACCTATACCCCACACTTTATTTAATTCAGTCTACAGCTCCACTGGCATGATTCCCAGATCCTGGAAGGAGGCCACAATTGTCCTAATATTGAAGCCAGGAAAGGATCCCCTGATGGCTGACTCCTACCATCTGATCTCCCTGCTAAATACCGATTATAAGATCTTTATGAGCATTTTGGCATGGAAATTGGCAAAACTGGCACCACGCCTGATCAACACTGATCAGAAAGGCTTTATGGTAGGGAGATTCATCCAGGAACAAACCCAATTATTGATTGCAAACATTGATCTGGCTGAGATAAGGGGGGATCCCTTGGCAGTAGTGACCTTAGATGCCACTAAGGCCTTCGATCGCATGTGTTGGAGATACCTGTTGGAAGTCATGGGTATAGGCCCAATCTTTGTGCAGACTTTAAAGAACTGTTATTCCGGGGCTTTCGCGATAATTCCTCTGAACAATTCCCTGACCCCAAGTTTTAAAATCCAGAGAGGGACAAGACAGGGGTGCCCCCTATCTCCCCTTTTATTTAATATCTACATTGAGCCCCTTGCGCAGAGGATCAGGATGGACAACACCATCAGCCCATTTGAATCGCAAATTTACCAGTGCAAAATTGCACTGTACGCTGATGATATAATATTTTCACTAGTGACCCAGATCTTTCCATTCCACGGCTTGAAACCACGTTGAAGGAGTTCGGTTTGATTTCAGGATATCTTGCTAATTCGGCTAAAACCAAAGTTATGTCCTGGAACACAGTGTATAGTGGAGGCCCTCCAAGCAAAGAATTCAGGTACCTAGGGGTAAAAATTGTTAAGGACCTGAATAAAATCCCCCTGATAAATCTGGGAAAAATTGAAAAGGATATAGACTACCTCTTCTCCAGGTGGAAAAACCTCCTTTTGATGATCTATGGGAGGGCAAACCTGGTAAAGATGTCAGTCTTACCAAAATTGATGTACCTTTTCAATGCGGTGCCTCTTTCCTTCCCCCAGAAACATATCAGTAAGATCCAGGGTAAAATTGGTACCTTTATATGGGGACAAAAAAGCGCAAGGCTATCATGGAAAAAACTAAGAAGAAAACTCCTAAAATGTGGTTGGGCCCTCCCGGACATTTATTGGTACCTATTGGCTTTTCAATTTAAGGGCATCAGGATGCTGCTGTCTACACCAGAGGAAACTATGTGGGGTAGGCTTCTGGGTGAAATGGCTCTAGCAGAGGGAGGCAGCAGGCAAGGTGGGTTCTTATATAAATGTGGGGCAGCCATATTTTTTAAGCGTGTACGTCTTAAGGTTCTGAAAGCTGCCTTGATGACCTGGTACAAACGGAGACGTATTTGGGTTATAGGTTATTTCTCTGATTTTGCCCCTATCTGGGATTCCCCAGGGACTCACCCATGCCTGGGTGACAGCTTGGCGATCCCAATTAGAAGAGCTGGTTTGGGGAGGTGGGCGGATCTGGTGGATTCAGATGGGGTCCTTCCCTGGGAGATTTTACAAGCTAAGATCAGTCCTACATTCTCCAGGTTTAAGTACCTTCAGATAAGATCATGGTATGAGGTGGAAGCAGGAGAAACTACAGGGAATTGGGAACTTGAGCAGTTATTACAAGTTCCAGGACCAAGAAAGAAAGAAATATCTCTGCGGTACTCAAGGCTTCTTGAAGCAAAGGACCATCAGGTCCCTCTTCAATCATCGGTATGGAACCTAACCCCACTTGCCCACACTATAGAAGATGTTTTTGAACCCTCTCTCAACCTACTTTATAGATACATTAAGCCTGCTAGGTTAAAGAAGAACCACTTTTTTGTGTTAAACAGGCTCTACTATAACTCGGCCAAAAACACCAATTTCATACTGGCTCCCGCCCCATTATGTCCTAGGTGTAAACCGGTCAATGCTAACGACATCCACATGTATTTTGAATGAGCAGAGCTAAGCCTATTTTGGAAGAATGTGGGGATTCTTTGACAGCCATCTTTGAAACTGACAGAGAGATCGATCTACATCTTGTGATTTTTGGTATAAACGATCTAATAAATGGGGTGCTTCCGCAGATCCATATCAGTCTACTGCTCTATCTTATCATCCTGGCCAGGAGGGAGATCTGTATTAGATGGAAAGACCCGATCCCCCAAAGGAGAAAGTTGGTTAAAAGCTGCGCTGAGCATGGCACGTTTAGAGCAAGAAGGTGGAATGGATATACATGATAACATCTGGTTTCCACTGCTAACCTGGGGACGGCGCTTTCATTTGATAACCTGTTAAATTCTTGGTGTCCTATGTGGGTCCAATGATTACACCTGACCTCAAACATGTGAGGTTGGCCATGGTGGCCTAGACAAATGCAGTGAGCCGAAGGGCGCCCAGGACTGCATAAGTCGGCTTGTTAAAACTGCCAATGTCTTTGGTGAGATGAGGACCAAAAAAAAAAAAGAAGTTAAGGGGCTTGTATTTCTGGGAAATATTATTCAGAGTATTGATAATCAGTTATGATTTGGAGTTATGGGGATGCCATCAGGAAGGTATCACTTGCAATCTTCAAGGCCTAAAGCTCTCAGATGTTGTTATGAATGTGGTCCAAACATATTTTTGGTACTGATGTTCTAGTGCATTTTCATTCCTGTGGAGCACAAGCAACGCTCATTCAGCAGTTAAATGGATTTTCAAACCTTGGACCTTGGTAGGACAAAGATTGCCCTTTCATATGGATTTCCCCATGGTATAAGCGAAGTCTCAGGAGATTGGTGTATTAACTCCATAAGACCGGCCCAGCCTACCTCAACAGACGGCTCTCCTTATACACCCCCAACCGCCAGCTCCGCTCCGCCGACCTCTCACTCGCCACCGTCCCGCGCATCTGAACAACAACCACCGGCGGAGATCCTTCTCCCACCTCGCCGCCAAGACAAGAAACACCCTCTCACTGAGCCTACGACAGACCCAAGACCTGCTGACCTTCAGGAGGACACTAAAGACCTGACTGTTCCATCAGTAGCGGCCCCCACCTCCCCCCCTGCGCCTTGAGATCCTCACGGGTATGTAGTGCGCTTAACAAATGACTGATTTATTGATTGATTGATTGGAAAGCAGGCTATTGGTAGGGGTAAGTTGGCACCTATCACCAGTAATAAATCCACAAACATGGTATTGGGTTCTGTAAAGGTCTCAATAAATTAGTCACTTGCAAAACTCTTGGTAGCCGTGACTCAGCAGTCAGGCCTAACTTAGGAAACAGGTATGTAACGCATTTAAAACACCAAATCATCAAATAGGCAAGACTCAACAAATCCCATACCAATTTATAAAAAAAGTAAAGACACCAAAATGAGGAAAATACAATATAGTGAACCAGAGATATACATTTCTAAGGATGAACCCACTTTATAGTGCCTAAAAACTGAGAGTGTCACTCTGGAACATCTGGTCACACTTAAACGGGTCAAAGTCAACATTTTGGGCCGACTGTGATGGAGCCATGCTCAGATACACTAAGCAGGAGACCTCTGTCAAAATGTTACCTTTACACACAGAAAATTTTCTGGAGCTTTTTCTTCCAATGGCACGCACTGCTCTTTACCAGGTCGGATTATGTGAGGGTTTGTTGGCATGAGTATCAGAGAGCTCCAGGTCATATCCTGAAAGTCAGAGTTTTTTAGCAGGACAAACCTGATATTCTGGCCCAGTTGCAGTTGAAGGAGGCTGACTTGACTCTCCCGGTTGGGATGGTCACCCTATGGAGTTTTTTTCTGATAAGTTCTTCAAACTTTAGGAGATGGTTCCTGAAGTCCTCCTTGTGGGTTCAAAGTGTCGAAAAACACAATTCCTAACGTCCAGAATCTCCTGTATGGTCTCTGGATGGTCTGGACGACAACTCCCAGAATGCACCTGGCCAAATCCTTAAAAGTCCACTGTAAGCACTCCAGGATGGAGACTCTTGGTGGAGATGATGCAGGTGAGCTGTATTTACCTGTAGATTGCGGGAATAGCATTCTTTAATCCTTCTTAAAGGAAGGTACAGTCATTCCTTCTTTTCCCTGTAGTTTCGGGCAGAAGAGGTGAGAGGCTATGAAGCTCTCAGATATTTATTCTGAGTTTCTGGGCATCAAGCAGGGGTACCACTGACCAATGGGATGCAGGGTGCCACTCAAGGTCATGACCATGTTTTCCAAAGTGTGACATCTTCTTGTCCCCGAAATCACAAAATTCCTCCAAAATTCATCATGGCTGAAATATCAACAGAGCAGTAAGACCTAGCTAAACCAACTCACAGTGTGGCTCATTTCCATAGCTTTCCTCCCCTAATATCTTCATATTCCTTCCTTAAGCCTGCCATTTGGCTGGTGGACAGGGGACAGGTAGGTAGACCTGATATTCCCGGCCTGTCCTTTCCTCCTTTGAAGCCTTATGCTTTATGACCCCTCCCTCTTGCCCTGGCATCCCTGTGTAGATTCAGAGCTCTCTCCAGCAGATGGCCTCTCCCCTGGACTGCCACCTATCATCTAATCAAGGCAGCCTGGTTAAGCCTGTTAGCATTGCCCAATCAGCGGAGACTACAAGAAGGCTGGAATATGGCTTGCAGAAAAGAAAGTCTTATAGCTTCTTTTCTGTACATGTAATGATACATTCAACAAGGGCAATCTGTTGGATTTATCAATACAATTATTTTAAGTTCTTGAAAGATACGTATTTCCTTCCTAGCCTTAATCATGCAGGCAAAAAATACTGCAATGTTACCCTATGAGTACATACAATGGGGACAGAAGTAAAAATGGGCAGATTTTCCTCAACAGGGTTTAATAAACATATTTAATAAGGACCCTGCTTATAGATACATGACCTCCCACCCTTGGGACTCCTAGGGTAGACCATGGGGGTACCTAATATGTAAACATGAGGTAGATAATCACTTTGGAGGTACGCATACCACCAAAGTCGAGTTTGGGCACAATTTATATTTAAAGCCAGTGCTGTAGAGCAGGGTTGCTTTTGCAATGAACTCAGGCACTCAGCACTGCACACATGAAAGTGCAATAAAGGCTGCTGTAGGCCTCTAAACCTCCATGCAATATGATATACTAGGGTCTTAGAGGAAGTTTCAATCCAGCTGCCCTTTTATCTACTAGGGAGTTAGAGTAGGGCCTTGCCAATTGTAAGAATTTACTTTTAAAGGAATTTTGCAAGGCAAGCCTGCATTTAAAGTGACGAACAGCTACTCAGCAGTGCACACATGCAAAGCACATGAAAACTGCTGGGCTTCTAAACCTCCATGCCCTAATATCTACTAGGGGGTTTTAGACATATTTAGCCGCCTTGCCCTGTTATCTACTAGGGACTTACAGGGACTGTTAGGCCAATTGTAAGTGTACCCTAATACATGAAGTACCCTATACATGTGTTGTGTTATAAACATAACAGTGGCCTGGGCCTGTCAATAGAGCCCAGGTTACAATCAGAGTCAGTTATCACCAGAATCACCCAGCAAAAAAATGGAGGTGAACATGGCAAGAGGATTACTTACTAACATTCAAATACTCCATTCCAGGGAACAGACTTTTATTTTGCAAAGTAAGCTAGCAATGCTTTGTAAGATAGGGTCTTACAACTTCTTCACAAATTAATTTTACTCTAGTGGCTGAAAAGCCATTTTTCATGCTCCAGAATGTCTTTTCCTTTGGTGTTTGATTTGGAGCTTTAGTTATTAAAATTCAAAAAGAGCTTGCATTCGGTTCAAGAGCTTGTAATAATCAGTCCCTCAACATTTACTCGGGCTTGGGTTTCAGAGGTTCTTTTTGACATGTACTGAATGGGACCTTTCCTTGCTTGTAGTTACATTTTAATAGGTAAACTCATGTTCATGATAAGTTCTGAAGGATTTAGGCCCAAAAAGCACATAAGTAAACTTGGACTTTCTGCTATCTGAATCCTTATGGGCCTAGGGACCCCAGCCCCCAGGGCCTGAACTTTAAAAAAAATATATTCTTTTTCCAAGGGAGGGTGGCTGCGTGGCCCCCCTCCCAGGCCATTTTCAGCTGGGGACCCCATCCCTGGAGCCTTCCCCTTTTCTTAGCCTGTTGGCTGCGTCGAACGTTCAGCTCCAGTGATGAACGTTCAAAAAACGGGTGGGGCAGCGTCGGCCAATGGACGTGCGCAGCACTACCAAGGTAGTGCTCACGACGACCGTTGGCCGACGGCAGCAGCCAACGGGTTAAATTACAAAAAACATAAACAAGGGGGGCCAGGAACCCGGCCTGTAGTTTGGGTTCTCTGGTCTTACCCAGGGCACCCACATTTTTTACATTGGGGACCGCGGGAGAGCCAGAAGGCCCCCAGGATCCCTGCTGTCACCCTGCCTCCTGCAGGAGCTGGCATTGCTTTAAGACCAAGGGAGCTGCTGGACCTCAAAGTAATGTCTCTGTTCCATGTTCGCTTTGCGGGAAGCAGTTAAACAGACACATGCTCCGCTTTCAGCAAGCA
The DNA here is from genome assembly GCF_964261635.1 of Lissotriton helveticus. Lineage (NCBI taxonomy): Eukaryota > Metazoa > Chordata > Amphibia > Caudata > Salamandridae > Lissotriton > Lissotriton helveticus. Next base: position 1,072,382,208 of record NC_136057.1, read on the forward strand.
AGAGCAGAACATGCTACATAATGTCTTTTCCTTTGGTTTTTGTCTTGGAGATTTAGTTGTCAAAAAGAGCTTGTTTTAGGTTCAAGAGCTTAAATATTCAGTCCTTCAATACTTACTCTGGCTTGGGTTTCAGAGGTGCTTTTTGACATGTACTGAATTGGAGCTTTTCTTGCAGGTAAATTGTTAATAGGTAAACTCATATTCCTGAAGTGTTGATGGTTTGCCTTAGACAGAGGAAAAAACCTTTTGCAGAATTTCTTTGTGAGATTCCAACTGACTCAGAGAGTTTGTGAGTAACCCATATTTCACCCATGTAAATTAAACAGAATGGACAACAACTGTGGCCAAGGTATCAGTACTGAAGGATTTAGGCCCACAAAGCACATCATTAAACTTGGACAATCTACGATATGAATCCTTTAGGCCCCAGGGTCCCATCCCCAGGGCCTGCACCTTTATTTTAAAAAAGTTTTAAATTATTATTTTTTTTAAATGGGAGGGTGCTTCCCAATGGGCAATTAAACAGACGCATGCTCTGCTTTCAGTAAGCGAGAGCATTTTCTGCTCTCACTTGCTGAATGCGGTTTTTGCTATGGCTTTGCATGAGTGGTAGTCCTGCCAAGCAATAGCAAACTGTAATTTCCAGGGGTTGGGCACCCTGGGACATTGCTGGAGCTGCCCTGAAGGGGTGTTGGTTCCCAGGACCATCTAGGGTTCCATTAAGGGGGCCGCTTCCAATGTAATTAAAATGTGGGGAGGTGGTGGATTCAGGTTCTATGTCAATCAATCAATCAATCAGGTCATTTGTAGAGCGCGCTACTCACCCGTAGGGTCTCAAGGCGCTGGGAGGGGGGGGGGTGCCGCTACTGCTCGAACAGCCAGGTCTTGAGCTTCTTCCTGAAGGAGAGGTGGTCTTGGGTCAGGCGCAGATTGGTCGGAAGTGAGTTCCAGGTCTTGGCGGCCAGGTAGGAGAAGGATCTTCCTCCTGTTGTCGCTCTTCGAATGCGGGGGACGGCGGCGAGGGCGTGGTTGGTTGATCTGAGGAGGCGCTTGGGAGTGTAGAAGTTGATCCGGTTGTTGAGGTAGCTCGGGCCTTGGTCGTGTAGGGCTTTGTGCGCGTGGGTGAGGAGCCGGAAGGTGATTCTCTTGTTGACCGGGAGCCAGTGCAGATCTCTCAGGTGTCCGGAGATGTGGCTGCGTCGGGGGATGTCGAGGATGAGTCTCGCCGAGGCGTTCTGGATCCGCTGGAGTCTCTTCTGGAGTTTGGCAGTGGTTCCGGCGTAGAGGGCGTTGCCGTAGTCCAGTCGGCTGGTGACGAGGGCTTGGGTGACCGTCTTCCTCGTCTCGGTGGGGATCCACCGGAAGATCTTACGTAGCATGCGCAGGATGTTGAAGCATGACGAGGAGACGGCGTTGACTTGTCTGGTCATGGAGAGGGAGGAGTCCAGGATGAAGCCCAGGTTGCGTGCGTGGTCCGTCGGTTTGGGTGCGGTGCCCAGGGCGGGGGGCCACCAGGAGTCGTCCCAGGCGGAGGGCGTGGAGCCCAGGATGAGGACCTCCGTCTTGTCTGAGTTCAGTTTCAGGCGGCTGGTCGTCATCCATTCGGCTACGTCTCTCATCCCTTCGTGCAGGTTGGCTCTGGCGGTGGCGGGGTCGTTGGTCAGGGAGAGGATCAGCTGGGTGTCGTCGGCGTAGGAGATGATGTTCAGGTTGTGTTGGCGTGCGATGGCCGCGAGGGGGCTCATGTAGACGTTGAAGAGGGTTGGGCTCAGCGAGGATCCTTGGGGTACGCCGCAGATGACTTTGGTGGCCTCTGACTTGTACGGTGGTAGGCGGACTCTTTGTGTTCTTCCGTCGAGGAAGGAGGTGATCCATTCCAGTGCCTTCTCCTGGATTCCGATGTTGCTGAGGCGCTGTACTAGGGTGCGGTGGCAGACAGTGTCGAAAGCCGCGGAGAGGTCCAGGAGGATGAGGGCCGCTGTTTCTCCGTTGTCCATCAGAGTTCGAAGGTCGTCGGTGGCGGCGATGAGGGCGGTCTCGGTGCTGTGGTTCGCTCGGAAGCCGGACTGTGAGGGGTCGAGGGATCCATTCGTCTCGAGGAAGGCGGCCAGCTGTTTGTTGACGGTCTTCTCGATGACTTTGGCCGGGAACGGGAGGAGCGAGATGGGACGGTAGTTCTTGAGGTCGGTGGGGTCTGCTGTGGGTTTCTTGAGGAGAGCGCTGAGTTCGGCGTGCTTCCAGCTCTCAGGGAAGGTGGCGGAGTCGAAGGAGGTGTTGATGATGTCCCGCAGGTGGGGTGCGAGGACAGCGTCGGCCTTGTTGAAGACGTGGTGAGGGCAGGGGTCAGTCGGAGATCCGGAATGGATGGAGTTCATGGTGCGGGTGGTGTCTTCGGTGCTGATCGGGGTCCAGGTGCGGAGGGTGGTGGATGGTGGCGTCGTTGCGGTTGTGGCTTGCGTTGGTTGGTTGTTGAAGCTGTTGTGTATGTCCGTGATCTTGTTGTGGAAGTAGGACGCGAGGGAGTTGCAGAGGTCTTGCGACGGTGTGATGTCGTTGTTTCCGGCGTTGGGGTTGGAGAGCTCTTTCACGATGTTGAAGAGTTCCTTGCAGTTGTGTGCGTTGTTGTCCAGCCGGTCCTTGTATGCATTTTTCTTGGTGGCGCGGATCAGTTGGTGGTGTTTCCGGGTGGCGAGCTTGAGGGTGGTCATGTTGTCCGTCGTTGGTTCCCTTCTCCAGGCTTTCTCGAGGGCTCGACAGTTCTTCTTGGAGCACTTGAGTTCGTCGGTGAACCATGGTGTATTTCTGCTGCAGGATCTGCTGGGCGGGGTCCTTAGAGGGGCGAGTTCGTCCGCGCAGTTGCTGATCCACTTCGTGAGGTTGTCGGCGGCCTGGCTGGGGTTCGCTGAGCTGGCGGGAGGGTGCTGGCTCAGGGAGGCGGTGAGCTGGTCGGCTGTGATCTTGTTCCAGCTTCTTCGAGCAACCTGTTGCTGGAGCTGGTGGATCGTCGTTCTTCTGAAGGTGAAGTGGACGCAGCTGTGGTCCGTCCAGTGGAGTCCTGTTGCGTGGCTGAAGGTGACGTCTTTGCTGGATGAGAAGACGGCGTCGAGTGTGTGTCCGGCGAGGTGGGTGGGGGTGGTCACCAGTTGCTTGAGTCCGAGGTTGTCGAGGTTGTCGAGCAGGGTGATGGTGTTGCGGTCGTTGTTGTTCTCCAGGTGGAAGTTGAGGTCCCCCAGGAGGATGTAGTCGGCGGAGGGGAGAGCGTGCGGGCTGACGAAGTCGGCGATGTCCTCGCTGAATCGTGTGCGCGGTCCCGGGGGTCGGTAGATCAGGGTGCCTCTGAGGGTGGTCTTCGGGTTGGTGTGGATCTGGAAGTGCAGGTGTTCAGCGGTGGTGAGGGTGTCGTCGGTGTTGGTCGTGATGCGGATGGTGTCTCTGTGGATGATGTGGGCCTGCAGCCCACATAGAATGTAATTTGAAAAGACTTGCCCCAGGGAGGTGGCGGTCTCTTGAGCTGGGGGCCATGTGGCCCCCCGCTTTTGTCTCACTTAGCGGCAGGGAGGTGGTGGTCCATGCTTGGCTATGTTTGCACCAAGGAGGTGGCAGTCCCTGAGGTGCAGGGGTGCTGCATGGGAACCCCCACATTACTATATAAACTTGCCTCCAAGACCTGGCCTAGCAGGGGGCCTATATTTGATGAAGTGTGGGAAATTCATTGCAAAAAAAAACATTTAAAACCCTGGCAGGGTCCTTGAGGGACCGCCCCCCACCCCAGATCTGGAGGGTCAGGGTATTCTTACCCTGCCCCTTTTTCTTTATTTTTCCCTTTTTTCCTTGGACTCAGCTTCAAGCCGTGTCCCATGATTGCTGCTAACACTTCCTGGTTGAAGTGTTGGCAGCCAATCAAATTTTAGTAAGACTCGCATCTCCAGATATCTATATTTTTCAACTTCAATTTCTCTGAAAGTACTGAACGGATTTACACCAAAACACAAAAAACATGCTTTCTGCACCAACATCTAGTTTTCTGCCAAATTTGATGTAATTCTGTTAAGCAGTTTGGGCTGTAGTCGTGTTCAAAAAACAAAAAATCCCCATAGACATAACATGGGGAAAAAGTGTTTTGGGACCCAATTTTTTCTCAGCCCCCACTTTGATGGAACAACCCAAAACTTTCAACATAGCAGCTAAACCCGCAAGGGAAAGTTTTGTGAAAATTCTGTGGAGATTCAGCAAGCGGTGCCAAAGTTATTGGCAAAACAAAAACTAACTATAACAATCTAATGGCAACTGCCATGTGGTAATATATATTACCTACTGGCGGTCGCCAGTAGGTATATATAGTTAGGATTTTTTCTCTATGGGATTTTTGAAAATTCTATGTCTAATAACTTTGGCGTTTGTGGACGGAATTGGCTGAAGTTTTCAGGAAAATGGAACATTTTGATTCTGAGCAGCCCCTGAAAATTTGGGGGGGTTTCGTCAAGGGGGGGCAGAGAAAAAAGGGGGGTCCCAAAACGTGTTTTTAACATTGAGTTTTCCATAGGGCGGTTGGCCTCACTTTTAGCCCGAACGGCTGAATGGATTTGCACGAAACTTGGCAAAATTGTAGGGACTGGTAGCCCGATGTGCCTTTGCTAGGTCTCAATATATGTGCTCCAGTGGATTTTGAGAAATTAACGTTCAAAAAAAGATATATATCTGTAACAGCGGACCGGGCAGCGCTCCAGTTCGCGTACTTTTCGCGTTACGGAGCTTTGTGAAGCGAAGCTGATTGGTTCTCCGGCGTCTGTAAACATTCCAAACAGTCCGTAGCGGCCGCCATCTTGTCTCTCGGTAGGATCGAGAGACAAGAGGAGGCCAAAGCGAAGGGGCAAATGACCATAAGGGGGCATAGTAGATCCTCCCTGACCCCCTAGGTTTGATGTGGAGGTTTTAAAAGGGCCCCGCGGGGCAAAAAAAAAATAATAATAATAATCGAACGGCTGAATGGATTTGCACGAAACTTGGCAAAATTGTAGGGACTGGTAGCCCGATGTGCCTTTGCTACGTCTCAATATATGTGCTCCAGTGGATTTTGAGAAATTAACGTTAAAAAAAAGATATATATCTGTAACAGCGCTCCGCTTCGCGTACTTTTCGCGTTACGGAGCTTTGCGAAGCTGATTGGTTCTCCGGCGTCTGTAAACATTCCAAACAGTCCGTAGCGGCCGCCATCTTGTCTCTCGGTAGGATCGAGAGACAAGAGGAGGCCAAAGCGAAGGGGTAAATGACCATAAGGGGGCATAGTAGATCCTCCCTGACCCCCTAGGTTTGATGTGGAGGCTTTAAAAATGCCCCACAGGGCAAAAAAACAAACAAACATTTTTTTAGTTTTTTTGCGTGGGGAGCGTCCGGTTCGCGAACCGGGAAGCGTTCTGGGGAGCGTACTTTGTTGAAAATTAGTGAAAAAAGTTAGAGTAAAATAATAATTGTGAGTGATCAGATGTAGGGTAGCTCTGAGAAGAGCTTTTGGGTTTATGGTACATTTAGGTACTTATAAGTAGGTACCAATGCACATTCTTAAATTCAGAATGAAAATTCTGTTGCCCTCATCTGAGAAGTGAACTCCATCTCCTCTGTAGATATCTTGCATGTAGTAACGCAAGTTATTGTTGTACAAGGAGCCCATTCCATGGTCTCTCATGTAAGCTGAAACAGATTTGTTTACATGCTTCCTCGACTTCTCAATTTGTGGACAAAATTGGTTCGACCACCTCCATTTCTGTCTTTGGCATATATTTGAATATACCAAGGCAGTCTGAGGAAAAAGTGCCATCAATTGCTCAAAGGTGTCCTTTAAAAGCATTTCCAGACCTACCCCAGTCAAAGTGCCCAAATCATTACCTCCACAGTGCACAATTAACAGGTCAGGTTTTGGCAAATGCATAAAGGTTTTCACCAATGGTATCAATTGGTGACATTTTAATCCTCTGTGGCCAAACCACTTAATTTCCACATCTTGTAAATTGAGGTTAGGTAAATTCCTGTTCTCAGCATACCTCTGAGCCCAATAGATGTAACTATGTCCAACAATCCAGACAGAAAACATGGTGAGAGAAGGTTCTCCTGCAGTCAGATGAAGTGTGGCAATGAAATGGCAGTTGAAAAATAAGAGTGTAAAATGAAAAAAACTGTGGAGTTTCTGTGTTAATGAAGCAGTAAGAGTGATTGGTGGATTTTGATTACTGAAAACAGAAAGTTAGGGTGCATGGATGAGTTCTTTGAAAGATGTATTTTGAGTGGTGAAGAAAAAATCATTAAATGAAAGAATGCACTGGATATGCAGGTGCACTGAGAGTTCAGAGTTCAATTGCAACATTGTTGTGTGAACTTGCAAACACCAGAGGTCTTCCAAGAGGTGGTTGCTATGCAAAAAAAGCAGAGAGGGCAGAGGGGGGGAAGGGCTTTAATTTGAAAAAAGTGAGGGAAGAGTTTTGATGGGTGACATGAGAGATATGTGTGAAGAATTACAGCATTTCTGTGCTTTTGATAGCTGCAGACTCTGGAGTGCATACCTTTTGCTCTGCTGAAGACAAATTGGTGTGTTTCTGAGACTGTTTTGAAACTCAAAGTATTTGCTTAGGTGAGAAAAGAGTTCTTTAATTTAGATACAGAATAGTGTGCTTTAAGGAGAAAATTATGAAGAAAGTTGTGTTTTTAAAATGTTGCTTTGTGTCAAGTGTTTTACAAATAGATTTTGTTTCTTTGAGAAATTGTAATTGGAGAAAATGTGAAGTATTAGTACTGACAGGGTTTTTATGTGCATAGGAGCTGTGGAGTGTTTTCAAATTTTGACTTGTAAAACGTTTTTGAGGAAAAGGAATGGTTTTAATATTTATGACAAGGACATAATGGTGTATGCTTCTTTATAAGGCAATTGAGTGTCTCTGATGTTATTTTTTCCATTTTAATGTAAGACCTTTCCCTGTGGAGCAAATTGCTTGTAATTATGCTCCCACCTGTGCATGGCAAATTTAGATTTTGAATGTTTGCGTTACATAGCCGTGTTAAAAGTGACCCAAGCATGCTGCAAAGGCAATCAAAAAACGCTTTCATGTGTCTTAAGGACATTTTAAGTCATTTCCCCATGTGGAGTGTTTTTAAATTATGACTTGAAAATCGTTTTTGGGGAAAAGGAATGCTTTTAAAATTTATGACAAGGACATAATGGTGTATGCTTCTTTATAAGGCATTTCAGTGTCTCTGAAGTTATTTTTCCAATATTAAATTAAAAGACCTTTCCCCGTGGAGCAAATTCTTTGTAAATATGCTCCCACCTGTGCATGGTAAATTTAAATTTTGACTGTTTGAGTTACATAGCCATGTTAAAAGTGACCCAAAAAAGTTGCAAAGGCTTTAAAAAACACTTTCATGTGTCTTGAGGACATTTTAAGTCATTTCCCCGTGGGCAGTGTTTTGAAATTATGAGTTGAAAATCGTTTTTGAGGTAAAGGAATGTTTTTAAAATTTATGTGCGCCATATGCCTCCAAATTTCTTTTTCAGGGGTGCAGCAGGGTGTTCTTGAGAGACCCCTGAACCCTCGAAAAAATTCCAAATTTATGATGAGCTAATTGCTAATCGCAAATTGCACCTTCATTCCTATGGGTCTCCTGCTCCATGGAAATGAATGGGTAATTTGCAATTAGCAATTTGCTCATCGCAAATTAGGAATGGTAAAGAATCGCTATTTATTCCTTAAAGTTCGCTATTTAGGAAATGCAAAAAACTTTGATGATACATATGGCGGTTCATCTCTAACAAGATAAGAAGCTTAGGGATAGATTTATGATGACTGGCGCATCACCAGGGATGTGCCAGTCATCCTGCGTCGCTGTTCCGACACCCATGGTGTGCTGCATTTACAATGCGGCACACCATGGGGCAAAAACACCACAGATGCGTGACGCATCTGTGCCGTAAAGGTGGCGCATTGCTGGAGTTGTATCGCAAGTGTGATGAAGCTCCAGCAAGGCTCAGGGGTGCCCCTGTCGTAGGGTTTCTGTTCTCACACAGAACTAAGCACAGAGGATTGGAACCTCGGCGAATTAGGGTGCCCCAAAACTGACCTTAGTACCCAAAAACCCCCTAACAAGCTAGGTACAGTGTCACATTGGATATAACAAACTCCCAATCTTTAGACAATTCAGAACATGAACTTACAGTACCTCAGGATACGTGGAACTCATGAACACTCGGTCGTTATATATTCATTACAAACGAGAACATGGAGTTAAGAAGTACACATGTGCATTTGAAATGTTTATTTACTAATGCCGTCTTCCCAGGCGTAGTATCTTAGATAATACAAGTACACATATTATCAGTAGCAAAATTACCAGCATAGTTACTAGTACATCAAAAGCGAATGGTGACAGTATGTTAACATGCTGTAAATGAATAAGAGTTAGCAACACTTATATTTCACCCTCCCTAATACACATATTATATTATTTGTTAAGAAGGTCTCTTTGGGTTGGTTTAGGGCGGGCCCATACCTTAGTGTTCTAGATTTGAAGGAATCACATCAGCATACACCAGCTCTCTCTTCATGTGAACCGCATCAAGTGTTGTGTATGTGTGTTCGGCACAGCAATATAAAACGCGCCTCATGCCCAGAATTGGCAGAAGCTGCACTTTTGTTATGACTATGAAGTCGTGGAGATCAGACCTCATAACAATTCTGTATCGTGTTGTTCTTGAAACTTCAGCACTCGCTGTACAGATATAGTTTAACAAGCAAAGCAGATAGTAGAGCAATAACATATTATTGTCATGTAAACCACGATGAACTACTAGGTTGAAAGCTAAAGCAACAACTAAGTGTCGTGTGCAGAAGTTGCAAAAAAGGAAAAATGGCGTTTAAACCGGTAATGAGCGCATGCTAACTTAACACGGTGTAAAGATATCCAGGATCTACATGACACCCCCCCATGATCCGGAAACGAACTGAATAAGATAATAGAAGTGCCATGTCATGAGAGCAGATTGCAACTTTATATGTGCACGGTCCACAAGGTAAAACATTAAAAACTAGCAAAATTTAATGCTAAAAAAAAATAAAACAGCCAACTACTTTATCGAGGCTTAAGCCAATAGGCAAGCTAAATAATAAAAACTTGACAAATAAGTAAATGAATTGTCAATGAAATGCTAGTACTCAGCATATCAAACATGAAAAAGGTCTATGACATAACTGTGTATGCAAAATAAGCTGCAACAGCCTCCAATAGGAAGTCACCGTCTTCATCCGAAAACAGTTCAGCCATCCAACTTAAAAGCGGAAAAGAACATACGTGCTCTCCCAGCACCGGATCCTCTATCACCATCAGAGGACAGCTCGGTGGGTTTTCAAGAAAGCTCTGTTCCAAGAAAGACTGTGTTGCCGCCAGTAAATTCCAGGGACCAATTAGTCCATGCATCAATGCCACAGCCATAATCCTTTCGCCAGGACAAACCAACTCGTGAGTAATGATAGGACTCATCAGCTGATTAAAGTCGACGTCAGGAGAAACCGGTCCGCAGAGACACAAATCAATGGCCCAATCGAAATCACAGGTTAGGCAGTGAAATACAGGCTGGACACAGGTGAAGTAGGAGAATCGAAAAGATAATCCATATGCCGTGCTTAATATCGCCAACGGCATTGTGCCATAATATTCAAGCATGCGATTGCGGAACAGCTTCAGCAGCTGCAGGGCGGGACCTTGCACAGGAAGGACATCCATATTTAAAAATGTAAAAAACCACAAGAGCGCCCGCTGCTAATGCAAGTAAAACTGGGAATCCACCAAACAAAGTGGAAAAAATAGAATGAAAGAAAGCAGGGATGACTCCAAAGATTTTCTCAAATGAAGTCACGAGACCACTGCTAACAACTTTAAAAAAATGTGCCAGGTCCTTTGTGGAGGACGCGTTAAAGATAGTCCGAACCATCTCGGTGAAATGCAAAGGCGAATCAGTATTTAAAAGGGCCTGCACCTCTGTACGGGTGTTTGCTATGTGAAGCACGAAAGTTTCACGGGCCGAACTCAAGGCCACCTCTCTCTGAGACAAAAGAGCCCTTATTCTTGCCATGCCGTTGAAATCTGCACCCAAGGTTGGTATTTGTGGCCAGATTGAAAACTCCCTATGTTCATGTGTGGGAGGAAATAGAAAATTTCTGCAGCAAATAACCCGTTCACTTACTGTTACGATAAAAGGAATACTTGTAATTAACCCACAACAATCTTCATTATTGAGCATCAAATAACTACCATTTTCCAACAACTTGAACGTGGGGATGATAGCAGGAACTGGCGTGCCTTGCAACACGCAAGCCATATTTGGTCGGTCTTTGTTGTATGAACGTGTAACTGTATGTGCCTACACATTAGTGAATGATGTGGCGTCTCAGTGCATTCCTGTCCATTCAGATAAACTTCTTGGTCATCTTTGAAACATCTGTATGTGTATGGAAGCGACCAGACCTCATGAAGAAAACCACTACCTAAAGGTTCATAACGACCTATTGGTACATATTTCATACAATTTGAAAACTTATATAAAGCAAAACGCAGCGTTATTAAACCGTGGATAAGGCACGTTGCAGCATTGGCCTCTGCCACTGAAAAAGGCAAAGATTCTAACCTTTCAATATGTAACATTGAAAAGGAAGCATCACGCATTGACAGCAAGCGTTGTTTGTTAGTCAAATTGAATGGGGCAAATAAAGAAGAAACGTTCATGTATCCCCAGGGAACTTTACCATTTTTCAGAGTTTGAAGGGTCCAAGCAAATTGAAAGAATCTGAACTACGTTGCCAAAGCAGCCAACCTTTTGGATTTATACTGGAAATGTTAAAGGAAGAATTACGGAGTAGGGCCTGTAAATCACTAATGGACAACCGAGTAAAATTACTCCAACCATCATATTCCTCTAACTCCGGGATAGTAGGGGTGTTTAATTTTTTAGAAGTAGCCAATCCAAAGCATGTGGTCTGGGAAATTGTTTCATTCAGAAACAACATATGATTCGGGATGAGACATGCACGGTGCAAAGCCTCAGTGCCTTGTACCTGCCAGGTTTGTGAACCCCAAACTGATGTAGATCCTGGATATCTTTACACCGTGTTAAGTTAGCATGGGCTCATTACCGGTTTAAACGCCATTTTTCCTTTTTTGCAACTTCTGCACACGACACTTAGTTGTTGCTTTAGCTTTCAGCCTACGTGCGTCAAGACGTATGCCTGCTTCAACCAGGCGCAGGGTTTTGACGCAGCTTTGTCCTATCTGATTGTAAATGCGGCACACCATGGGTGGCAGAGCAGCGGTGCACGTTAACTGGTGCATTCCTGGGGATGTGCTAGTTAACATCAATCTGCTCCTTTACATTTAAGTATGTGCAGGGGACACAGAGTCGGTGAGGCTTATCCAAGGTTAAGAAGAGATGAGTCCTGTTCACTGAAAAATTGGACATAGGCTTCACCTCCTCAGCATCGCTGGACATGGCTAAATAATAGCTGCAACATGTTACTCTTGTTAAACAATTTTACTATTATAATCTCTGAGATTTGTCTCTTACTCTGCAATATCTCATTGTTGTTATCTTTCTTTAAAGATAAAGACAACATCAACATGAGCGACAATCAGCAATCAGTTGATTTCGACCTCATCATTGAACTCGTAATTGAAACATCAGTGGATGTTGATCCCTTGGATGATTTAAATCCTGAGGATGAAGAAGAACGTGATGAGGATGCAGATTTATCAGAATTGTATGACATAGGATGGGAACCTGACGTGCTTGAGCCTATGGAACTATAAACATTTATTTAAAAAATGTATAACAAATAAAAAGTAAAAATGTAAACTGTTTAATTTAAAAATAAAGACACCTTCAAAAACAGGTTATGTGTAGTGTCTTCAATAAAATATTAAAATATGCTCATAAAATTAGATCAGATTCACATATAAAACAGCACAGGTAAAATGAATATAAATTCCATTTCTTTTCTGCTATTTCTGTAATCTAAATTTGCCAAGCACTAAAAAATCTTCTATGTAAAAATGTTAAGTAGTGTGTTAAGTTTTTGATGACTGTTATTGATTTACTGTTGGGTAATAGTGGTTAATAACATTTTTTATTATATTTTACCACAGATTCAACTGCAGATCATTTGAAGATTTCAGCATGCCAACCAAAGAAAGACTGAGAAAGGCTGCAAAACGTCAAAGACAGCAGGTTAATGAAAAAAAGCAGCAGTCCTCTAACAAAAATATTTGTCAAGTCACCAAGAAAGCACCGGGTAAGAGTACAAAAACATTCATAAGAAATATCTGTAGTAAAAAAAATATTACTACAGAAAATGTTTCAGTCCAGAAAAGGAGAAGCAATTCAAACGGAAAGGAAAGGCCAATGAAAAATGTTACTGCTAGAGCAAGAGATAACTCTGTGCATGATAGTAGAAGGAAACAACAGTTTAGGGATATTCGTAAACGAATGTTCCGCAACAGGATAATTGGCAATTTGTTAAAAAATATTAAGAATGGTGAACAGAAAGTGGATTTTTATAAGAGAAAAAAAATAGTTGAGAAAGTCATTGATCAGGCATTTGAAATTAAACGTAAGTTATTTATTTTGATAATCAATAGAATTAGGAAGGTAAACAAGGCAATTTATTATTTCAAAAGAAATAGTAGATGGAAGAGAATAGTTAATCGTAGTAATTTTTGTGAAGTTTTTTCTGGAGAATGGATGCATAGTTCAAGCTCTGAGGCATTTTTTAATGAGGAGAGTTATTTCCAGGATAATGATTTGGTGCATGCAGTTGACACCAGTGGTCGAGCTTATGAAGTGAAAGATGGTTGTCCAGTTGAAAAAGAAAAACTTGTGACAACAGAGATAGAAGAGGTGTTAGGTAATGAGGTTTTAGGAAGACGTCCTAAGGGTCCTGTGTACACCTGGAAGTGTAGTAGTATTTGCAGTGTACGACAGGATTCCATCAATTTGCTTTGTGATTTTATACGGTCATTTAATAAGAAAAGTTTGAAGCAGAAAATGAAGTTGTTGCAATAATTAGATCATTGCAGAGTGAGAGAAGTGACAGGTTTGCATGGGCATTCACTGGCTTGTCTTTCCAGGAGAGTATGCCAGAGTGTTTTTCATCATTTCAGGATGCTAGCAGTGCATCATAATAAAGTGAGGAAATTACTTAGAATGTTGTATTATGCTAAGAGTCCAGCAATTATGCTTAAACAATTATGCGCTGCTCTTTTGCATGGTTCTGAAATAGATGTGAAGAATATATGTGAAGAAATTGAGTTTTGTTACTTTGGAAGTAAAGAGGAGAATGTTGAAATTGACCAAGAAGAAGAGAGTAATGTGGAAGATAGTGTGCAGGTTTCCAGTACAGATAATTTCCAGAGGGAAATTGCAACCTTTGAGGTGAAATCAAGTGAGAGGCCAAATTTCACTTGTGTGTGTTGTCGACGCACTTATTATAAGAATCAGACTAAGTTAGTGGATTTATATGCAAAAAGTGAAAGGGAAAATAATAGTGAATGGAAGGATTTTACAACATACTTGATGGTAGAAAATTGTTTTGATTTGGGATTGGATCAATGTGTGTGTACTTATTGTTTTAACAAATTAAATCAAAACCAGATGCCTGCTAGAGCAGTTCATAATAATCTGGAATTGGTTGAGATTCCTTCTGAATTGAAGGATTTAAATACTTATGAATCTATTTTGATTCAAAGTATCCATCCCTTTCAGGCTATTGTAAGAATGGAGCCAAAGACAGGGAAATTGCCTCCATCAGATTTACAGAGAGGATTAAAGGGAAGAGTTGTTTATTTGCCTCTAGATTTGAAGAAAAACATTAACACAATTGGAGTAGAAAAAGTGGAAGAGGAACCTCTGGTTATCTTAGTTAATGGGGTTCCGACAAAGAATAAGAAAATATGGCAAGATTTAGTGGATGTTAGGAAAGTCAAAAAGGCAACATTGTATTTGAAAAAAAAAATACTATAAAAATGTATATGTTGCAGAAGAGGAAGTAAGTGAGGAAGAGGATAGCAATTTGTGTGCTGGTCAAATTAAAAAAGTAGAACCCTGTACTAGTGAAGAAATATATGAACATTATAGTGTTCATCCTTTGCATTCCAAGGAAGTCATGGGGAATGCTATTGAGTTGTTTCAAATGAAACAAGCCAAAGGGAGTCCCATTAGTGTTTGGGAGGAAAGTTTGGAAGCTCGGTGTTTCCCACAGCTTTTTCCAACAGGTCAGGGAGGAAGATATGATGAGCGACCTCATCAAATTCCTGCTTCTGAATACCGGACTTTGCGATTGTATGCAGGAGATGCTAGGTTTCGACAATGCATTCCCTATTTGTTTCATCTCCTGTTTGAAAGCGATCTGTCTGGACTGTCATATGCAGTGAACCACATCTTGAAAAGTGGTATACACATGCAAAACATGTCGGCAAGTGACTTTATGGATAAAGTCAATGTCCAAGACAGTATTTTGGATTCTCACCTGATTAATCTCATGGCGTGTCAGCGTGGTACTAATGAGTACTGGTACCGTCGTAATGGTGATTTAAAATGTATGCTGAGGAACTTAGGAACTCCCACATGGTTCCTCACTCTGAGCTGTGCCGAGTATGGCTGGGAAGACTTACTTGAATTTCTACGAGAGGCAAATGCAAACATCGAAAACATCGAATTCAAGACACCCGGAGAACTGTGCTCTTTGGATCCAGTCAATGTATGCAGGTACTTCAATCATAGATTTGAAGCTATGATGTCTTTCATCATGAATAAGAAGAATCCACGTCTTGGAGAGGTGTTGGATTTCTTCTGGAGAAAGGAGTACCAAGCAAGAGGTGCTCCTCATATACATATGCTGCTGTGGATCAAGGATGCACCTAAATTTGGAACGGATCCAGAAGAGTCAGTGATGAGTTTCATACAACAGTATTCTACGTGTGCTGTTCCAAACGCAAAGGAGAAGAAAAGCCTAAGAGAAAAAGTTCTACGTTTCCAAAGCCATCGATGTGGAAAGTACTGTCGTCGTAAATTCCGAAACAAGGACAAGTTCTACACCAAATGTCGTTTCGGCTTTCCACGACCGGTGATTTCTAAAGGAAGAGTAAACAGTTTGATGTCTTCGCTGCGACATAATGTGATGAAGAAATCACCTAAAAACACATACAATTTGAAGAGGAACGAAGAGTCCAAGTACATCAACGACTACAACCCGGTGATTTTGTCCATGTGGAATGCTAACATGGATATACAGTTTGTGGCTGATAACTGTATGGCTGTGGCTCGGTATGTGACATCTTACATCACCAAAAAAGAGAAGACAGAATTGAAGGATATGTGGGAGGACATTTCACATGAAAAGAGCCTCAGCAAGAAGTTGTACAGTTTCAGTCTGAAGATGTTGTCGCATCGAGAAATCGGAGCTTACGAATGCTCTGATCGGTTGTCTTCAGCAAGTCTCTATGCCAAGTCCAGGAGTATCGTTTGGGCGAGTCTTGGTCTTGCTGCAACGCGTAATCGAGTTCTGAAACCTGTGCGGGAAATTGAGTATTTGGCGGAAAAGGAGGCAAACAGTACCGACATTTTGAAGACCAACATGTTGGATACATATTATCCAAATCGAAGCAAACACCTCGACAATGTTTGTCTGTATGAGGTTCTTCAAAATTACATATTCAAGAGGAACATCAAAGAAGATACTGAGAAAGGCGTGTATGCTGTAATAGGAAGTGAGGGATGTCTGGTCAAGCAAAGAAAATGCCACTTGGTAAACCTTTGAAAATTGAGTGGCGAATCTCCTGAAAAAAGGAGTTTTTCTATTTAGCACTTTTGCAACTTTTCAAGCCTTGGCGTGCAGAAGAGGAACTGCTTGGAGATTTCCTCTGTTACGAAGACTCTTTCAATGCTGCCAAGGAGACCATACAATGTCCTGCTTTTCCCAAATATGTAGAAATGTTGAATGCGGAAATTGAGCAGGAAGCAACGATTGCAGCCGAGATTGCCAGAGACAGTTCTCAGGACAGTCAGAGTTCTGCTTCATTGAGTCAGGATCTACTAGGAGGACCTGTTATCGAAAATGAAGCTGCCACTGCTATGAATGAAGTGGAAAGAGCCATGGCACATGCTCAGGAGGATGCGGTTAACTTAGAAGAGTTGGAAAGACAACTCAACGTTGAGCAGAGGAAAATATATGACGAAGTTACCATGCAAATTGATCATGGATTAAGTCATGAGAAGAAAGAGTGTTCATGTGCGTCGTTGAAGCCTGTACGACTGTACGTGAGTGGAGAAGCGGGAACTGGAAAAAGTTTCCTTATTAAAGCAATTTCATGCTATTTGCAGGAAAGGACAGAGTCATCGCTGTCTTGTGTTGTCACCGCTCCAACTGGACTGGCAGCACATAACATTAAAGGGATTACTTTACATCGTTTACTGATGCTGCCAGTGGAGCATGACAACAGATTACAATATCACAAGCTATCTGGAGATGCTTGTTTTGAAGTTTCAAGAATCTTGAGGAAAATGAAACTTCTTATCATTGACGAAGTAAGCATGGTTTCCAATGTCATGCTTGCGTTTGTGCATTTGAGAATGCAAGAAGTTCTCAAAACAGAGTATGATGTGTTATTTGGTGGCAAACACATCATTGTTTTCGGAGATCTTCTGCAGCTGACACCAGTGAAAGGGCAACCTGTGTTCAAAATGCTCACGCATGAAGATACCAGGAAGTGCCTAGGGAGCATTGGCAACGTCAATATATGGTTAAACTTCAATTATGCTGAACTGCATGAAAATATGCGTCAGGCGAAGGATGAAGTTTACAAGAGTATTCTACAAGATGTTAGAATTGGAAAAGTGACCGAGCATGGGAAAGAAGCTTTACATGCACGATTACTGTCAAATTTATATCCAGAACAAGATGTTGTGCCTGAGAATATTTTTCAGAAAATTACTGAGAAGAAATCTGGAATATGTTTGATGCCAACTCTTGCAGAATGTGCCAAATTCAACAACAAAATGTTGCATTTGGAAAAGCAGGAGATTGTGAAACTAGAAGCTATTGACAGAGTAGAGCATATGGGATCAACAATTATTTTGTCTGAGAATTTGAAATCAAAATTGGATTCATTAGAGAAGACTATATCTAAAACTGCAGGTTTTGAAAAGACTCTGAATGTGTGCTTGAACTGCCGTATAATTTTAAGAAGGAATTTACATGTTGAAAGAGGTCTGGTAAATGGATCAATGGGTAATGTTGTTGATTTTGTGAAATACAGAAATAGAGATGGAATTGAATTTTTAAAAATTAAATTTGATGGCATTGAGGAAGTACAGCTAATTGGTCGTTGCTCTGCTAGATTTTTGCTTGTAAAAGACTTATATGTTCGCCGTAAGCAGTTTCCTGTTTGCTTGGCATATGCGGTGACAATCCATAAATCGCAAGGTTTAAGTGTAGACAGTGCATTGGTGAATATTGGCAGTTCTGTGTTCAAGGAGGGTATGGCATATGTGGCATTGTCACGAGTTAGAACTTTATCGGGATTGTACTTGATTGAGTGTGATGTCACAAACATTTGTGCGGATCTAGATTGTCTTAAGGAATACAATAGGTTAAGAAGAGAGTATGCGCCACATTTGCCTCAATATCCTTTGTTTGAGAAACGTGTGGTAGGCCGGAAACGAAGAAATGTGACAAATACTAGGGAGGTTGCAGCAAAAAGACGAAAAGTCGATGAACCTGAAATTATAAGCAGACACAAAAAGGATTCTGTTGAAGATGTTGTTGGTTTTCAATTTGAAAACAGTTCTGGTGTCAACTGCTATGCTAATGTAGTGGTTAATGTTTTGTTTTCTCTAGAAAATGTAAAAGAAGAGATTGTGGTCAATTCTGATCAAAGATTTTGCAGTTTGTTAAATTCTGTGTTAGAGAAATGTAGCACAGATAGAACAAAAATAGAAAGTGTGTCTGAAATTCGAAATCTGTTAGACAGATGTTCAGGCCAAACACAATTCTCTCAAAATATTCAGCAAGATTGTCAGGAGTTTTTAATGTATATACTTGATGTATTGCATGCTGAAGGTGTAGATGTAGATCACCTGTTCGGGCTTTCTTATCAATGGCAGCATGACTGCGAGAACTGTAGGGTATCAAGTAGTACTAGTGTAGACTCAGAAAGATTTATATATTTAACTTTGCCAGACAGTAAATCAGTCTCTTTTAATAAACTAGTAAAAGCAGCTGATCACAACATGGAGTGTAGCCAATGTAAATCTGAAATGATGTCCACATTATTTATACGAACATATGGCCAGTATGTTATTTTAATGTTCCAACGATGTAGGCCTGATGGAACAAAATTGACAACTTTAATTAAAAATTTTGTGGCTTCACAGTTGTCAATATCAGGAAGGACTTTTGTAACTGCAGCAATTATATATCATGACGGTCCTTCAATAACATCAGGACATTACACAGCTTATTTAAAGTCTAGAAACGGCTGGTCATTCTGCAATGATTCTGTTTTAATTTTCAAAAAAAAATTGCTGTATGACCTTAAAAACTCTTACCTGGTGTTTTTAAAACCAACATTTTAGGGAAAGAATCTCGGGATGTGCTCTGAGGAATTTCAAGAAGTTCTAATGGCTCCTACACGATTTGGCCTTGAGGATAAGTGTAGTACAGACACATAACTTCTTACCATAACACTGGACGTCATGTTGAAATAACTGCACTTTGAATGAATTCAGAAAAACTGTTTCTTTTTATAAGCAAATTCAAGCAGCCAATCAAAACATGGAGTAGAGGGAATGTAAGTCTGCAATGCTGTCTACTGTTTTATATTGCTTTGTGATTAAAAGTGATGTAGAGAATTTAATAATTGTAGTAGTCATAGAGATAGTGTAAGTCTGCTTTATAGTAAGCAGTATCAGTGTCATAGGAAATGTAGAACATGAGTGAGCAAGAAAGGTAAGATATTAGTAATCCAGGATTGTGAAAATGATCTTCAACATTTTAATTCTGAAAGTTGCGGAAATACAACATGACGGGATTGGCTTACAAGAATTCCAAGAGTTATAAATGGCTCTGACACGATTTGGCCTTATGGAAACGTGTGGTAGAGAGCGAGAAGTCATTTATTGTATGTAACATGTTTTTGAAAACGATGGAGGTTTTCTTTCAGAAAGTGGCGGGTTGAAAGTAATAACAGCACAACAGAGTGTAAGCTGTTCATAGGACATCCTTCGCCGTCATGGAAAGTAAGTTAACTTTAAGGAGTTCTGAATTCTGATTTGTTATGTTGTATGGGTTTTTTAAACACAATCATTTTGATTGTGTTTTTTTTTCCCCGCTGTTATATGATGAATACCTTCAAGTCACTGTTTTTAGTGAAATTTGATACATTCTGAGAACAGCAAAAATAAACCATTTAACATGTATAATTAATTCTGTTCTGTTTGCATTTATGATGTACATGTAGAACTGTGTAGGAGGCATGGAGAAGGTGAGGCTTCTGTAAGTGTCAAAGTTGTTGCATACAGTGCTCATATTCTACGTAGTCTTTCATATGATAGACTACATTTCCACTATGAGATACCTAAGCAAAGGCAACACAGGTAATGTGATTGTGAAATGAGGAAAATAAACTCCACATTTTTCAATTACATCACCTGTGTTTCCTAAGTTTACGAATGACATTGTGCAGATGAAGTTTAGGTCTGTCCACGGACACAGAAGAGGTCTAGCCTTTGTTCAAGAGTAAAGTGGACATGACTTACTTCATTAGTAGGCCTTCACATGTATTATCTCCTCTGTATTCTTCAATAAGTGTAAATTTGATCTGCAACCCTGAGTAGGCCTCACCTTAAACAAACCTCTGGATAGGCCACACCTTATTGTCATCCTGAATCAATTATTTAACATGTTAGGGACAGATTTATGATAGGTGTATGCCTCTTTTGCGCCACTGTGCGTCACTTTGCCACACGAAACCGATGCAGCAGTCATGCAAAAGATGCACAATGTTGCAAGATAGGACTCACTTCATCTGCATCAAGATACTATTAGTTTAAAATGTATATTTTTAGGACTGTGTAGGGGCATGGAGAAGCAGAGGCTTCTCTAAGTGTCAAAGTTCTTGAAAAACTATTTGTCCTTCAATCTTTTCCCTTGTTTTTTCTAATTTATTAAAAACATGTTTTAATATTTTTCAAATGTTTGTTCTCTCTTTCACAGATTTTTTAGTATAAAAAGAACAAATGACTAAGTTAACGACAATTATAAGGTAAATGTTTTGTACTCTTTTTGTTATATTTCTATCACATTTAACTTCTATTACTTCCACTGCTTCATTTGTTTAAGAATCACTTTCCTGCCTTTGCTACTTCCCTCATTCCTTTCTCTATTACTTAATTACTCTACTCCTTCACTATTTTTCTTAGTCCCTCTCTTCTGATACTTCTTCACTCTTGGTCACTCACTCTGTCTCTATTACTTTCACTGTTTCTGACTGATCTAAATTTTTTTTTTTTTAAAAAGAACAGTAAGTATAAGGGAAGGAAACAGACAGTTATGTTAAAAGAAAGACAGCTATAGGGAGTAAACTAGGGATACTGTTACCTGTAATCCTCTGCTGATGATGTCACTGACCATGTCATGAATGATGTAATATGTGACATCATCAGCAGTGGATTACGGGTAATAGTATCTCTAGTTTACTCCCCTATAGCTGTCTTTCTTTTAACATAACTGTCTGTTTCCTTCCCTTATACTTACTGTTCTTTTTTTTAAAAAAAATGTTTTGGTTCGCGTACCGGCGAGCGAACTGGGAAGCGAACCAAGAGAAATAGAGGTTGGCAGAGTTCCAAAAATTCTACCAATTTTTTAATAACGGGGAGGTAGTTCTGAAAAGAACTTTTTTTTTTTATTGTTTTTGTTGTTTTATATTTTTTTTATTATTTTTCTGAACATTTTTTTATTTTTTTTGAATTTTTCTGAACGGTTTAATTTTTTTTTGTTTTTTTTGGGGGGGGGAAACGAAAACGATTCATTGTAAAGGGCTCAACAGGAGCAACAAAAAAAAAGAATTTATTATTTGGGGCGTTTCGGACAAACTGGAAGATGATTGTCAATAGCTCTGTTGATCAGAGTGATGCTACTTTCTCTGTAGCAAATGAACCCATTGCAAAGTACGCAGACTTGCTTTACTTCCCCAAATCTTATTTGTATATTTGGCACCATCTCCCTGCCCTCTGGTCCCGTCACTTCCGGTACAACAGATCTTCTGGCCATAATAGGGGGATTATCTAGATCGTTACGAAACTGTGCAGCACTGTAGTTGTTAGGATGCCACCTAGTCATATGGCGATGCATTGTGTAGTTTCCGTAACTTCTTCTCGGTCCCTCTGGACAGTCTATCTTGACATATAAGGCAAGTTACGTATCTTGCATTTACTTTTTTCTGGCCTTTGGGAATTTAAAAAAATTGCCAAATTAAGTTTTCTTTCCGGTGAGACCTCCTGGGCTCTTCAGGCAAAAACTGCCTCTCTTCCTGCTCTTCCTCCTCGTCCTCTTCTTCCTCTTCTTGCTGAATTATAACTTCAGCAGGTGGTCCTCTCTTCCTTGGATGTGGTGGAGGTGGTGGGGAAGCACCAGCTGAAGCTACTAAAGAAGCCATTGCTCACTGCTAACAAAGGGTCTTTCTCTCACAAAGATGAAAGTCAGAGTGAGGAAAGAAGGAGGGGTTTTCATCATTTGGGAAAAACAATAGTTCTCAACCAATGAAAAGTGTTAATTTTAGATTACATGACCTAGTCTTACATCATTAGGAAACCAAAAGTGAAATGAACCAATGAAAAGTGTTATTACCAAGTCACATGACCTGCTGTGTTTACGTTACGCGCTTTGCGCCGCCTCCCGGTTTGCTTCCGTGAACCTGCGCTTCGCGCCTCGGTTCGCTTTCGGGTACGCTAACGTAGCACATCATATGACGTATCACGCGACAACGCGAAACGTCATGCGGACGCGAGGCGTCACGATGTTGTTTTCTAACGCGGCAGTTGCGCTAAAGGAACGTTTACCGGTTCGCAGACTATTTCGCGGCATCAAGGTCACCTAATGGGAAACTTCCCGATTCGCGAAGCGGGAGCGAAGAAAAAAAATATTTTAAAAAAAAATTATTAATAAACATATAAAATATATTTTTGGATTTAAAGAAGAATACATTTTACAGCTACAGATATTAGCTTTTAAAAAACCAATGAAATTCACTGAAAAAACCATAGGTTATAGACCATATATAGTTAGGAATTAGCATTTAAAAAACCTTATTTTACTCACACAAAACCATTGAAATTCCATATATAGTTAGTTGCACTAACTATATATCGCGCACCCGCAATCCACTGCTGATGATGTCACATATTACATCATTCATGACATGGTCAGTGACATCACTGATGACATCACTGATGACATCTCCATTCCAGTGCCTCTAGACCCCTTCCATTATTCTCCTCAGCACTCCGACGGCATTCACCTTGTCCACAATGGACTACCATATTCCATTTTTTGTTGCCAATGACACAGTGGAGGTGGCGAACAGTAGTTGATAGTGTTCTATCACCTCCATGATCAGGATCCTGTTTTCCTACGGACTGAACCACGTCTTCCTCTTCTTCTTGTCCTTGCCCTTCCCCGACCCTGAGGTCCCAGGTTGGTCCTCTGTGGTGCTTGTGGGCTTCTGGTTGTCCTCTGTACTTGCTCCGGCTACCACCATTGTGCTTCGCAGTTGTTTTGCATTTGGTTGAATTGTTTTCTACTTTTATAGTGATTTTTCCCACCTGACGTGTGTGGATTGCAAGCCTGGCGAAGATTATCGCTGACTTTTGTTATCGCGGTTGGGCCCATTGCAACTTTTTTCACGTTGGAGTTTACATTTTTATCTCCGTCCCGGTTACTTTATCGCGGACATTTGACGTGTTATCGGGAAAATATTGCATGTTACCATCGTGTTGTGAATAGGTCGTTAACACAGTGTTTTTTTCCACGATAGACGGAGATCTGAAACATTGAGTTAACCGAATTCAGCGATGATTATTGCACGTTCTTGAGAATATCCCCCAGTTTTGCAAAGGTTTCTTTCATTAACATTTCTAGCCCTATCCCAGTAAATGTGAATAGCTCATTGCCACCACAGTGTACAATCACGAGGTGAGGAGCTTGGGAATCCAGAATGGGTTTAACCAAAGCCAGCAACTGATGAAACTTTAACCATCTGTTGCTAAACCAAGTAATCTGCACATTTGGCAAACCCAAGTCCCTGTCAATGCCTTTCTTTTTTGCAGCCCCTTTTGCACAATAGATAGAGATGTGGCCCACAATCCATGCTCCAAGCATTTTGAAGTGAAGGAGCAATAGTAGTCAGGAGAGGGCTGGAGCTTAATGAGGTAGTTTCCATAGGAAAAGCAGTTAAAATTATTTTTTTTAAAAGATACACTTCATTGGATGTCGTCAGCATGAAAGGGAAAAAATTAGGTAGTGTGTTGTATGCCTTAACAAAAAGTCTTGTTATTGGTGTTTGTCGAAGAAAAGAAATGAAATAGAGACATGGCTACGCTTTTGAATCTTTGGAGTGAAGTACACCTGCTGTATCTTATTCGGAAGCAGCAGGTTTCTACTAGAATGTGTGTGAACTTGTGGCCTACTGGTTCCACTGAGTTGCTAGGTACACTGAGCTAAGACTGTACTGGGAGAGGGGTGTTCAAGAGACAGAATATTTTTCAAAAGGTTGAGGAGTGATGACACAATTTAAGTAATGGTAAGTTTTAATTTCCAACTCAGGACTATGTAATACATTTTTGTGTAGTATTTAAATTTCAGAAAAATTAAGCTAGATATATGTTTAAACTCCCATTTTTTTGTGATTTCTCTGAGATGATTGCAAACAAATTGCAAAAACGTGCCAACAGGAACTTCGTATTGAAAGAGAGGGAAAGGGTTAACAGATGCTAACCATTCACTAGTGTACATGCAGTAGTCTGAAAGGAAACACATGATTGCATTTGTTGCCTTTCTCATGACGATAGAGTGAAAATTTGAAGAGGTTGCCATTTTAAAGTTTCCTTGTATGAGAGTGGTGTACCATTCTTGTGCTTAGTTTTTACAAATCTTAACAGTGTCAAAACTATCCAGAAAGAGCTAAAACAACAATATAATCTACACTCAATTCACTGGTATGCATATAACTTTGTAACTATTTTAAAAATGTACATTAGAAATGAAGATGTATATGGGAGTTTGATTTTAAGGAGTAACACAGTGATGTGAAAAAATAGATGAGATGAACTGTATCCATTAGAGGGTATGTGTTTAAGAGGTTAGTGGTGAATGATTTGGGAAGTAAGAGAAACATTCATTTGTGCCTCTTTATTGTATTGTGTATTTTATTGAAAAATGACAATATAGTCTTATGGAAAGTTGCAATGAGGATCTAAGAATGTTTTAAATGTATAAACATCATGTGCAACATAGATACATCTGGTTTTTGCATTCTGGGAGTTGTATTTCTATTAGAAACAATATTAAACAGGAATAGAAGATTACAAGAAATACAAGATTAAAACACTTTGTCCACCAGTATATGGGTTAGAAAGAAGTAATACTTGTTAGGGAATGTTTTGAGAAGTGTCTGTCAATGTGGTTTTTAACTTATATGGCCACTGTGAATATGCTTCGATTTTTAGATATGATTTTGGTGCTTGTACACAGCTATATATACGGTGGGACTTTTGAGTTTACTTAAAGTTGCAGAGAGGTATATATTTTTGGAAAGATGGCTTGAAGGTATACATCTACGTAGAAATTGCATATATGTTAAAAGGGTGATCTATGTTCAGTAAGGCTTAACAAAATATCATGTATAAGGTGAGGGTAGTATTTTTCTTTAATCATGGTTTATTAAAAATTGAGGAGGATTAATAGTGCAGAATGCCTCAAGAGTTCTTGTGCTAGCTTCATTTCAAGTGTAACATTTTGTTTGAGATATGATGAATATATGTTTTAGAAGCAGAAGAAATATTTGAAAAATGATGCAGTTATGTCATTTGCAAAAGGTTTTGTGCTTTAAAAAATGTCAAAATGTTGTTTTCCGTTTTAGAAACTTACCGATGCATGTGAACGCTCAGTAACAAAGCAATGTATGTTTCTAGAGAGCCATGTAGGCAATCATATATAAAGTGTGATACCTAGATTTCACTCATGCATAGCTCAGAAGAAAAGCATATATACAGTAAAACAGGTAGTTTGATACTGAAAGGAGATTACCAATGAGTCAGAGATATAGTGACAACTGTTATGTATGTAACATCAATGAAGGTACTTTCACAGTCAATCAGATAGTATTCAGGTACAGGGGTGTTGTCTAAACTTTGGGGGCATTTAATCTTTTGTACCTGGCCAAGAGAGAACTCCGCATTTCCTGCGCTGCTGGTCCCCTCGCCGCCGCATTGTACAATCCTTAGCGGCCGCCGAGGAGGGGACAGCAGTACTCCATCTTCCAGGCTCCTTTGCAGTCCCTGATCGGCGGAACGCTGCCACGTCAGCCTTGCGCCCGGAGGCGCTTTAAATCACGGACCGTTCCCGCGTTGCGGGAGCGGCGCCGGGCTAAGCCCGGGCAAAGGGCGGGCCCTCTGTGGCTCTCAGAGGCCTGAGGTGACTGGGCTGGGCCAAAGATCCAGGCCAAAATCTCGCCGGTGGACCCTGGATCTGTAAGCACCTTTTTATATATAGTGGACTGAAATCCTACATATTGGGAGTCACTGACATTGCCTAAAAGCTTTTACTTAATCTAAAAACTTTATATACATTTATACGTATGTTTTCTGCCTAGGATTGGTACTTATCATCTTGCCCATACCCAAAATGCCTTTTCAAAGTCATAGCTTCTCTCTTCTTGGTGAGTTTTGACAAACTGACACGCAAAACTAGAAGTAAGGCTGCAGCTGGAGGGACAAAATTGACGGGAACTCTTGACGATTTTATAGTACGCACAAACACATTGATAGACCAAGGAATTGTGCTTATGGAGAGAAGGGTATCTCAAGATCTCGCGTTTGCCAAGAGGTCGTCTATGGGGCACATTGCTATGGTTCGTAGTCCAGAAAATGTTTTAAGCACCTCTACCTCTCTGCAGACACATGCGAAGATCCATAATATTACTTGTACTCAGCCACCATTCGAGACTCTATCCCTTACGATACCCAGGTACTGGCACCTTCGGGAAATAGCTTGATTGCTACACAAATAGATACCCGGGCTGAAAGTAGCAACTATGAGACGAGAGGGAAAAGGGAGGGAGCAATCCCAAAAAATAAGCGTACTAATAATAATAAAACTACCGCCAAGAAGCCAAAATCGGTAACAGTGAGCAAAATTAGAGACGATACCAGTAATGGAGCAGCTAGGGGAGTTCCTGGGGTGAATTCAGGGAAAGAAGAGGTTGGTTCTAGAATCTTGCCTTTGATTATTCCAGATGACTCCATCTTAGATGATACTTTAGCTGACATTTTCAATAACAGCACGACAGCTAATACCACCGCTAATAGTACAGGTAGCAGTCCAGATAGGGAAGATTTTTTAATAACTTCACTGAAGTCACTAATCAAATCCTTACTTACACCCCTAGAAGAGAAGCTTTTGGTAATAGAAACTAAACTTAACGAGCTACACAAGGATATAAAGGCTTTGCATACTACCCAGGCCAAAAAAGTAGCCCACATAACTTTACCTGCTAACAAACCCCAAACACTGGATAAGTGTACAACTGAAGGTAAAAAAGCAGCCCCGAAAATCCCATTGCCGAACCTCAATCACCCCGAAACGAGTAAAACATGTGTTAAATCCACACCGGCCACTGAGGCTAAGACAAATACACCAGTTAGCCTCAATGTTCCCACTCTTAGTTCGGATAAAACCTATCAAGATAGGACCGAAAAGCGTAGAAGCATCAACTTACCACCAGAAGCATGCCCATACGTGGTAATTTTAACTGGGGTCCCAGAACTGGCCCCTCAAGTCGTGGAATCCTTCTGGGCACTTAAAAATAAGGTGCTCCATTGGTTAAATTCTAATCACCCTCTACCACCAACATTAACTAGTAACATTCTAATGGTACAGAGGGTTCCATGGGTGGGACACAATAAAAAGAGAACTCAAGGCGACTGTGTGGTCGTAACGTTTGAAGATCCACGAACAGTGGACCATATTTGTCTGGGGGCACCTAGAAACAACGAAACAACCATCATGGCAAGAGCACTCTCTTTTTACTACATGCCAGTACAGCAACCAGATAATAGATGTAGCTGGATGAGGGGCACTAATTACCCCAGGGGAGGTTGGGGGCATGAAATGTTTAGGAATTCAAACCAAAATGTTTGGGGAGGGGAGGGAGATGATGGCTGGACACTAATCCAGCGAAGAGCAGGGAGAATACATCATGGCGACCAACAGCATCATGGAGAATGGATGGGTCTACAGTATGTCCCACCCATCACCTCTTGTTATAAAAGGTTTAGTGAATTAGAGGCTGTGGATTGACGTCCAGTGCACGGAGAGGCCCCACAGCCTTCCTCTCTAGATAAGGATATGTCCCCTGTACAGACAGCTGATACTTCTGTGGCTGCCAACCCGGGAAAATTAATCCCAGCTACTATGATAACCTTCTCCAATGTGGGCCCAGAGGATTCTAGATCTAGATTATGTAATGTTGCTCACAGTGAGCATGCTAATTGGCCTCCCGATCCAAGAGCCCCGTGGGCCCAGTTAACCTTAAGTCAAAGGAGTTGATCCCTCGACCTTCCCCTGTTGCTGCGGAAGGAAACAGCTGTGTGATATCCCTGTCCTCCTGGAACATAGCAGGTCTCGAAAAGAAACTGGCCATCCCAGAATGGAATGAGTTCATCAGCCAGTATGAGATCTGCATGTTTTAGGAGACATGGAGTATGGCACCGCTGTATAAGTCTGGGTATTCTACTTTTTTTATCCCGGCAATTAATTCTGGAAAAGGGCGACCATCTGGAGGTTTACACATATGGATCAGCGTGGCACTAAATTGCGACATCTGTAATCATAACTCAGGCTCGAGTGACATAATGCATTTAACTTTAAGAAGCCCTCATAATGATATATTGGTATTGATTAATATTTATGCAAGAGGCACCCCGGGGGGGACAAAGTTCAGACACTATAGCAGTTTTTGAAACTGCACTATGCACCTTTGGCGAATATCATTGTGGGTGGTGACTTCAATTGCACATACGAGCCGCTGATGGAAGAGGATTCAATGGGGGCGAGTGAGGAAGATGCAAGACTGGGAATCCCAACGCTTAATCTGCCAATAGTGAGGAAATGGTCACCAAGGGTGGTGCAAATCAACGCTCTAACTATAGAATATAATCTGCGAGCACTGAATGGTAGAACCACTTCGGACCCAAATGGGTCAATGACTTTTAATAGGTCTAGCAGTCCCTCACGTATTGATTATATTCTCCTTAATAGACGATTTTGGGGGAACTTAATAGACATGGAGGTGTTACCAAAACAAGACAGCGATCATAACCCTCTTTGTATGAAAATTAAGGGGGGAAACTCGGGAGAAGTACCTAAAATCCCGCTATTGACAACAAAAGAGGTGGTCCCCACAAACTGTAACCGCAGATTAAAATGGCAGAAGGTGGTTTTGTCATGAAGAAATACTGTCTAGCATAAAAGAACTAGTATTAGCGATGAGCAGGGATCTGGTAGTACTTAATCTGTCCCAAAATATCCTGCAGGGACCTTGCCTAAGAGATGTATATAGCAATCTTGTAGAGAAGCTAAGTTCCCACTTTTCCACAAAGGTAATTAGAAGTAACAACTTCCACTGCCAGGTGCAGGGAAAAAAGAAAGTTTATAACTCTTGCACTGCACAGTAAAGACCCCGTGGCTATCAGGAACGCCAGAAAGGAATACAAAAATACGATGTATCTGGCTAAACGGGAGTGGGAGGAGGACCACTGGCAACAGCTTAAAGTAGCTGCCCAGCTTAAAGATCCTACCCTATTCTGGGAGCTAATAAATAAACTTAACAGAAGGGGAGAAGAACCTGTACCAAATCACATAACAGACCAGCAATGGGTCTCACACTTCTCAAAATTATACTCTGGGGAGATGGAACAAGACGAAAGCCAAGGGCCAGCGAAAGAGATGTCAATAGATACTATTGAGCCATTCGATCCCTTCACCACCAATGAGGTAGAAGTGGCTATAAGGAGTGTAACACCGGGAAAGGCAGCTGGGCCGGAAGGCCTTCCCGGTGATTTACTTTTATATGACCCCCCATTATGGGCCAACTTCATCACCCTTCTCATGAACCTAATTGCAGGGGGACATGTGGTCCCTGAGTCGTGGAAGGGGGCTGAAGTTGTTACCATATTCAAGAAAGGTGCAAGGGAGGACCCTGCTAACTACAGGCTGATTAGTTTAATCGATGTGGTGCAAAAGGTAGTGGGCAGGGTCATTGTTTCTAGAGTAGGGGCTTGGATTGATGCGGGGAACATATTGACTCACTTTCAGGCGGGTTTCAGGGAAAGGGTGGGCACGATGGACCAGGTTTTCAGACTCTTTGCGGTTTACTGGAAAACTGTGTCCATCGAGAAAGGAAGTTTATACTTGGCCTTCATTGACCTGAAAACCGCCTTCGACTTGGTCCCTCGGGCAAGACTATGGCAGGTTTTAAATGACAGTGGCTTCCCACACCACCTCCTTGAATTTGTTAAAAAGCTCCATGAGGAGAACTTTGCTAAAATCAGATGGGGGAGCCAGGGACAGTTGACAGGCAGGGTTCCTGTGAATAGGGGGGTCCGCCAGTGCTGTGTAATGGCACCGACCCTGTTCTCTCTCTTTTTAAATGGGTTGGTAGCTCATTTGAGGGAGAGCCCGGCTGATGCCCCGGTCCTGGCGGGCGAGAAAACACCTACCCTTCTTTTCGCAGATGATACCCTGCTGATGGCGAAAACCCCTATGGGGCTACAGAAATTGCTGGATAGCTTTAAACTGTTTTGTGACTCCCGGGGTTTGCTTATTAATACCTCTAAAACCAAGCTGATGGTATTGACAACAGCCAGAAAACCAAGGAGGATTAATATTACACTAGACGGTTCCCCATTAGAGGTAGTGGAGGCGTTTGAATACCTAGGGATCAGGGTGAATAACAGAATGAAGTGGGACTCTCATGTGACCAAAATGCTTCTAAATCTTAAAAGAGCATCTGGGGCTATATTTAGAAACCAAAAAATCTCAATCAGCAAACCTATAGCCCCTGCTGTTGCGGTATATGAAGGGAAAGCATTGGCTTCAGCTATGTATGGTTCTGAAATATGGGGATTTGAAAACATCACGGAACTGACCAAAGCAGAAAACAAGTTCATGAGAGATTTGGTGTCCCTTTCTCTTTCAACACCCTTAAAACCCCTCTTTCATGATCTAGGAAAACGCCCGGTAAGGGACATAGCTGGCCTCCGACCATTACTATTTTGGGTGCGCCTAAGGAGGACACCCGAATTGGCGAACTATGCTTTAGTATTGGACGAATTAATTAAATTGAATACCTCTAAGAAAATTAAGTGGTTGAACAATTTAAGGAAGCTGCTCATAGACCTGGGTCTGGAAGATGCTTGGTTGGCCCAAACACCCCCCCCCCCAAAGGCAGTATGAAGCAAATATATTGGGAGTGGGTTCAAGCAGAGGATTACGTATCACCAAGTGTGGGGCCCTAACAAATACATTTTTAGAACATAAGCCGATAAGGAAGCTGGAATCTCTCTTGGACTTCATACAAGCACCAAAAGATAGATCTCTTTTTCTAAAAATGAGATACGGGACTCTCCCATTAAATGATTTTACAGAGAGATGGAAGAGGCCCGGGGTAGAGCTAGCCTCCTGTCCGGGATGCTCTTGCCCTAGGGAGTCCCTACCACATTTTTTGTTTGCATGTAAAGCATATAGGGACGTTAGGAGAAAATGGCTAACACCAGTCTGCAAAGAACTTGGAGTAAGACATTACAAGACAGCCCTACGTATCCTTACATCCGACACATCGTCCCTTTCCATGATCTGTGGGGTTGCAAAGTTCTTGGGTAGGGCTTGGCTAATTCGTACCACTATTTTAAAAAACAAACTTGCCTAGATGATTGTGGTCATGTTGATGAAATTGAATGGTTTATATCCACTGATGCATTTTAAACTACCTTGTTCTTTTATTGTAAATATGTTTTTTAACGGTTTTATCGGTTGTATTTTATCTCATGAATTCCATTGTTGTAGTAGATAGGATATGTACCTACTTTTATGATAAATCTTTTGAATAAAGTATTACAACAACAACGTATTCAGGTACTCATGCAACCACCCAGCCACTACTCAGGCAGTCATCAAATCACTGATTCACTGTCCATGGAGTTATTCAATTACTCAGACACTACACGTGTACTCTAACAATCAAGCAGGCAGAAATTATGTAGTCATTGAACTATGCAGTCACCACCCATGCATTCATCTAATCACCTAGGTACTAACTATTGACTTATGCAATCAACAAGGCTGTAACTATGCCATCATTAAACCATATGTGCATGCACTCATCTAATTAGCCAGGCACTACTGATGCACTTATTCAATTCTTCAGGCACTACCCATGTTGTTCTCTGAACATACAGGCACTACCTGTTCACTCAACCAAAAACAAAAGGGCAGCATCCAATCGCTGAAACAATATTCATGCACACATCCAATAGGCTAGTTGTTAAGGATGGGCTTAAACAATCATGTATGCACTATCCATCCACTCTGGTGCACAGACATAATATCGACTCCACAATATCGAATGGACAAAATATCGAGTTTTAAATATCGTTTGGAGAAAATATCGACAGGACAGAATATCGACAGCCAAAATATCGTTTTTAAGGTAAGTGAAGTAATATCGACTGTAAATAATATCGAAAGTAAAAAATATCTTTTTTTATATAATATGTAATTATTTATAGTGTTTTTATGTTATAATATGTGTGAAAAGTGTCATTTTATGTTATAATTATTTTTAATTAATGATTTTTTTTAAATTATTGTGTAATTTTATTCTGTAGCGGGTTGTGGGTTTATAGGGGAATAGGGTGGGAAGTAATTTAATTATAATTAATTAAATATGTAAATTTATTAATTGGTAGTAATAATTAATTAATTGGTAATTAATTTAATTTCATTGATTAATTGCTAATTATGTAAATTAAAATAATGTATTTCCTGTAGCGGGTTGTGGGTTTATAGGGGAATAGGGTGGGAAGTAATTTAATTATTATTTATTAAATATGTAAATGTATTAATTGGTAGTAATATTTAATTAATTGGTAATTAAATAATATTTGTTAATTAATTAAAATGTAATTGGTAATTAATTTAATTTATTTGATTAATTGCTAATTATGTTAAATTAAAGGGATATTTTTAGGGTTCAGGGTCAGTTTTTAGTTTTTGGGTAAAGGGGTATTTTTAGGGTTCAGGGTCAGTTTTTAGTTTTTGGGTAAAGGGGTATTTTTAGGGTTTAGGGTCAGTTTTTAGTTTTTGGGTAAAGGGGTATTTTTAGGGTTCAGGGTCAGTTTTTAGTTTTTGGGTAAAGGGGTATTTTAAGGGTTCAGGGTCAGTTTTTAGTTTTTGGGTAAAGGGGTTTTTTTAGGGTTCAGGGTCAGTTTTTAGTTTTTGGGTAAAGGGGTATTTTAAGGGTTCCGGGTCAGTTTTTAGTTTGTGGGTAAAGGGGTATTTTTAGGGTTCAGGGTCAGTTTTTAGTTTTTGGGTAAAGGGATATTTTTAGGGTTCAGGGTCAGTTTTTAGTTTTTGGGTAAAGGGGTATTTTAAGGGTTCAGGGTCAGTTTTTTGTTTTTGGGTAAAGGGGTATTTTTAGGGTTCAGGGTCAGTTTTTAGTTTTTGGGTAAAGGGGTAATTTTAGGGTTCAGGGTCAGTTTTGGGTTTTTGGGTAAAGGGTTTTTTTAGGGTTCAGGGTCAGTTTTGGGTTTTTGGGTAAAGGTTTTCTTAGGGTTCAGGGTCAGTTTTGGGGTACAGGGGCACAGGGGTACAGTGTAAAAATAAAGTAAAATTAAATTTACATTAATTTAATTTTATGAAATTAAATTAAATTATATTTAAATAATTTTAAATAATTTAAATTAAAAAAAATTATTATATACTTACCAATACTTACGTTGTAATGGTAGTGCGTTGTAAAAGTTGCGTTGTAACGTCATATATCCACTGTTGCACTCTTTGCAGTGGGAATAGTAATTTTTACTCTTTTGTATTTGTACGTTAATAATATTGGCTATTATTTAATTAAATTTTGTTACTATATATATATATGTTTTAAGAAATATGATTAAAAAATATAATTTTTTTACTTTCATTAATTATTTAATTATTAAAAGTTATTTTAAGTATTGTTAATTATATTTTAGTAATTAATTTTTTATATTAATGTAATTAAACATTGTTTTTATTAAAGTCGATATTTTTTTACAACTATATTTATGTACACGATATTTTGTACTCGATATTTTTGTACTTACCTGTTTGTACATACAAACTCGATATTTTGGTTGTAGATATTTTCTCGTCGATATTTTGGGTAGTCGATATTTTGGTAGTCGATATTATTTCAGTGATCCATCCACTCTATAAATCACCTATATACTAGGTGTGCACTCTTGCAATCATCCAGGCACTAGAGTTGCACTCATTTAATCATCCTACCAGTATCTATGCATGTATTGAATTATTGAAGCATTAGTCACACACTTGTCTTTTCATTCAGGCTCTAAACATTCATTCATCCAAACACCCAGATACTAGTGGTATATTCGTGCAAACATGCTGGCAGTACGTATGCAGACATGGAGTGACCCATGGAGTTATGACCTAGTCAGGGAATCTTCTTGGCATTACTTGTATCCTCAGGGAATCACATAGGCACTACCTATGCACTCATTCAATCATGCAGGGAGTATTGATGTACTAAACCGCAAACCCATGTATTTACAAGTTTTACTGAGAAATAGGTTGTCTTTTAGAACCATCTGGGGAATTATATACACAACCTGTCACACTCTCTTTGCAAGTACTCGGAAGAATTAGTAAGATATATTGTTTGATATTGATTAAAGTGCAGATTTTTATGTGCAGTATTTCCCAAAATCAGATACATTTAAGTAGAAATGTACTGAGATACTAAATACACCAGTGACACAATGGTAGAGAGGCACGCAAATAGCTCTTATGGTGTATTATTTTATTTACAGTGTTAAGACACTGTATGTACTTCTACACTTGGGTAATATTGCGCAGAGCCGCAAGCCATTTGGGTGCGCCATGCTGCATTACTCTCAAAGCACAGGGAACAATATAAAGATCCCCATGCTCTCCCCTGCGCTGGGGCACAACTGGCTGTCATGCTCCAAAGGAGGCACCCTTGCAGCATGGTGCAAGGGTGGCTGTGTTGCGGGATGATTGTTCTTGTGCAGGAAGGCACACTTTCCTGCTAAAAAAAAAATCACAAGAGATATTTTCCTCTTTCTAGGCATGTTGCAGAATGCAGGAAAACATGAGAAGAAATTAAAGTATTTCTCCTTTTTGTGCCTCCCTACACCTCCCCTGGGGAGGCATAGAATGTTGTCGCATTCCCAGGTGTACGAATTGTTGTTAATCTGGGACTGTGGCAAAATGCATGGGTGTTGAGTGGGAACACCTACAGCAAACTAATTGCATGCTCTTTTCACACAAAGGGTTGCGTGAAAAGGGCCGTATTTACAAGGCCACGAAAAGCCACACAGAGTAGCTTTATGTAGCCTTGTAAATAAGAATCATCACACTATGCCAATGGTGTGTCACAAAAAGTAATGCTTTGGTGCATGGGGCTTGAAATTACAATCCCTTGACCTAATGTTCATTTTAAAATTGACTAGAGAAGGGATAAACTGGTCTTTCACCATGAATAAGTTAGAAGTGAGATATGGTGCAGCTGTGCTGTAGGACAGGGTGCTAAAAGTTTAAAGGTAAATAATAAATAAAGTTTTGTGTTTTGCTTTGGGTTTGCTATATTGAAGTAAGTGCACGTAGTAATATAGCTAGGTTCATCTGTAGATTTAAAACTGCAAAATACCATAAAAATTGTTTTTGTATTATATATACGTCAGTAGTAAAGTAGTTTGTTTGTTGACTAGGGTAAAAATTAAAATAGACTTGTGTTTTAACA
This sequence comes from Lissotriton helveticus, assembly GCF_964261635.1. Taxonomy (NCBI): domain Eukaryota; kingdom Metazoa; phylum Chordata; class Amphibia; order Caudata; family Salamandridae; genus Lissotriton; species Lissotriton helveticus. Next base: position 1,072,417,605 of record NC_136057.1, read on the forward strand.
GAACAAGACATACATAACTACACACTGTTAGAATGCCTACAAAAGCTCAACTGAAAAAGCAACACAAGCAACTACAGTATCTCTGCAGAAATGAATTACAAAAGGGGCATAATGCAGAAAAAGTGCTAAAAGAAAAAAGAGCTACTGGTAAGAGGACAAAGTAATTTCTAAAATATATATGTGGGCATTTTCAAAGATTACAAAGTAAAGAAAATATAATTATGACTATGAGCAAAAAAATTGACAAAGTGTACATTGGAAGAAGAGAAAAGATTCTAGCAAACATGGACACAACAGAGCAAGGAGACAGAAGTAGTTTAAGGAAATCAGAGCCAGTATGTTTCGTAGTAGAGTGGTTGTAAATATAATGAGAAGTTTAAAATAGTGTAGAAGAAGGAGAGATGTAGTGAAAAAGAAAGAATGAGTTGAGAGAGTAGTTGATAAGGCATTTGGTTTGAAGAGTAAGCTTTTCATTTTGATTATAAATAGAAAGAAGACTCTTGACAAAATAGTGTTGTGCATGAGGAGACATAGCCAGAAGAAAAGATTAATGAATAGAAGTAACTTGTATTCAGATTTTAGTGGAGGATAGATACATACTTCTTGTACAGAGCTTTTCTTTAATAAAAAAAGCTATCTTCGGGAAAACAGATTAGTTCATGCTATTGATCAAAGAGGACGATGTTATGAAATGAAGAATGGTAGTCCTATAGTAAAATATGAAATATTACCTCGAAATGTAGAAGTTATTGCAGAAGAGGTACAAGGAAGGTGTAGTCAGTCTTAATATTAGACCGCAATCCATTGATATATAAATACCTATGTATCTTTCCAAGGCGAAGTTTAAAACATAAAATAAGTTATACCCCTCAACAATGCAAACTTTAGATGGGAGGCTGTACAATGTGAAAACGCCTGCTTTATGTTTAGGAGAAATAAATAGAGCACTTTTCCATGGTAGTGTGGCAGGTGTAGAAAAGGTTTGTGGTGATATGCTGTTTCGTATCCTTGGCCCTGAGCAGGATTCTAGGGAAAGTTGTTTAGAGAAGGAATTGCAGAACAGGACACATATATTACAGTTGATAGTCTTAAAGAAGAGATTACAACATTTCACACAGTGTTGTCTAAAAAAACAGTATGTTTATACATGTTATCGATGCACTTACTGGAAGATGTATAAATAAAAAGTGAAACTGGCAAACATTACCTGTGTATTTATTTGTACAGGGACAGTTTGGCTTGTCTATACAGCAAGTTATATGTAAGTAAAGTTACAATAAATGACAAGATAATAAAATGAACAACACATAGACATTAGATACTCATTTTATAAGATAATAAAATGCCTGCTAATGAAGAAAAACTATGAAGGGCCGAAAAATAAAAACCCAACATATATTATTCTTTGCAGCATTGCGAAGGGTAGGGGTGGGTGGATTTTGCGCAGTCACGCTCCGCAAAGCTCCGCAAAACGGTGAAAAATCTTCGCAAGCACGCCAAAGTTCCGCAAACACGCAGAATTACTTGCTCCACCCATTCGCGATGCTTTTTTCCTGTTCGCGAACGCTGTTTGCATGCTCGTGGAGAAATATCTGGTGAACACGCATTTTGAAAGGGCAAACAAGCAAAAAATTCTGCAAAGCCGCGGATTGCGGAATTTTTGGCAATTTCGCGTTCTCTGCGGAATGCAAAATTACCCAAATTCCGCAAGCCGAACAGAATTTACCACCGAGGCCTAACGAAGGGCATTTATTGACACCTTTCCAGCACTCCCTACATTTTCGCAATCCATGCAGTATGATGCCATCGGGTAAAATTGTGGAGCCAAATCTTGAAGTTGAGATTGGATTTTTCAATGGACTCTCTATTTTGGTGTTGTTGTGGCTGCTATTGAAGTTGAGGGTCCTTCAGCTTTGCATTGCCTTCATGCTGCTCACTACGAAATCCTGTTAAAGAATGTTCTAGATATATAAATGGGTGTGTTTTTATTCTTTTAGTTGAAAAGTGTATTATCCAACAATATTCTTTTATTTCCTGTTGACGTGATTTTCTGTTTTGTTTTTGAATTCGTTATGGTTTTGTAAAGTTGAAAAAAAAATTGTCTTTATTATGGTAACAAAAATGGCATCTGGGACAGGAGGAATTTGATAAATGTGCACTGAGAAATGTGAAAAAAATATATAAGGGGAAAAAATAGCATGTATGATTTTTGGTAGCATTGCGAATAGGTGTAACAAACTGCTCACAAGCTCTTTAATAACAACACTACAGCCCATGAAATACGTGGCTATTCCTAAAAACTCTGGAGCCATATCTGTTGTAGTCATCTGTACCTCTGAAGGGACTTTCTGGTTGGGAATTGTTGTGGCTGCCACTGATGTAGATGTTCCTACAGCTTCTCCCTGCTTGATGGGCATTTGGAGACATTTTCTATGATCTGTTTTAAGATGACATAACATGAACATCATCCCACATAAGTCCAAAAAAGCCACCATGGACTGCCCCCCATGCGCACACTTCTCCATCAACAAACCCAAGGCACCCAAACCAACCCCACACCCACAAAGGAATTTGAGCAAGGTTACCGACGAGCAACTTAATTCCACCCTCACCCGAGACAACCACACCTGGGCACCTGACGCAAACGACGCAGCCAGAGCACTCCACACCTGGATCTCCAACTGTGCAGACGAGCTCGCCCCGCTACGCACCTACAGACGCCTGGAGAAGAACTGGAGAAACACCAATACAACCGAAAACCACACCACCTACAAGGACGCCATGACGGACTACCACAACCAGATCAGAGCCACAAAGAGGGACTTCATCCACAACAAATTCCTGGCCAACTCCACCAACTCAAAGGAACTTTTCAGTATCATTCAAGAAATCACCAACCCACGCAGCAAAGCCACAGACATCACCCCATCCCAAGACCTTTGCAAAAAGCTTCGAACCTATTTCCACCTCCAGATCAAAAACCTCTAAGATAACTTCATCGACCATTAACCAGGCGCCACAGACGGCACCCCAGAAACACCAGCCAGCCCACAATCTTCAACTGGACACCGATCATGGGCGAAGACACTGCCTCGACCATGAAAAGCATCCACTCGGGGGCCCCGACCGACCCCTGCCCCCTCACATCTACCACAGAGCTCTGGCTGCCATCGCACTTGAACTTCAATCAATCAATCAATCAAACAGGACATTTATAAAGCGCGCTACCTACCGTGAGGGTCTCAAGGCACTGGGGGTGTGCTAATACTGATCAAAGAGCCAGGTCTTCTGAAGGCCAGTAGGTCTTGGGTCAGCCGTAGGTTGGTGGGGAGGGTGTTCCACGTCTTGGCGGCGAGGTGGGAGAAGAATCTGCCGCCACCAGTTGTTCTTCGGATGCGGGGGACTGTGGCTGGACGAGGCCGGCGGAGCGGAGCTTGGGTTAGGGATGTAGAAGCTGAGTCGTCTGTTGAGGTATGCTGGGCCGGTGTTCTGGAGGACCTTGTGTGCGTGGAGGAGGAGCTTGAAGGTTATCCTCTTGTTGATGGGGAGCCAATGAAGGTCTCTCAGGTGTGTGGTGATGTGACTTGAGCGGGGGATGTTGAGGATCAGTCGTGCCGAGGTGTTCTGGATGCGTTGTAGCCGTCTCAGGAGCTTGGTTGATGTTCTTGCATAGAGGGCATTTCCGTAGTCCAGCCTGCTGGAGACGAGGGCCTGTGTGACTGTTCTTCTTGTTTCGGTGGGGATCCACTTGAAGATCCTGCAGAGCATTTGTAGGGTGTTGAAGCAGAATGAGCAGACGGCGTTGACCTGCTTAGTCATGGAGAGGGTGGAGTCGAGGATGATCCCCAGGTTGCGCATGTGGTCGGTGGGTTTCAGGGCTGTTCCCAGTGATGTCGGCCACCAGGAATCCTCCCAGGCTGAAGGAGTGGAGCCGAGGATAAGGACCTCCATCTTGTCCGAGTTCAGTTTCAGTCGGCCTTTCTTCATTCATTCGGCGACGGCCTTCATTCCTTCGTGGAGGTTGGTTTTGGCGGTGTGAGGGTCTTTGGTGAGGGAGATGATCAGCTGGGTTTTGTGGGCATAGGAGATGATGTTGAGGTTGTGCTGTCGAGCGACGTGGGCGAGGGGTGCCATGTAGATGTTGAACAGCTTTGGGCTGCTGGTTCTCCATTGTCGAGCAGGGTCCTGATGTCGTCGGCGGCGGCAATGAGGGCGGTTTCGGTGCTGTGGTTGCTGCGGAAACCGGACTGGGATGGGTCCAGGATGTTGTTGTACTCGAGGTGGTGGGTCAGTTGTTTGTTGATGATTTTCTCGGTGACCTTCGCCGGGAACGGGAGATGGGAGATGCGGCAGAAGTTTTTGAGGTCCTTGGGGTCCGCCTTGGGCTTTTTGAGCAAGGCGTTGATCTCAGCGTGCTTCCAGCTCTCCGGGAAGGTTGCTGTCTCAAAGGAGATGTTGATAACTTTCCGGAGATGGGGGGGCGATGGCTGTGCTGGCTTTGTTGAAGACGTGGTGTGGGCATGGGTCAGACAGTGATCCAGAGTGGATGGATTTCATGATCTTTATGGTGTCATCGTCGTTGACGTTGGACCAGGCGATCAGGCGACTGGTGGTCGCGGGGGTGGAGGTCTCGGTGGTCGGCGGGGAGGTCATGGGGCTGTCGTGGATGCCGGCGATCTTGCGATGGAAGAAGGTGGCCAGTGAGTCGCACAGGTCCTGCGAAGGGGGGATGTCGTTGGTGTTGGAGCTGGGGTTGGAGAGTTCCTTCATGATGCTGAAGAGTTCTTTGCTGTTGTGTGCATTGTTATCCAGGTGGTCCTGGAATGCGGTCCTCTTGGCGGTTCTGATGAGTTGATGGTGTCTGCGGGTGGCGTTTTTGAGGGCCGTGTGGCTGTCTGGTGATCGTTCGCGTAGCCAGTTCTCCAGTTTCTGGCAAGTAAACTTGGAGGTCTGGAGGTCATCAGTGAACCAGGTGGCTTTCCTGCTGGTGTGGCTGTTGGAGGGTGTCTTGAGCGGGGCGAGAGTGTTGGTGCAGTCGTCGATCCACTGTCGGAGGTTGAGGGCAGCGGTGTCGGGTTCATTTGGGTCAGCCGAGGAGGATGTAGTCGGTGGAGGCGAGGGCATGGAAGCTGATGAGGTTGGCGATGGAGTCGCTGAACTGTGGTCTGTGTCCAGGGGGTCTGTAGACGAATGTTCCTCTGAGGGTGGTGTTGGGGTTGGTGTGGATTTGGAAGTGCAGGGGTTCAGCGGTGCTGAGGGTGCCGTCAGTGTTGGTCGAGACTCTGAGGGTCTTCTGTGGATGATGGCAATTCCACCTCCTACTCCGTTGGTGCGGTCTCTGTGGGAGATCTTGTAGCCTTCCGGGATGGCTATGGCGATATCGGGGGCTGAGGTGGGGTTCAGCCAGGTCTCCGTCAGGAAGGTGACGTCTGGGGCGGTTGAGTCGAGGAGCTCCCAGATTTGGACGGTGTGTTTGCGGGCAGAGCGAGTGTTGAGGAGGATGCACCACAGATAGTTGCGTTTGTTGGTTGGTGGGTTTGTGGGTCGGATGCTGGTGAAGCTGCAGTACCAGCAGGTGAAGGGCCCTTGGGTATGTTCCAGGGTGGCCTGGTAGCAGGTATGTTCTCATCCGGGGTTGAGTGTGTGAAGGGTGCTGGTGTCGTAGTGCAGACGGGTGTGGTGGTGTCTTCGGGGTCCAGGGGTTCTGGTGCTGGGAGCGGTCCAGGCGCGAACAGGCGCAGATGGGCTTGCCTTAGGCGTGCCAGCAGCACAGCCATGCAGCGGCCGCCATAAGAAGGGGGGTGGGAGGGAAGAGCAGCTGGGTGGGAGAAATGGACGAATTGGGGTGGGGGGCATGGCCGCAGGGGACGCGGTGTCTGGGAGTGGGACCGACGCGAAAACAGGCACAGGCAGAGGCAAGGGAGGAGTGAGGCAACAAGGCAAGAGACAAGGCAAAAACAGGGCAGCAAGCAACAGGCACAATCAGGACCAATACATAGCTGAGTAAAGAATTAAAACAGTGGGGCACAAAAACAACAGCGTGGGCAGAAATAAACTTATGGGCCTACCACTGGCCACCAGGGCTGAGAAGCAGGTGGCAGCCTGCGGGTTGTGGAGGGCCTCGAACTCAGCAGCCGCTGGGTGAAGGGCAGGCTCAGTCCGGTGGAGCTGCATGGTGTGGGGAGTGACCTCCCTACAATAGGGTCAACACCACCTTCAAAACAGACACCTTCCTAGATGACTGGAAGCGCGCAGAAGTCAGACCCCTGCTCAAGAATCCCACAGTTGACCCCACCGCACCTCTAGAACTATTGGCCCATCTTGCTCCTCCCCTTCGCAGGCAATATTGCAGTGAAAACAGTCAAAAGGAAACTCACGTGATTCATTGAAGAGAACGCCATTCTCAATCCATCCCAATCCAGATTCTGATGCAACCACAACACAGGGACCTCCCTACTCGCAGCCACAGACGACATCCGCACCCTCCCGGACCAAGGCCACTCCGCAGTCCTCAGTCCTCATCCGACTCGACCTATCAGCGGCCTTCAGCACTGTCTCCCACTGCACACTAGTCGCCAGACTACAAGACAGAGGCATACACGGAACAGCCCTGGACTGGATCCGATCATTCCTCACCGGAAGAAGCCAAAGGATCAGACTCCCACGCTTCCTCTCCGACCCCACGAAAATCACCTGCAGAGTCCCACAGTGTTCATCACTGAGCCCCACCCTCTACGAGATCTACATGACCCCCCTCGCAGCCATCGTCTGACATCATATCCTACGCCGATAACACCCAGCTCATCCTCTACCTCACCAAAGACCCCACCATTGCCAAACTCATCTTCCAGAAAGGAATGCAAGACGTCGCAGTCAGAATGATGAACAGCTGCCTGAAGCTCAACTCCAAAAAGACAAAATTCCTCGACCTCGGTACAACCCCTTCTGCATGGGACAGCACCTGGTGGCTGACTGCCCTCGGAAGCCCAACTACCCCCTCAGACCAAGCTAAGAACCTGGGCATCGTACTCGCTTCATCACTCAGCATGAACCGACAGGTCAACACCATTGCCTCCAGCTGCTTCAACACCCTCTGCATCCTCCGGAAGACCTTCAAGTGGATCCCCCTGAGTCAAGGATGACAGTCACCCACGCACTCATCACCAGCAGACTGGATTATGGAAACACACTCTACGCCGGCATCAATAAGGCCCTACTCCGCAAGCTCCAACAATACAGAACACCGCTGCCAGACTCGTCCTCGGCATCCCTCGACATGAACACATCAGCTAACGTCTACGAAGTCTCCACTGGCTCCCCGTGAAGAAAAGAGTCACTTTCAAATTCCTCACTCATGCCTACAAATGCCTACATAACAATGGACCCAAATACCTCATTAACAGAATCAACTTCCACGTACCCAAAAGAAACCTCCGATCTTCCAACCTCATACTGGCTGAAACACCGCACATCCACAGAGCCAGAGCAGGAGGAAGATCCTTCTCTCACATTGCAGCCAAGACCTGGAATGAGCTTCCGGCAGACATCAGACACGCCCCCTCCCTGAACACCTTCAGAAAGCCACTCAATACATGGCTCTTCGGCTAAACAGATCTGTGGACCACCTCCCTCAGCGCCTTGAGACCCTCATGGGTGAGTAGTGCGCTTACAATTCCCTGATTGAAAAAAAGTGTCTAGCAAAAATCTACCACGTGCTCACTATAAAGTTCTGGAACAGAAGATTCAAGAATAAGGAGTGGGTGTATACTTCAAATTAATTTAACTGAAAAGTATATTATCCAATGATATTCCTTACTTTCCTGGTCATGTGATGTTAACAGATTGTGCATTGCACTAGTTTAAAAGCAGTTTTTTATTCCACATGAGTTTGGTTAACAATGAGTAGTTTGGTGGGTGTTTGGTAGTTATGTTCTATTCATGAATTCAGATGTTGAGCTATTTTTTTTAACTGGTGTTTTTTATACATTTGTTAAAATAAAGTTAAACCAATATGTTACTAAACAGCGAGACTCAAACTTTGTGTAAAATATCTCTGTGTATCTGTGTTACACATTTGTATTTGTGACTACTCATGTCATTGTGACTTCCGGTGTTGCTGTGAAGAAGGAAAATGCTTTTTTGATTTAGTTATTACGACAAATGAATACAAAGGGGAAAGATAAATTAATGTCTTTTTTTTTTTTTTGTCCTCATTTGCCGATACCCTAGTACAAAGAAACAACCACCAACCACCACAACGCCTCCGTAACCAGCCCTCGGGTATGTTAACATGGCACGGACCCAGGCGCGCAAAAGCTATTATTGGCGGGAGAAGGGATTCTTCACACAACAGGGAGACCTAGATCTCTCCATCTAGACGTGTTAACGCCTGTTGGACCAGCCCAAACCTAGGAAGACCCTTCAACCGGCCCATGGAGTAGGAAACAGGCATAATCATAGGACCCGGGGAAAAAAAAAAAAAAAAAAACAACCCCGGGCATTTTATCTCCATTTTACCAAAAAGTCCCAAAAAGCAAGCTTTTTCCTGCTGCAGGATCTGGCCAGGTCCACCCTAGAAACCTCGTAGAGCGATGTCAACCATCCTGAAAAAGTTGGGGGAGCTACGTCTACCCAAAACCTGCAAATCTGTCTCCTAGCCAGGAGGATTGAATAAAACAAAAAGCATCTAGCCTGCCCAGTGATGCTATCCTCTAATCCAAAGATAATCAGGGGAAGAGAGATATGCAATGTTGTATTAAGCATAGAAGACAGAGCCTCCAACACCTTCTCCCAAAAATAGCTGATTGCTGGGCAGTCCTTGAACATGTGAACATCCGAAGCCTCCGGCAGATTACATTTATTACAACTTTTCCCATGTTGATATTTAGATAGTTTCTTGGGAGAAAGGTATGCACGATGTAGCGTGAAAAGGTGGTTTCTTTTCAGCCAAGCTGGTTTCACCAGCTTGTTTAGCAAAGTAAATGAAATTTGCCGCTTCGAATCCCACTGATCTCCCATCTCACTTGCCCATAATTTCTCAGGGAGATTAAAGTCTCCATCTATTTCTTCTAAAATCCCCCAGTACCAACATGCAACCTCCTTGCCCCCCCTTGGTCTCGTGACCAATAAACTTTCCAGTTGACTTTCTTTCCCAAGGGGGACCCTCTTCCTAAGCGTTGCCTGAGCCCAGCTAGTTAGTTGTATATACTTAAAGGTAGAAAGGTGCGGTCCGACTTTCTCCCGCAGATCCTCCCAAGAAATCATGGAGCCTCCTGCCACCAACTCTCCCCAGGACAAAAAACCGGCCTCTTTGATAGGACCCGCCAAACTGTCTTTAAGACACGCTGGAGCTCCAGGTGAGTCCCACAGAGGAGCCGCGTTGGAGAAATAGCCGAGCCCTAACCTTTTCCTAATTATAGACCAGCTCCTCGCCAGTGATTGAAGAGTCTTTAATTTAACTTTTTTGAAAAATTTCTGGTCTCCAAACTTGAAAAGAAAGCCAGCCAGTGGAAGACCGGCACCTTCTAGCATAGCTCAAAACATTCTTCCCCTAGCATTATCCATTGGTGTCTTTAGGAGCATTCTAGAGTAAGATAGCTCAAATGCCCAGGCGTAATACTGAAGGTCAGGCAGCGTCAACCCCCCTTTTTCCCTCCTCCTCCTCAACTTCTTCCACGCCAGACGTGTGGCTCCATATCTCCAGACAAATGAATTGACATCCTGTTGACACTTCGCCAATTGTTTAGGGTCAAAAGCCATTGGGATCGAGTTAAACAAAAACGTATATATAGGCAGGATAGACATTTTAACTAAGTTAGTTCTCCCAAAGATGGATAAAGGGAGATGGTTCCAAGCCTTAAGCTTCTTCCGGCATTCATTATGTACTCGCTCCAGATTTTTAGCGGCGAGCTTATTAATATCTTGAAAAATTCTGATGCCTAAATATCGCATTGAGGGTACTGTCTCAACCAGAGTAGTAGTGGTATTCCAGGCCATAATTTCCGTTTTATCTGAGTTTATCTCATATCCGGAAATCTTGCCAAACTCTTCAGCCCTCTTGAACACTGTGGGGAGAGCCTGGTCTAGGTTGGAAGTCATTATGAGGATATCGTCCGCATATAGGGCTACCCGCTTTTTCCACCCTCCGAAGCTGAAAGATGATATGTTTGCTTCTTCTCTTAGAATCTGAGCAAAGGGCTCGATATAAAGGTTGAAAAGGAGGGGGGAGAGCGGGCAGCCCTGCCTTGTTCCTCTAGAGATATTAAAAGGCTTTGTCAGAAGATTGTTCACAAAAAGCCTGGCCGTTGGAGCTTTATAGATAAGAGATATCATATTACAAAAATTTGCGGGTAAGTAAAATTTCCTCATAACTGCCGCCAAATAGACCCAGTTGACCCTATCAAAGGCCTTTGTCGCATCCAACGTAAAGGCGGCAAGCGGGAGAGAAAAAGTGGTAGCTATATCAATTGCACTCACAAGATCTTGAGTGAGATCTGATAGCTGTCTACCCTTAATGAAACCCTTTTGGTCATCGTGTATAATTGTTTTAGCCACCACCCCCAGTCTGTCCGCCATAATAGCAGCGAAGATTTTGTAGTCGCAATTAAGAAGTGATATCGGACGGTACGACCCACAGTCCCTCACGTCCTTCCCAGGTTTGGGTATTAAAACCACAGTGGCATCTTTCCAGGAATTAGGTGGGTCTGAACCTTCCAGAAAAATGCTATTAAAAACAGAGGTCAAGACCGGCGCAATTTCTCCACTAAGGGCTCTATAAAGTTCCCCTGGTAGCCCATCAGGGCCTGCGGCTTTCCCCCGACTCACTTGCCCTAGTGCCTTGTTAACCTCCTCCACCGAGATCTCTCTCTCCAGGATCTTACTCTGCTCAGTTGTGAGCTTAGGAGTAGAGATTGAGTTCAGCCAAGCCTCACACTCCCGAGTATCTACAGCAGTATCCTCTTTATAAATGGCCTGAAAAAAATCCTGAAAGGCAGCGCCAATTTCTAATTGGGTCAGCCGCGGGGAAACTTCCCCCTCCACCTTAATCTCCCTAATATAATTCCGAGCTTGGTTAGCCTTGGTTTTCCAAGCGAGGATTTTCCCCGCCGCCTCCCCAAACTCAAAATGAGAATTCTTACTTGCCTCCCACCGTTTCGCTATTCTGTTCTGTAAAATGCCTTCCAGCTGCGATTTTAAAGCTCCTAATCTTTCTCGATCAGCTTCCGTGCCCATGTGATCCCCCAAAGTGTTTTCTACTGCCTTCATTTCCAACTCAAGATTTTTAATACATTCATTATATTGCTTTTTCCTATACGAAGATCGACTTGTAATGCACCCCCTCCAATAGGCTTTCAAAGTATCCCACAAAACAGAGATTACAGCTGTGTCTAAATTGGCTTCTAAGAAAAATTGCGTTTCTGTCTTGAGGAAGAGAACTTCCTCCTCCTCCAATAACAAGGTACGGTCAAAAGACCAGGAAAAATGCGGTTTTTGGTGGCCTATAATTAGTATGAATGATATAGCGGAATGGTCCGAGAGGTGCGAGGGGAGATAAGAAATATCTATCAGAAAATCCTTAAGGCTATAGCTGAAGAAAGCATAATCAATTCTTGAAAGATGTTTATATTTAAGATTTCGGAAGGAAACCCCCAGTTTGGCCCCTGCCCTTTCCCTCCAGATATCCGCTAAGCCTAACTGAGACATAATTGTTAAGAGGTCTTGTCTGGATTTGGAAGAAGCACAGGCCCTAGACTTTGCGGATTTATCCAGTTTTGGGTTTAAAACAATGTTAAAATCTCCTACCCAAATTACCGGGTCATTTAAAGCTACTAGATGACCCTGAATAATATTCAAATACGAAGGGTCGTCCTGATTTGGGCCGTAGTATCCAACCAAAACGTATGGGTGGCCATCCAACAAAGCCCTTACAATCAGCCACCGACCACTTTTATCCTCCAAATGCTCTATAATTTGAGCTTTAGCCTGCTTCTTAAAAATAAAAAGCACACCCCTAATATTTGCCGATTGATCAGTGCACAAGAAGATGTCAATCCATTTCTCTTTCTTAAGAAGCTCGACCGTTTCGGCTTTAAGAAGATGTGACTCCTGTATGACAATGACCTGCGCCTGGGAGTCCCTCAGATATTGAAAGATCTTTTTTCTCCTGCTCCCAGTGCGCAGGCCATTGACATTCCAGGATAAAAACTGCAAACTAGTCATACGATCAGTCTATCACGCCCCTTGCTGCCTCTACGACCCACCCTGCTTCTCTGTTGCTGTTCCTTCCTAGGACCCCCCTTGGAGATGAATATTGGCAATAATGATTGGTGGTTAAAACGAAACAAACCGAAAAAAAAGGGTACAACTCCATGAGGACATTTCACGTTTTTTCCCCCCCTACCACCCCGTGCACCACCCACCCTCTCCCCCCTGGAAAACCCCCCCCTAACTACACTGGACTGATGAATCTCCAGTTTAGCACCCTCTGGCACCCTCCCCTCCCTCTTCCCCCAGCTTATCCACCAACTAGATAGTATTTAGTGTCAACAAACCAAAAGCTTGCAATAGCCAACACCCCAAACCCCACACCCCAAGAAGAAAAGAAAAGAAGACTGGGATCCCCTTTAGCTTACTCTTTTTTTTTTGTTTGTTTGTTTTTTTATTTTATTTTTTGTTGTTCTTTTATCCCTTTTTTTCATGTTTATTAATTTATTTGTCAATGTATTTACATTTTTTTTTTTTTTTTTTTTTTTAGAATTCTATTACATAACTCAAACTCAACATTGACTTTGACTTTGGGGGGAGTTACTTATTAACCCTAAAGTCCACATCAGCCCCCTAAGAGTTCCCTGCTCCCCTCCATGTAGCTTCCTTCAATAACTCGAGCATCTCATCAGCCTCGAGGGGGGATCTAAGGTTATGCATTTTATTGTTAAACATAACTCGTAGGAAAGCCGGGAACCTCATCTGCACTGTTGCGCCCAGGGCGCGGAACTTTTCCATCCTTTGTCCCAGCTCCCACTGCCGGTCCAGCGTAGACTTTGATAGATCTGAGCGAATTTGAAAGGGAAAGTTCGGACCATTAAGGGAACTGTTTTTTAATGCCAAGTTAAGTATCTTTTCTTTGAGTGCGTAGGTTAAAAAGTTTACCAGAATCTTTCTTGGCTTCTCCCTACCAGGCTTTAGGCGAAAAGGATCTCTATGAATCCTTTGGATATCTTTTTCCAGAGATTCTGACGTCTCCTCCAAATTTAAGGCGTCTTTCAGGAGCTTTACCACAAAAGTCTTAATATCGGTCCCCTCTTTACCTTCAGGAACCCTCAAAAGGCGTAGGTTATTTCTCCTCGAGTAATTCTCTAACGATTCAACTCTCTCTCGCATCATATCTCCTTCCCTTCGCAGGGTTTGTATCTTTACTTGGGCTGCCCCCAAATTAGCTTTAAGTTCTTCCACAGAACCTTCAAGGGACTCTGTTCTGTCACAAAGCCGGTCAACCTTGCTCTCCAAGACCTCACAGGCCGCCCTAATCTCAGCTTGGTTCTCAGCGGAGACCTTAAACCCCTGCATGATGTCTGCTCTTAATGAGCTAATCAATAACTCTATTGAGGTGCCACCTGCCCCATTACCTCCCCCACTTCCGCCCATTTCTGCTGACTCTAATGGCTCACTCTGAGCCCTTAACTGAGCTTGAAGTGGAAACTGCGCAGGTGTGGCCTCGGCATCAACAGCAGCAGGCCCCTTATCAGACTCTTGAGATGTAGGAAACAGGACCGGAGACTGGCACACCTGGTCTGCTTGAGTGATACCATTTCCTTCGCCATTCTTTTGTTCCTCGCTCAAGCTAGCTGACTCAACTACCCTAGCAACCTCTGCCTCTGCCATCAGTGATATAGTGCTGGTTTCCCCTGAATTCGTTTTGCAGGGGCTTGTAATTTGACTCTCAGGGGCTGTTTTAGCACTATACTGAGGGCTAAGGGGGGTTTGAATACTAAGCACCTGGGGCAACACCTTAAAATAAGAGCGCAGAGATGGTGTGATGCGGGGTGGTTTAGTAACGCTTGCCCTTTTCTTAGCAGCTGTTTTAATCAGCCTATTTGTTGCTATTTTGCCCCCCTTCTCCTGAGATGTCAGAGGAACTTCTTTTAGTGAATCTTCGCCTCCCCTTGAGCTTTCTAAGCTCTCTCTCCACTTTTCTTGGGCACTTTCGTCCTGCCAGCTCAGTGTCTGTGAGCACTGACTACCCTTACCCCCTCTGCCCCTACCTCGCTTAGGTTTACTCTTGTTGGCTCTGCTACTTTTTTTATTTGCGCCAGGCCCCTTAGCTTTCCTTTCTCCCACGTCAGACTCACAGCTACCTGCCTCTCTGAAACAAACAGCAGTGAAGTGATCCCCCTTGCCTGACTCCTTAATGTCTGCCCCTTCGGACTCCACCACTACTGTTGATTCCCCTGATACATCCAGGGACCCTGCAGCCTCCGGTAAAAACGCCACTGCTGCAGCCGCTAACGAAGATGAGGGTAGGGTGCCTCCACCAGTCACCTTCATACGGACCTTACCAGATGAGAAAATCCCTGCTGCGGCCCCTCCAGTACTTGCCCGAAGATGACCTCTCGCCGCTGCCCTGCGGCCGCGCCGTAGCTCCACGGCTGCAGCCTTCCAACGCCGCGGCAGGGGGAGGCTGTGGAAAGGTGAAACTCCGCCCGGGCACATCCGACTTCGCAGGCATGCAAGGTCGGCCAGACGTCAAACGGGAGCGTGGGTCTCTGCTGCTGATGAAAAAAAACACCGCTGAAACGACTCCCGACACAAATTTCTCATCGGGGGAGAGAAAAGGTAGAGAGCGCTAAGGAGGGTGCGCGCTACCGCTTAGCATGCGGACGCCATGTTTTCCCCCATCCGATAAATTAATGTCTTACTAAATAGCTACACTGAAACCTTATGTAAAATATGTCTATTTATGTGTTTTACACTTTGTTAAAAACACCTGGTATTGGCAGTGTGTCTTTGGCAATGGCACTCATAGAATAATACAAGCACTACCTGGACAATCATCACCACTCTGCAAAAGCACCTCCTGGTATAGTACTATTTGGGGGATGAAGTCCCCTTGGCTATTGAGGATATTTAAGGGCCAATTATCCCTCCTGTTACCTCCAGCAAGTCCCACACAGTCAGTTTGCTAAGAGGTCTTTAGATACTACACACCCTTTCTGCACCACTCTGCAAACAAGTCTCCTGGCACCCTACTGGTTGGGGAATAAAGTTCCCTTTGATGCTAAAGGACCTTGAGGACCAAGAAGCCCTCCTGGTACTTTCTGTAAAGCCTAGACAGCGGGATTTGTGAGAGCTGGCCAGTGGCCCTTCCCCCTTTCAACACCATTCTGCAAACACCGTTGCTACTTTAAAAACCATGGAAATTCACAGAAAAAACCAAAGGTTACAGGTAAATTATAATTAGGCCTGGGCGGTAAATTCCGTTGCGTTCGCAGAATTTGGGTAATTTCGCGTTCCGCGGAGAACGTGAAATTGCCCAAAATTCTGCGTTCCATGACTTCGCGAAATTTTTTGCTTGTTTGCGTTCTCAAATGCGTGTTCGCAGGATATTTTCCCCTCGAACATGCAAACAGCGATTGCTAACAGTAAAAAAGCATCGCAAACAAGCAATTCTGCGTGTTTGCGGAATTTCTGCGTGTTAGCTGAGATTTGTTACCGTTTTACTGAGATTTGCGTAACGTGATTACGCAAATTCCGCCCACTCCTAGTTATAGTCTGGCATTGGCAATTAAAAAACCTTGGAAAGTCACTGAGAAAACCATAGGTTACAGGGTTGGTATAGTCAGGAAATAGGATTAAAACAAATTTAGCTATTCACTATTAACACCAAAGGTGACGGGGACAATATAGTTAGGCTCTGAGTTCACATGCACAAAACCATAGAAATTCAGCAGTTATAGTTAGCTGAGCTAACTATAACTTGCACCCGCAATGCACTGCTTATGACCGCACATATTGCATCGCTTATGGCATGGTCAGTGACATCAATGATGACATCACTGATGACATCTCTAACGACATCACTGATGACATTGTCCACAGAATCTCTGACATACACATTCACACCCCAATATAACCTTTCAGCTTCCACTACCAATGACACACCCATACAAGTACTTACACACCCACCCTCTGATACATAGGACTACACACACATCCACTCATTCACCCATACAGCCACACAGACACCAACTGACTCACTAATACAGCCATTGAGATATCCACTCACATACCTTTAGAGCCACTCACACACAGTCACTCATAGCGCTACTCACACACCTACTCACTCACCTATAGAGTCAATCACTCAGGAACTTACTCACCAATAAAGTTATACACACACCCACTCATTTATTCACACAGATACTAACACATTCTCACTCACCTATACAGTCACTGACACAAGCACACACTCACCCTTACAGCCACTATTGCAATCACTCAGTCACACATACACTCACTCATATACTCCAACACTCACCTACATTGCCTTTCAAATATGCAGTTACTCACTCAATTACCACTGCCATATCCATTCACTTACTGACACAGCAATACACACACTCACTCACCCATAAAGCCCTTTACATACACACTCACAAACCACACAGACATTGAGACACCCATACACGTACTCAGATGACCAATCGCTCACCCAAAGTGAAACTCACATACCCTCTCACATACCAATACAACCACTTAGATACCAAATGACAGACTGATACATTCACACAACAAGTCACTCACCCATACATTCAAAGAGACACCTAATCACTCACTTATTCAGTCAGTCACACACTCTCTAAATCATATATACAGAAACGAATACACCCATTGATCCATCAATAAACCTTAGTGAATATATATTTAACACTCATAAATGTTTTAGAAACACTCACAGTCACCGGATGATATCATCACTGATGCCATCAGTGATGTAATTTGAGATGTCATCAGTGATGTCACTGACCATGTAATGAGTGATACAATATGTGAGGTCTTAAGCAGTGCATTGCGGGGGCCTGAGTTATAGTTAGCTCATCTAACTATAACTGCTGAAATTCTCTGTTTTTGCATATAAAATCTGAGCCTAACTATAACGTCCCTGCAACCTTTGTTTTTTTTGTGAATACACACATATATGTTTATATATATATATATATAGCAGCGCAATACAGATGCCCCTGTCACGCTATGGGTCCGGACTTCAACCTGGCACGCCTCACGGCACTTTGGTTCTTTCAGGGATGAAATGTGTCCGGTACCCACCCCTTTACCAGGAGGACCCGAGCAGTTGAGGTATTGTACCTCTCTTTGTGGCAATCTGCATTCCGCATTTAGCCCCTGCACATTGGACTTCATGTACTGGTGGCTGTGACGGTACGAGGGGACCCGAAGAGAGACTTGAGGATCTCGGTATAGGTTGGTGTATCATCGTGTTCTGCTTCATTGGGCTCCGCAGCAGTGAACTTGAACATTAACTCTCCCTCTATTTTCACCGACCCGAGTTGCTGTCATAACAGGGCATCCTGGGAGTTGCAGTTCGGAGAACACGAACGATCTGCAACAGGTGAGAAGCATTGCACGGGGGAGGAGCGGACCCACGTCAGCTATTTTAGAGGTAGCAGGGAAAAACTCACCGTGATTACTATTCTGGTGTTGGGCGCTGAGGAAGGCGAAAGTCGAAATGCATTCGCCGCCACTGGATCTGCACTGAGAAATTAAAGCCTTTCTGACCTGTTCCCCTCAGGGTTTCTGCTTCTTTTTTCGGAGGTAGGTTTTGGAGACATATATATATATTCACTGAAAAAAACATAGGTTATAGACCATATATAGTTAGGAATTAGCATTTACAAAACCTTGAAAATTCACTGAAAAAACCATAGGTTATAGACCATATATAGTTAGGAATTAGCATTTACAAAACCTTGAAAATTCACTGAAAAAACCATAGGTTATAGACCATATATCGTTAGGAATTAGCATTTAAAAAACCTTATTTTACCCACACAAAACCATTGAAATTCCATATATAGTTAGTTGCACTAACTATATATCGCGCACCCTCAATCCACTGCTGATGATGTCACATATTACATCATTCATGACATGGTCAGTGACATCACTGATGACATCACTGATGACATCTCAAATGACATCACTGATGACATGACTGATAACAACATCCAGTGATTTTTTGTTTCTGTAAAGTTTAAATATGTCTTACATATTGAAGAATGAGTGGATGTATAAGTGTCTGGACGAAGGATTTAGTAGGTGCATGACTAACTGTATGAGTGAGTGATTAAATGTGTCTCACTGAGTGCATGGGTTAGTGACTAAACTGTCTTAATTTGTGCATCATTATGTCTGTTGTTCTGTAAACTGCTGCATGTGTTGATCAGTAGCTGTATGAGTAACTATATGGGTTATTGATTGATTGCCCAAGTATTTGTATGGGAGACTGAGTGTGTGTGTGGCTGGCTGGGAGGTGTGTGACTCTGTGCAGATCAATGTGTACTTGTATCAATGATTGTATAAGAAGGTAAGTATGTGTTAGTATATGTTTGAAAATGTAAGGTGCTCTATGTTTAACTGTATAGACAAGAAAATGGAAGTGTCATTGATTCTTTACATGACTGACTAGGTGAGTGAGTAACTCCATGGATGAGTGGCAGACTGTGAGTGTCTGTATAGGTGTATGAGTGCATATGATAGTGTTGTAAAGATGAGTGATTGTATGTATGAATGATTGTATGGGTGAATGAGTGAAGGTGTGTGTAGACGTAGGAATCAGTGAGTGCGTATGTAGTAACTAGTATTGGTGTGTCAATGGTTTCAAAAATTATACTCTGTATTTAACACTGGGTGAAACAGAGGTTATAATAAAATGTGAGGAGATGCATTGTATTGTCACATGAATGATATCATCAGTGATGTGGTCATTGATGTCAAATGAGATGTCATCAGTGATGTCATCAGTGATGTCATTTGAGATGTCATCAGTGATGTCATCAGTGATGTCACTGACCATGTCATGAATGATGTAATATGTGACATCATCAGCAGTGGATTGCGGGTGCGCGATATATAGTTAGTGCAACTAACTATATATGGAATTTCAATGGTTTTGTGTGGGTAAAATAAGGTTTTTTAAATGCTAATTCCTAACGATATATGGTCTATAACCTATGGTTTTTTCAGTGAATTTTCAAGGTTTTGTAAATGCTAATTCCTAACTATATATGGTCTATAACCTATGGTTTTTTCAGTGAATTTTCAAGGATTTGTAAATGCTAATTCCTAACTATATATGGTCTATAACCTATGGTTTTTTCAGTGAATTTCAATGGTTTTTTAATAGCAAATATCATAAGCTGTCGAATGTCAAGTACGTGGTAAGTAAAAACATTTTCGTGTTTATGCACACTGATCTGCTTTGAATGCTGCCCCCCCCCCTCATTTCTATTAGGAGTACTCTCTCTTTGCAGATAGTGAAAGGTAGTTAACGCAGGCCTTTGCCCCCGTTGTAATACGTCGTGCCTGCTTCTCTCTCCATTTGATTGATTGTTATCCAAGCATTTACTGTTTTAGAATTGGTTCTCTTTGGTTCATTCTCTATTTACAAACAAACACAGAGTCGCAATACTCTGTTTAGTCTTTGCAGATAACGAAAAATCGTGTAAAAAAACAAAAGGAATCGAGCAAAATCAGTAGGCCACTAATGGGATCTCTTTTTGACCTCGCTAAAATAGAAACATTAAGAACAACCCCTCATGACAAATACGAAACTAGTGAGATGAACTGAACTCCACACCATGATGGCTGCAATACAGCTCGGCTCCGCCACCCACCCCGCCCAAAATAACGATAAAGAGCGGCTGCCATGATTGCTCGCGGAATGGCCACGACGGAGCTACGAAATGGTGGTGCTCTCATGCTAACGCCAGCTTCAGTCTGAAACATCCTGAAACACTGTAGACTACCAATTCGATCAGTTCCGGTAGCGCCCCAATGTAACCCGGTAGAGAAGAACTAGCCCTCCCCTCTTTGACTGATGGTTCTTGTTGCCTGTCCCTTCTGTTGTCATTTAACAGAACTATTTAGCCTGCTGAAAGGGGTTGTGTTCCGACCGCTGGTTGGTGGAGACATTTTGACTATATTCTGGACCTGCGTTGTCGCGTAATGCGTCATATGATGCGCCGCGTTAGCGCATCCGGAAGTCATCCGGGGCGCGACGCGCAGCGCGTAACGTAAGCATAACAGGTCATGTGACTTGTTAATAAAACTTTTCATTGGTTCATTTTACTTTTCTTATTCTAATGATGAAAGGCTTGGTCATATGACCTAAAAATTACGCTTTTTATTACTTCCGAACATTATTTTTTCTTAAATATATGTTATAATGTTCCAGGCTAATGTACTTTCCCGGAAAATTTACAACTGTCCTGCAAGTAAAATATATTCTTTTTTCGAGAAAAAGGGCGTTTCTTCGTCCCATGACGGAGCCGTTGAGCAAAAGAGGGTCGACCTGCTGTCTTAGTCGCCGATACGCCTGAATATGAGATTCTTATCGATCACTTTATGTTGCAGGAGTAGAAAACACAACAGCCCTTGACCATTTATCTTTACTACGTTCCTGCGTATTATACCTTTTACCCTTCATGTGATTGGTCTGCTTTATTTCACTTGCCTTTTAATGATTCTAAAACAGTGACTATTATTAAAAACTTTACCAATGTATATACTACTACCATGTTTTCTTTTAAAAACCTTTATTGTGAAAATTTCATTATACAAATACGAGCCTATAACCACGTGGGCCGGCCACGGAGCAAACTGTAATCGTATATGATGAGTAGACATTTACACTGTAGAGGAACGTAACGGGCGGGCCATTAGGTTGCAAGAACTAAGGTGTCTAACAGTTGCGGAATCGGTGGAGGTACATTTTATAATTAAAATACGACAGGGCCAGTTACAATAAAATTATCTAGATATACATTTGCGGGCAAGTACCATGCGTGACGTTAATTCGAACTTTCAATAGTACAGTAATCAATAACACATCAGAACTTAATATCAATAGGGATGTCGAAATACTCAATCAATTCTCGTCCCCGCCCGCCATGTGCTTCAAATTTGCATACGTATCTCGTGATTTCAAGGTTCTGCAACCAGTACACAACAAGGAGTTACGAGTCCCATTTATTCCGGCGCCATTTTGGGCGAGGACGGGCAGGTCCAGGATATAGTCAAAATGTCTCTACCAACCATCGACTATGATGATGTTCATATGCTGTATTTATAGAGTAACACTCATCTGTCCACATGAAATTAATTTGCCACAATCTAAACATGTCATTTTAATCTTTGCAAAGTTCTTCTAAATATTTGGGACCGTTTCCCTTGCCTCTGATGCTATCAGTGCCACTTCTTTGATGAATGTACTGGCAGGTCGGGGGTTCTCCTCCAAATCTCTCTTTTATGCAGCACTATAATTAATTGGTGCCACCTCTCCATATGACGATGCATGGTATAGTTAGCATAACTATATTTTTTTTCGGTTTCTCTGGAGAGTACATCGTGGCAGATGAAGCGTATAACGTACAGGGCATTTACCTTTTTTTGCATGTAGAGGAAAGGAAAAAAAAATCGAGCGTCCGAGTTCTAAGGTGTCCCAGGGCCATTTTAGTGGACCAGGCCCAGATCCAAAGAACAGGCCGCCATTTTGAGAGTCCTGTTGCAGCCGCCTGTCGCTGTAGCATCAAGAGCGGCCAAAACTCAGCTGAATGGCAACTGAAACGGTAAAGGGGCGCCCCACTACAGCAGACGAGCCTCCACCTAGGAAGGCCCGTTCACGCCGCCTCCCCCCCCCTTCGGGCACCCCACGCCGTTATTCGGAGCAGTATTGTAGGATGGCCACACCAGTGCAGCAACTTGCTAGACACCACCTCGGTGGTAACCGAATCTCAGCGCCTTGTGGTGTCTTCTATTCAGAAAACATTGTTGTGCTGCCTTCGACCTATTCGCCGCAAGTGCACACGCAACTCAGCTGCATAGCTTGCTAGACACCACCTCGGTGCTAACCGAATCTCAGCGCCTTGTGGTGTCTTCTATTCCAAAAATATTGTTGCGCTGCCTTTGGCCCCATTCGCACATCGGTCCGCTACTGCCGCCATCTCACAGGCCAACGGGGCGCCCCACGCCGACTTTCAGCATTGTAGGATGGCCACACCAGTGCACCTTACTAGACACCACCTCGGTGCCATCCGGATCTTGGCATCTCAGCGCCTTGTGGTGTCTTCTATTCAGAAAATATTGTTGCGCTGCCTTTGGCCCCATTCGCACATCGGTCCACTACTGACGCCATCTCACAAGCTAATGGGGCGCCCCACGCCGAGTTTCAGCATTGTAGGATGGCCACACCAGTACAGCAACTTGCTAGACATCACCTCGGTGCCATCCGGATCTTGGCATCTCAGCGCCTTGTGGTGTCTTCTAGTCAGAAAATATTGTTGCGCTGCCTTTGGCCCCATTCGCACATCGGTCCGCTACTGACACCATCTCACAGGCCAACAGGGCGCCCCACGCCGACTTTTACCATTGTAGGATGGCCACACCAGTGCCACAACTTGCTAGACACCACCTCGGTGCCATCCGGATGTTGGCATCTCAGCGCCTTGTGGTGTCTTCTATTCCGAAAATATTGTTGCGCTGCCTTTGGCCCCATTCGCACATCGGTCCGCTACTGACGCCATCTCACAGGCCAACGGGGCGCCCCACGCCGACTTTCAACATTGTAGGATGGCCACACCAGTGCGGCAACTTACTAGACACCACCTCGGTGCCATCCGGATCTTGGCGCGTTGTGCTGCCTTCGGCCTATTCGCACATCGGTCCGCTACTGACGCGAACTCACAGGCCAACGGGGCGCCCCACGCCGACTTTCAGCATTGTAGGATGGCCACACCAGTGCTGCAACTTGCTGGACACCACCTCGGTGCCATCCGGATCTTGGCGCGTTGTGTTGCCTTCGGCCTATTCGCACATCGGTCCGCTACTGACGCCGCCTCACGTGCCAAAACGGGGCGCCCCACGCCGACTTTCAACATTGTAGGATGGCCACACCAGTGCGGCAACTTACTAGACACCACCTCGGTGCCATCCGGATCTTGGCGCGTTGTGCTGCCTTCGGCCTATTCGCACATCGGTCCGCTACTGATGCGAACTCACAGGCCAACGGGGCGCCCCACGCCGACTTTCAGCATTGTAGGATGGCCACACCAGTGCTGCAACTTGCTGGACACCACCTCGGTGCCATCCGGATCTTGGCGCGTTGTGTTGCCTTCGGCCTATTCGCACATCGGTCCGCTACTGATGCTGCCTCACGTGCCAACGTATTTTCTCTGCATTTTATACCCTATGCCGCATAACAGGTCATGTGACTTGTTTATAAAACTTTTCATTGGTTCATTTTACTTTTGGTTTCCTAATGATGGAAGGCTTGATCATATGACCTTTAAATAACACTTTTCATTGGATGAAAACTTTTTTTTTTCCCAAACGATGAAAGCCCCACCTTGTTTCTGGATGTTTCAGACTGAAGCTGGCGTCAGCATGAAAGCACCACCATCTCGTGGCTCCGTCGTGGTCATTCCGCGAGCAATCATGGCAGCCGCTCCCCACCAGAAGCCTGCAGGAGTCGGGGGCCCCCAAAACTTTTGTTGAATCCTCAAGGCGGAGGGGACGCTTTCGAGAATGGGGTCCAAGACCTAGCAGACAGTCGTCCGATTTCCAAGGTGTCCCAGGGCCATTTCAGTGGACCAGGCCCAAAAAGAAAAGAGCCTGCCGCCATTTTGAGAGTCCTGTGGCAGCCGCCTATCGCTGCACCGCAAGAGTGGGCGCAACTCAGCTGAATTGCGGCTTTTGACACAGTGGACCAAAAGCGGACGGAATGGCAACTGAAACGGTAAAGGGGCGCCCCACTACAACAGACGAGACTCCACCTGGAGAGGCCCGTTCACGCCGCCTCCCCCCCCCCCCCGGGGCGCCCCACGCCGTTATTCGGAGCAGCATTGTAGGATACCAAAACCAGTGCGGCAACTTACTGGACATCACCTTGGTGCCACCGTTCTGCTGCCTTGGAACTATTCGCACAACAGTTTGCTACTGATGACCCACCCCCCGCGACGCCCCATGCCGGATGCCGAAATCAGTGCGCCACCCAGGCAACATCACCTGGGTGCCGTCCAGAAATCTGGACGTTGTGCTGCGTTGGGACTATTCGCACAGCCGACCGCTACTTCGTTGTTTTTCCCTAAAAATGTTTATATGTTTTTACTGTTTTTGTTTTGTTGTATATATTTATAAGTTATTAAAGTTTTATAATCTTACTACTTTGTTGGAGTGCTATATATTTTTAATGTGACACATAATTGTAAAAACTTTGATGTACAAAGAGTCATCCCTGGAATCTTCCGCTTCAGGCTCGGTCCCCTCCCCAATCACAATACAGGATGGTTTTCAGATAGTAGGAACGCGTGTGCTGTGACGGATCTCATCGAGTGTGGGCCTTGATCTACTATAACTCCTTTGAAGAGGGATGATTCTTTACAGCTGGGGCAATAAACTACATCTGCAGGGCTAGCTGATAGCCTAGGACCTGCCTGGACAATCGGACACAGAGGAAAAGGAGTGTCAGAGGGTGCGGTAGTGAATAGGGCGAAAGGGAGGTGTCGGGCGGGCACAGGGTGTGATTCTCAGGGAAGAACAGCGCAGATGGGGGGAGGTTTATTACCCATTTATAAGACAGAGAGCGGGGGTGACCAGTGCCTGGGGGAGATGCTTGCGAGGGTGGGGAGCCATGCTAAGGATCGACAGCGTGCAGAGAGTGGGTCTGGTCAAGTCATCTAAAATGGCTGCCGTGCACGACAAAAGTGTGGCATTTGAAAAAAGGCAAGATGGCGCAGACAATGTTTTTCAACACTGATTTCCTTCGAATCGAACGTTAACAGACGTTGGGGCATATTACCAAAGTTAAGCGATATTTATCCCTAACGATGCTTAGCAACGAATTTTTTACCGCTAAGCATCGTCAGAAATTATCGCAGATAAACCTTGCTATTATCAAGGTTTATCGCAAATGCCATAAAAAACGACCGCAATGCATTAATATCGCTGAAAACTCAGCGATATTCATGCATTACCGAGCTAATGCTCTTAGCCATGTTATCCACCTCCCATTGGATAACATGGCTAAGAACTGCTCAGGGCAGGTGGTAGCTTTTGGAGATATTCGCGCTTAGCACGAATATCTCCAAAAGTTGGTAATAGGAGATAGCGATGTTAGCGACTGTTTCAAGTCGCTAACATCTTGGCATGCCCACTTTGCATGTCATTAGTGATAAATATCACTGACATGCAAAGTGGGGCCCAAGATGGTCGCTATCTCCTACTAGCGGTCGCTAACTGGTGTTAGCAACAGCTAGGTAATACAGAGATAATTTTATCTCCGCGGAGCGCTGTTACAGATATATATCTTTTTTTGAACGTTAATTTCTCAAAATCCACTGAAGCACATATATTGAGACCTAGCAAAGGCACATCGAGCTACCAGTCCCTACAATTTTGCCAAGTTTCGTGCAAATCCATTCAGCCGTTCGATTATTATTATTATTTTTTCTTTTGCCCCGCGGGGCCCTTTTAAAACCTCCACATCAAACCTAGGGGGTCAGGGAGGATCTACTATGCCCCCTTATGGTCATTTGCCCCTTCGCTTTGGCCTCCTCTTGTCTCTCGATCCTACCGAGAGACAAGATGGCGGCCGCTACGGACTGTTTGGAATGTTCACAGACGCCGGAGAACCAATCAGCTTCGCTTCACAAAGCTCCGTACCGCGAAAAGTCCGCGAACCGGAGCGCTGCCCGGTCCGCTGTTACAGATATATATCTTTTTTTGAACGTTAATTTCTCAAAATCCACTGAAGCACATATATTGAGACCTAGCAAAGGCACATCGGGCTACCAGTCCCTACAATTTTGCCAAGTTTTGTGGAAATCCATTCAGCCGTTCGGGCTAAAAGTGAGGCCAACCGCCCTATGGAAAACTCAATGTTAAAAACACGTTTTGGGACCCCCCTTTTTTCTCGGCCCCCCCTTGACGAACCCCCCCAAATTTTCAGGGGCTGCTCAGAAACAAAATGTTCAATTTTCTTGAAAATTTCAGCCAATTCCATCCACAAACGCCAAAGTTATTAGACATAGAATTTTCAAAAATCCCATAGAGAAAAAATCCTAACTATATATACCTACTGGCGACCGCCAGTAGGTAATATATATATATATATATAGTGATGTCATCAGTGATGTCACTGACCATGTCATGAATGATGTAATATGTGACATCATCACCAGTGGATTGCGGGCGCAAGAGTTACAGTTAGTACAACTAACTATAACAGAGAATTTTCAATGGTTTTGTATGAGTAAAATGTCCAACTAACTGTAACACCCCTGAAACCTATGTTTTTTTCAATGAATTTCTAAGGTTTTTTAAATGATAATTCCAAACTATAACTTGCCTGAAACCTATGGGTTTTTCAGTGAATTTCAAAGGTTTTTCAAATGTCAATATCTAACTACAATATCCCTATAACCTGTAGTGTTTTTAAGTAAATTTTTAAAATACTTGTATACTTTTTATAGTGAAAACAAACTTAACAGTAGTGTTTTATAACTTATAATTATAGCTCCTGGTTTTATGGTATTTGTTTTTTGGACATTTCCATCTGTATTTTATCCATATTTATTTAAAATATTGTATCTGTATTCACCCATATATATTTCGGTTTTGTAAAAAATTAATCTGAAATGAGTATATTTCCACATTTATTTTACTGAGAAATATGCACTTATGGCTGAAAGACTGACCGTTTTCGCTCATGTAAACACTCTTAAACACTCTTAACCACTAAACCATACACAACCTTCATATTAAAATGTGCAAGTTTTCTTATACGAGCATATATATTGCGCTTTATGGCTCTTTACTAAAAGTCTTTTATTGTGTTTACCCTTTTGCTTTTAGAGCGACAGACCTATTGGCCTAGTACTCATCATCGACAGAATTTAGAATCGCTCAATAAATAACCCAATTTCCGTTTTTATCCACACTTTAAAATAAATACAGAGAGGAAAATAAATACTTTTCTGTCTGTATTTATCTGTAAAAATCTGTAAACACATAAAACTAGGAGCCCTACTTGTAATTTAAGAATGTGTTCAACGTAATTAGCAGTAATTAACATATAAGTGTGGTAAAAGTATGATGCAGCACCAATAAGTTAAGGGATATGCTCACCTCTCTCATATAACAGCTTCTTGTAGAGGTAGTGCATATCAGTTTAATAGCTACAACTATTCCAAATTCACCCTTTGTAGACTTATAGCCTCGGGGGTGGCTGCTGCTACCCTGCGGGCACCCGTACACTTATAGGGTTATTTTTAATGTAGCAAATCCCACCTGCAACTTTGAAAAGGTGTGATTAAGCGAATGTTTCCCCACAGAGCGGGGCCTCATCCCCTGAGCTGTAGCCAGGTGGAGGTGAGGTGACTTATCCTACAGTAGAGGGTAAGTGGATCTCCAGCTAATGCTGATGGCAAAATTTGATGATAAAACATATCACAAAATGTTATTTGATTTAAGCACAATCTTTCACCGTGTGTGTTATATGTATTTTTTATTCTCTTCTTCTACAAATTGTCCCAGTAAAATCCAGATACAGCTACAGAGGATTACTGGTGTTGTATCTGTTTCAAATATTTATTTCAAATATTTCTTGGAGCACTTTATTTTTGGCAGCACCGATTATCATCTTCTTATTGGTCCTGAATAAAGCCACCGATACAAGTAAATGATCATTTGACTGAAACATGTCGACCGTACATAGGGAGCCGTTTTAAATCCATACTGCTCTATGCACTGCATTTTTAATCCTGCCAGTGAGAGATAACGAAATAGTATTTTGCATCTTCCTAGGCAGTTTTAGTTCACTATTAGGTCCACCTTTGTATTTATTTTTTTGCGCTGCGCCCTCACCACATTATACTTTCACATATGGGATTCTAGCATCCTAGTCACATTAGGGAACATCTAAAAAACATCCCTGAGCTCCTCCCTCACAGTGAGGGAGTTGTAGCCCTCAGCAGGACCAGGTTCCCTGTTGGGAGGAGGAACCCATATGATGAAGCATGTCACCTACGGGTGAGTGAGGGTTCTAGTCCTCAAGGGATAATCCCCCTTTTAGGCTGTATTTTTTCAAAATCAGTACAAGAGGATATCCGTACATATATCACACATAATTGCACGTGCTAAGTAGTACACCTGAGGTAGTATAGTGTCACAGTTACGTTTTGGGGAAATTCTCCTCGATGGTCTTTAAACTTCTTTCCCTAGGAGCCCATTTCACCCGATTGTTGTTTGCAGCACCAATAATACCTGAGTTCGAACAACGGTGTTAACAGTTTGATTCCAAAGTCCATGAGCATCTTAGCCCATCACTATCTCACTTGTGGTAACTCCTTGCTTAATCTTCCCACGCCCCAAGCGCTGGCACACCTTTCCGGGGGTAGCTTTACGCTTTACAAATGGTGGAATTTTTTCAATTTAGCAGCATAGTGATGAGAAATATTAGCCCGTTTTTTTTTCTTCTATTGTAAATTATATATTTTTTAAATGTCTTATATTGAGATGTTTTTAATCATGAGAATGCAAAGGATACAGTTTACCGGGTAACACTTTTTAAACTCTCCAACGTATGTAGATAATAAGGACCTTATACGTGTTACTATGAAAATCGAAACCTTTACAGCTTCACAGTTTGTAACTTTTCCCAACAAGTGCACAAGTAAAACAGTTAAAATGTGAGCACATGTAAACTGTAAAACGTGACATCTAAATAGGCATCTTCCTTCTATAGACTACTAAACAACCAAAAACTATATAAACCACACCTATTGTGCGATTAGTTTTGTTTTCGCAAGTTATTTCTCCGTCGCCAATCTGTGATGCAGGTTCCCTTTTCTAGCATCGGATTCTTGTTTTGCTTCAACAAAACATATTACGGAGTTGCAAGTTTTTTCATTATGGCATAGTAGATAGTTATAATTTGTGGCTATTTGTCAATATTTAAACATTTATATCAACAAAAAAGTGTTATTGCATCTTTTTT
The DNA here is from genome assembly GCF_964261635.1 of Lissotriton helveticus. NCBI lineage: Eukaryota > Metazoa > Chordata > Amphibia > Caudata > Salamandridae > Lissotriton > Lissotriton helveticus. The sequence goes on from NC_136057.1 coordinate 1,072,446,889, forward strand.
CCTTTTTTTCTGTAACGTCAGCAGGTTGTTTTCAGAAACAGATAGATTACAACAAACATTGCTCCTTTTCTGGCTCCTTTCAGCTTATATATTGTGACTTTCTATATTATAATATTGACACTGTACTTCGCTTCAGAGGTGTTGGTGACCCGTCAGCGCAAACCCTAAACATTTACAATCAACGTCACCACCTTCCAGTTGTTGGTGTGTGTTCCCCTAGGGATCATATACTGTTAATATGTATATTATAATATTAACAGTTATGCTGATCTCAGTGGAGTTCATGACCCGTCGGCACAAAGAGTAAAGATATATAAGCAACGTCACCAGCTCCTGTTTTTTAGGCAGTTCCCCCTTTTGATCATATACTGTGAATATGTATATTATAATTTTAACAGTCATAATGATCTCAGAGGAGTTTATGACCGGTCGCCACGAAGATCAAACTTTTCGACGTCCCGGACAAAAGAAGCTCAGAAAATATTTACCACTCAAAAGTATTTTGTTATGGATATTCTGTTCTATAGATAACTTTATTTTCCTTTTCTTATTACTGTAACAATGGTGTCATTCGTTATATTGTAATAGATTGTCCTATTGTTACAGAAGAGGAATAGGAGATTTGTCGGTGCCGTCTGTAATACAGCTTACGAAACATTAGAATGTACTTGATCAGATATTTTTTTCAGTGAGCATATTTTACGAAATTGCAGAAAAACAATATAGCTTTCATACAGACTTTGTTACTTTAAATATTTGATCAACCCTACATTTCTGAATCTTATTTTCTAATTTCTATTCTTCTAAGTTGTGGTTCCTATTCACCTTCTCCCTATAGACTATATAGTACCAGTACTGTATATTATAATAGTACTATCCTGTTTATTCTTAAGTGAGTATGTGATTTGTTAGCGGAGCAGTGTGCGACCTCTAAGCACTATGACAGAATGTTCCTGAATTCTACAGAATACAAATTTGAAAAATAATAATGCATACATTTCTATGAAGTATAAAGTCACTTGTATTTAACAGTTTTTTACTTGTTCTCCTGACCTCAGATGATGTAGTGCGGGAGTGTTTGTTGTAGCACTTCTATTCTACTTTAAGTAAATGATGCCCTCTTATATTATCAAGAATTTGGGGCAACACTTTTACAAACTATAGCAGAAAAAAGGAGGGTATGACCAAGCTTAATTGATGTTTTATGAAATTCCATTTTTATTTGTTACCCATTTCATATATACAGCGTCAGTTTCTGAAGAAAGTTTATTTGTAATTGATAAATAAAAACTGTTTCAAACCTAGACTGAAATTTTTGCTGTGCAGCCACACCTCCCCATCAGAAAAGTAAACACCACATTATAAGTAAATAGTGCTCCTGGGAAGAATCCCACCCGCAAACTTCTTTTAAAAAAAACACAGCGAGACACTGTAATTTTTCCATCGTGATTTGTACACGCCAGGGCAATTATATAAAGGGCCCTTAAAACATATAAAAAGTATTTTTACCTTCACAATCCATGTCCACCACCTTGTGACCCCTGTACAGAGTTAATAGTGTTCCTACCCTCCCCTCTACTACTTTCTTTTCTCATACACCTTTGGAAGTGTGTCACAAAATGACTGACAACAGTGAACCGTTCCCTCCCAATAAGGAGCAAAATTGTGCTCGGAACACTTTAGCCAATAAAATGTCCATGCTGTTCCGCAGAGGAGGATGGATTGACTGCCAACACTTCTACTTTTAATGCTTCACAGCCAATGAACATTAAGCTTTGTAAGATCCGCTTGGAACAAGTTACCCAATGAAATGTCCCTAATACTCCACGAAGAGGGAAGGAATCGCTGACAACACTTCTACTTTCAACGGTTTACAGCCAATCAACATTGAGCTTGGGAAAGTCCTCCTTGGACCACGTCAGAAAATTAGATGTCCCTCCTAATCCGCAGAGCGGAAGTGAATGTCTGCCAACACTTCTACTTTCAATAGTTCGCAACCAACCAAACATAAAGTTCAGGAAGGTCCTCCTTATAACATGTAAGCCAATTAGAAGTCCTTGCTACTCTCCAGAGCAGAAGTGAATTGCAGAAAACACTTCTACTTTCGATGGTTTGCACCTAATGAACATTAAGTTTGTTGTTGGAACACCTCAGCCAATTAAATGTTAATTTTGTTCCACGCACACATACAGAACACGCCCTCCCACATATTAATACATTTCCTGTAAGAAAGTGACTCTATCCATAACAAAAGTGAACACTGCCTAATAAATAAACATTATTCCACATTATATTAAAGAAAAGCCGCAATACGCCGCATTGTTGTTTTCCCAATATAATTTTCACAGCCTTCTGCTCCCCCTCCCAACATGAGTGAAGCCCCGGGACTGTGGGGGCCCCAGCAAACCCCTGGTATTTTTTTTTTACAAATACCCCTGGGACCTATTTTCACAGCCTACTGTACCCCCTCTCAGCATAGCAGAAGCCCCGGGACTGCAGAGGCCCCAGCGATCCCCCACCATTATTTTTATTATATTTTTCACTGACTTCTTCAACCTCGCTTCTACCGACGCACAAAATGGTTGCCAACACTTCCTGGTTTCCAATGTTGACAACCACTTGACAGGCTACCAGCATTCAGCGCGTGATCAGGACGGTGTGCTTAGTGTGCACGCAAGATACGTGCATCCACCGAAGCCATAGATATATATGTACTTTTACTTGTAATTTTCAAAGAAACTACTGAACGTATTTACACCATTTAAGCAAAAGGCATGAGTCTGAACCGATGACTACCTCTTTGCCAAATTTAGTATAATTCTGTTCAACTGTTCGGGCTGTAGCCGTGATGAACGATTCCTATGGAAAATTGCATGGGGAAAACACGTTTTGGGACCCCCCTTTTTTCTCGGCCCCCCCCCCCTTCAAATGTAATATTTTAGACCCGGGGATTTCTCCTTCCCAGGTAGCTAATTTTTAAACAAGCACAGGAGCCCGAGCTTCATTTTTATTTTTTTTATGGCGGATCCATGCACCCACCGCCCATTCTCTGTTTTTTCAACCCAAAGAAAAATTGGGGGGGACTAGGGGTCCTTGTGAGACTCCATAAGCAGATCTAGAGAGTCAGCATATTTCTTACCTGCCTCCTTTATACATTTTAAACACTTGTTCCACTAATTTCTAGATCCTCGCTTCTCCCGAGGCACAAAATGGCTGCCAAAACTACCTGGTTTCGAATGTTGACAACCACTTGACAGCCAATCAGCATTCTGCACGTGATCCGCGCATCCACTGGGGCCAGAGATATATATGTACTTTTAATTGTAATTTTCACAGGAACTACTGAACAGATATACACCATATGAGCAAAAGGCACGAGTCTGAACCAAGGACTACAACTTTGCCAAATTTGGGGTAATTCCGTTTAGTCGTTCGGGCTGTAACCGCGATGAACGGTACCTATGGACAATTGCATGGGGAAAACACGTTTTGGGACCCCCTCTTTTCTCAGCCCCCGCTTCATGATTCACCCCAAAAGTTTCAGGTTAGGAGCGCTCCACCAGTTTTTAAAATTTCGCAAAGATTCGTCAACCGGGGCAAAAGTTATTCCAAATAGAATATTGTGTATTTACTATGGAAAATAGGTCCTACTGGCGTTCGTCATAGGTCCTACCTATGGCGACCACCAGTAGGTAAGATATATATATATATATATATATATATATATATATATATATATATATATATATATATATATATATATATATATATATATATATATATATTATATATATATATCTTACCTACTGGCGGTCGCCAGTAGGTATATATAGTTAGGATTGATTTTTATAGGGAAATCGCAACATTCTATTTGGAATAACTTTGGCGCCGGTTGAGGAATCAGCCTGAATTTTTCAGCAACTTTGCCTCGTGGCTCTCCGCTCCTTCCCTGAAAGTTTAGGGGGGATTCGTCAAGCGGGGGCTGAGATAAAAGGGGGGTCCCAAAACATGTTTTCCCCATGTTAATTTCCATAGGGCGGTCGGTCGGTCGCACTTTTAGCTCGAACGGCTGAATGGATTTTCACCAAATTGTAGGGACTGGTAGCCCGATGTGCCTTTGCTATGTCTCAAGATATGTGCTCCAGTGGATTTTGAGTAATTTAGGTTTAAAAAAATTTATATATCTGTAAGCACGCCCCAGTACGCGCACCGGGGAGCGCTCCGGGCGCGCCACGCGACTTGCGCACGGCAAGCTGATTGGTTCTCGGTGTCTGTAAACATTCGAAACAGTCCGCAGTGGCCGCCATCTTGTGTCTCGGTAGGATCGAGACACAAGAGGTGGTAAAAACATAAGGGAAAATAATGCAAAGGGGGCAGGGTAGACCCCCCCTGGCCCCCTAGGTTTGATTTTCGCGTGGGGAACGCCCGGTACGCGCACCGGGGAGCGTACCGGGGAGCGTACTTTGGTGAAAAATAGTGAAAATATTACTGTAAAATAATCATTTTGAGTGATTACAGGTAGGGTAGCTCTGAAAAGAGCTTTTGGGTTCTGTGGCTGTTTTATGTACCTACAAGTACATCCCACACAACCCCACACCCACACACTCCCCAAACATACCTCACACAAGCACACCTCCACCTACACCCAAACACCCCAAAGCCCTACACCGACACCTTACACATCCACACCCACAACCACACATCCCACACACCCAGACACACACACACACCTCACCCCCCAACACACACACACACACGCACACACAGATACGTCACAGACACACCCCACACATCCCACACACACACCTCCCCTTCCACACACACACACACCCACACCTCACAGACACACCCACATATCCCACATATACACACATATCTTACACACATACCCCCCACATCCACACACCGCCACACACACCTCACACACCCACACCTCTACCTACACTCAAACACCCACACACTCACACCCACACACACACCTTACACACCCACACCCCACCAACACCCACATACCCCACATACCTACACACACCTATACACCCACAAACCATAGTCTGTCAGGAAAACATAAAGAACATGGAGGCAGGAGATGATAAAGAGATATCAAATACACTTTGGAGATAATATAGTGGGAGAAAGGAAGTATCTATGAGCAAAATTACTCTGTAAAACAAAAAAGTTGCCCAGTATACTATAAGTCTCACATTATATTATATTCATTTTGGTACTATTTCATTGATTACATATAAAAAAGAATAATGTCTGGAACAATTTTTAATTATTAAATATAAATGTATTGCTCTGATTTTTCAAAATTTAATAAGACTTCCAACATTATCTCGTAGGGAATGTCCTCATTTGGATTACATGATTCCATTTCTTCCACATATTTCAGAAACTCTTCATCAAGAGACTGATCGAAAAAATCTGAATTGTTAATCTCTTCCTCTGGGTTGTCCTGAAGATCAAGTTCGAATGAAATATTAAATTTATTTTGATCTCCTTCCATTATGTTGCTGTAAATTGCATAAAAAATAAATATATCAGTAGAGATAGGGCACTGTTGGGTTTAAGTTCAGACAGGTAGTTTTGATTTTTTAATAGTGAAGTTATCTTTGGGCAGTGTATGGTATCAGGCTGGAAGTAGAAATATAAAAAAGTGTACGTGATGAAACCTAAGTAAATTCATAATTATACAAGACAAGCCTAAATCCATCCATAACTATAACAGAGAAGCCTATCTCAATCTATAACTATTACAGAGGGATAGTATATAACTATCAGAAAATGTTTTCCAAATTAACTTAAAGTGCACAATATACTTCAGTTTTCCAAAAAACATCTTACCTTTGAAAAAGCAATTGAAGTTATTAGTGAACATCCTTTTGAATTGTACACCAGGAAGTAGTAGTCAAAATGGCTGTGTTTCCCTCTCTTTCTTTATATATATTCAGGTACATAACCAATCAAATGTCAGGTAAAAAAAGTAGAAAATGAAAGTAACATTTTAATTGGCTGTCAAATGTAACACTTCAGATGTGTTTTTGTGAAGTAATTTACCTCAGGATATTTAGACAGTGCTACAGTTCAAATGGCTCAATGGAATTCCATCGAATTTGGGAAAATGGTAGGGATTGCTATGTAGTATGAGCTATTCTATATTTGGTGAAAGTGTCTCCAGTGGTTTTTATGTAAATTAATTTTTAACATTTTTTGGGAGCGCTTACCGGTGAGCGCCCCGGTACGCGTACCGGTAAGCGCAACGGGAGTCCTCCATTTTGTTTTTCGGTAGATTTGAGTCAGAAAATGGCGGACAAACAACGTTGGGAATGGGTATAAGGGGGCACGGTAGGTACTCCCTGAAACTCTAGGTTTTCTGAGGGGGTCTTAGGAGGCCCATATAGGCCCAAAAAAAATATATATTTTTACATTTTCGCGGGGGTAGCGCCCGGTACGCGCACCGGGAAGTGTAACGGGGAGCGTACTTTGGTGAAAAATAGTGAAAAAAGTTAGAAAAAGATAATCATTTGGAGTGATCAGAGATAGGGTAGCCCTGAAAAGGGCTTTTGGGTTCTGTGGCTGATTTAGGTACCTACAAGTAGGTACCAATGCACAGTCTTAAATTCAGGAGGAATATTCTATTCCCCTCATCAGAAAAGTGCACACCATCTCCCCTGTAGATATCTTGCATGTTGTAACGCAAGTTATTATTGTATATTGAACCCATTCCATAGTCTCTCATGTAAGCAGAAACAGATTTATTCACATGTTTCCGTGCTTTCTCAAATTGTGGACAAAATTGATTGGACCACTTCCATTTCTGCCTTTGGCATATATTGGAATATACCAAGGCAGTTTGAGGAAAAAGTGCCATCAATTGATCAAAGGTGTCCTTTATAAGCATTTCCAGACCTACCCCAGTCAAAGTGCCCAAGTCATTTCCTCCACAGTGCACAATTAACAGGTCAGGGTGTGGCAAATGCAAAAAGGTTTTCACCAATGGTATCAATTGGTGACATTTCAATCCTCTGTGGCCAATCCATTTAATCATCACATTTGGTAAGTCAAGGTTGTGGAAATTTCTGGTAGCTGCATCCCTTTGAGCCCAGTGGATATAGCTATGTCCAATAATCCAGACAGAATACATGGTGAGAGGAGATTCTGATGCAGTCAGATGAAGTGTGGAAAAGAAATGGCAGTTGGAACAATAGGAGTTTGCAAAAAAAACCTGTGGAGTTTCAGTGCTATTGAATCACAAGCAATAATTGGTAGAATGAGATAGTTGAAAACTGAAAGTTAGGGTGCATGGTTGTGTTCTGTGTAAGAAGTAATTTGAATGGTTAAAAAAAGTCATTTAAAGAAACATTGCACCAGATAAGCTGGTGTTTTCGCAGGTCAAACATCCTTGCTGAGGTGATTTGCAACATTGTAAAATAAACTTTTAACCCTGGGAGCTCAGTGAGGAGGGAGTTGCTATGGTAACAGGTAGAGAGGGGGGGAAGGGTGTTGGATTGAAAATAGAGAGGGAAGAGATTTGATTGGTTAACAAAAAGGGATATCTGTGTAGAATTAGAGGTTTTCTGTGCCTTTATGGTTTGCAGTGTCTGGAGAACATATCTTTTGCTCTGCTAAAGAAATATTGGTGTGTGTATCTGAAACTGTTCTGAATCTCCTAAAATATTTGTAAAGGTGAGTTATGATTCATTTAATATACATAGAGACTTGTATACTCTATGGAGAAGATTTGTAAGGAAATTATGGTCTTTACATGTTGCTTTGTGTCATGCTTTTTGATAATGCTTGGTAAACAGTTTTTACTGCATAGAGTAATTGTATTTTGTAAAATTGTGAATTTTTAGTCGTGACATGGAATGCTTCTACATAGGGCCTGTGCTGTGTTTTGTAAATATGATGTAAAAAACGATTTTGGGGGAAAAAAATAGTTTTTACATTTTTTAAAAGGAATAAAGAATGTGTGCATGTTTAATAGAAATACATTTGACTCTTTACAATGATGTTACCTGTGTTAACTCAGTGTAGGAAGCATATTGAGTTTGTTTGCATAGAGGAATTGTATTTTGTAAAATTGTGAAGCTTCATGTGCAAGATTTTGCCTCAGTATTATCCCTGCTGTGAGGCAGATGGTTGTAAATATCATCTGTGCTGTGTTTCCTAAATGTTATGTCAAAAACGATTTGGGGGAAAATAAATGGATTTTACATATTTGAGTATAATGTGGCGCAAAGGTTTAAAAAATGATGCATACATGCGTCACTTTTTAAATATGGGGAAAAAAGGTACATGTTTGGGCTTTCCTGGGGAGCCTAGGTGGTGAGGATTGTATCTAAGTGTGCAGTGGACTAGGCTTCATGAACCATAAAAATAGTTTTTACATTTTTTAAAAGGAATAAAGAATGTGTGCATGTTTAATAGAAATACATTTGACTCTTTACAATGACGTTAGCTGTGTTAACTCAGTGTAGGAAGCATATTGAGCTTGTTTGCATAGAGGAATTGTATTTTGTAAAATTGTGAAGCTTCATGTGCAAGATTTTGCCTCAGTCGTATCCCTGCTGTGAGGCAGATGGTTGTAAATATGATCTGTGCTGTGTTTCCTAAATGTGATGTCAAAAACGATTTTGGGGAAAATAAATGTATTTTAAATTTTTGAGTATAATGTGGCGCAAAGGTTTAAAAAATGACGCATACATGCGTCACTTTTTAAATATGGGGAAAAAAGGTAAATATTTGGGCTTTCCTGGTGAGCCTAGGTGGTGAGGATTGTATCTAAGTGTGCAGTGGACTAGGCTTCATGAAGCTTATCTCTGCTGCATTCTTAGACACAGGTGTCAATTTGACTCTTTACAATGATGCTAGCTGTGTTTTAAAACAGTGTAGGAAGCATTTTGAGTTTGTTTGCATAGAGGAATTGTATTTTGTAAAATTGTGAAGCTTCATGTGAAAGCGTTAATTGTATTTTGTAAAATTGTGAATTTTTAGTCATGACATGGAATGCTTCTACATAGGACCTGTGCTGTGTTTTGTAAATGTGATGTAAAAAACGATTTTGGGGAAAATAAATCGTTTTTACATTTTTTAAAAGGAATAAAGAATGTGTGCATGTTTAATAGAAATACATTTGACTCTTTACAATGATGTTAGCTGTGTTAACTCAGTGTAGGAAGCATATTGAGCTTGTTTGCATAGAGGAATTGTATTTTGTAAAATTGTGAAGCTTCATGTGCAAGATTTTGCCTCAGTCCTATCCCTGCTGAGAGGCAGATGGTTGTAAATATGATCTGTGCTGTGTTTCCTAAATGTGATGTCAAAAACGATTTTGGGGAAAATAAATGGATTTTACATTTTTGAGTATAATGTGGCACAAAGGTTTAAAAAATGACGCATACATGCGTCATTTTTTAAATATGGGGAAAAAAGGTACATGTGTGGGCTTTCCTGGTAAGCCTAGGTGGTTAGGATTGTATCTAAGTGTGCAGTGGACTAGGCTTCATGAAGCATATCCCTGTCTGTATTCTTAGACATAGGTGTCAATTTGACTCTTTACAATGATGTTAGCTGTGTTTTAAAACAGTGTAGGAAGCATATTGAGTTTGTTTGCATAGAGGAATTGTATTTTGTAAAATTGTGAAGCTCCATGAGAAAGCATTTGCCTCACTCTTATTCCTGTTGTGAGGCAGGTGCAAGATTTTGCCTCAGTCTTATCCCTGCTGTGAGGCAGATGATTGTAAATAGGATCTGTGCTGTGTTTCCTAAATGTAATGTCAAAAACGATTTTGGGGAAAATAAATGGTTTTTACATTTTTGAGTATAATGTGGCACAGAGGTTTAAAAAGTGACGCATCTACCTACATGCGTCACTTTTTAAATATGGGGCCAAAAAGGTACTTGTTTGGGCTTTCTCGGGGAGCATAGGTGTTGAGGCTTGTGTCTAAGAGTGCAGTGGACTAGGCTTCATGAAGCCTATCTCTGCTGCATTCTTAGACACAGGTGTTTGGAGGCAAAATCTTGCACTTGTCTCACAACAGGAATAAGACTGAGGCAAACGCTTTCTCATGGAGCTTCACAATTTTACAAAATACAATTCCTCTATGCAAACAACCTCAATATGCTTCCCACACTGATTTAAAACACAGCTAAAATCACTGTAAAGAGTCAAATTGACACCTGCGTCTAAGAATGCAGACAGGTATATGCTTCATGAAGCCTAGTCCATTGCACTCTTAGACACAAGCTTCACCAACTACGCTCCCCAGGTAAACCCAAACAAGTACCTTTTTGCTCCATTTTTAAAAATTGATGCATGTAGGTAGATGCGTCACTTTTTAAACCTCTGCGCCACATTATAATCAAAAATGTAAAAACCAATCAATTTCTCCAAAATCGTTTTTGACATCACATTTAGGAAACACAGCACAGATCCTATTTACAATCATCTGCCTCACAGCAGGGATAAGACTAAGGCAAAATCTTGCACCTGCCTCAGAACAGGAATAAGACTGAGGCAAACGCTTTCTCATGGAGCTTCACAATTTTATAAAATACAATTCTATATAACTATATAACTCAATATTTTCTTGGGAAGCATAGGTGGTGAAGCCTGTGTATAAGAGTGCAGTGGAGTTAGACATAGGTCTGATCTCCTTTGTAGTTGTGGACAGAGCTGTCTTCCACTATACTTTTCAATACAGGCCTCACCTTCTGTGCACCACTGGAGAATCCTCACCTGATCTGAAACCCTGTATTGATCGTTTGCTTTTTGTCATTGCTTTGTTGTTTGGTAATAGTGGTCTATAATGTGCTACTGTTTTTCTTTAACACAGATTGAAATCGTTATTTGAAGAAAAAGCAAAGATGCCCACAAAGGAAAGGACAAAGAAACAACGTAACCAGGAAAAATCAAAAACAGCAACGGAATTACAACCTTCTTCCACAACAGATACTTCAAAAAACAGGAACAAAGCTCCTGGTAAAACAACTAAGTGTTTTTTACACAACATATGTACATCCAGAAAAAATAATGGACACCATGTAGAAAAAGAAAATGAGAGAGTAAAATTGAAAAGGAAGGAGAGAACTTCAAAGAATCCTAAAACTGGAGCAGGAGAGAATAATATGTATAGGAATAGAAGGCAGAATCAGTTTAGAGACATTCGTAGACGAATGTTTCGCAATAGAGTGGTTTTAAATTTGTTAAAAAATATTAAAAAAGGTAAACATAGAGCTGATTTTTATAAGAAAAAGAAAAGTGTAGAGAAGATTGTTGATCAGGCTTTTGAAGTTAAGAAAAAAATATTTATTTTAATAATCAATACAATTAGGACACTTAACAAGACAATTGATGTTTTCAAATCAAACAGTAGATGGAAAAGAGTAATTAATCGGACACATTTTTGTAAAGATTTTTCTGGAGAATGGATGCACAGTTCAAGTTGTGAGCCATTTTTTAATGAGGAGAGTTACTTCCAGGAGAATGATTTAGTGCATGCAGTTGACACCAGTGGTCGAGCGTATGAAGTGAAAGACAGTTGTCCGATTGAAAAAGAGAAACTTGTGCCTAGAGAACCAGAAGAGGTGTTATCTAATGGAGTTTTAGGGAGACGTACTAAGGGTCCAGTGTACATTTGGAAGTGTAGTAGTATTTGTAGTGTGCGACAAGAATCAATTGATTTGTTTTGTAATTTCTTACGTACATATAGTAAAAAAAGTATAAAGCAGAAAGTGAAGTTGTTGCAAGACTTAGATCCTTGCAGAGTGAGAGGAATCACAGGTTTGCAAGGCCATTCACTGGCTTGTCTTTCTAGAAAAGTCTGTCAGAGTGTTTTTCATCATTTTAGGATGTTAGCAGTGCATCATACCAAAATGAGGAAATTAGTGAGAATGTTGTATTATGCAAAAAGTCCAGCACTTAAGCTTAAACAATTAAACAGTGCTGTTTTGGATGGAACAGAATTAGATGTGAAGAAGATTTGTGAAGAAATTGAGATTTGTTATTTTCCTGAGCAAGAGGACAGTGTAGAAATTGAGACAGCAATTCAAGGTAATGTGGAAGACAATGTACAGATTTTAAATACAAAAAAGTTTGAGAAGGAAATTACCAGGTTTAAGGTGAAATCAAGTGAAAGGCCGAATTTTACTTGTGTGTGTTGTCGAAGGACTCATTATAAGATTCAGACTAGGTTAGTTGATTTATATGCAAAAAGTGAAAAGATGGATAATTATGAGTGGAAAGATTTAGCAACTTATTTGTGGGTGGAGAATTCTTTTGATTTGAGTTCTGATCAGCGTATTTGTAAATATTGTTATGACAAATTAAATCAAAACAGAATGCCTGCTAGAGCTGTTCATAATAATCTGGAGTTGATAGACATTCCCCGTGAATTGATGGATTTAAATACATATGAGTCTATTTTGATTCAATGTGTCCATCCTTTTCAGGCAATTGTTCGCATGGAGCCTAAGATAGGGAAATTGCCTCCTACAGATTTGCAGAGAGGATTAAAGGGAAGAGTTGTTTATTTGCCCCTAGATTTGAAAGAAAATATTGATACAATTGGTATAGAAAAAGTAGAAGAGGAACCTTTAGTTATTCTAGTTAATGGGGTTCCAACAAAGAGTAAAAAATCTGGCAAGATTTAGTGGATGTTAGGAAAGTCAAAAAGGCAACGTTGTATTTAGTCAAAAACAATGAGTACTACAAAGATGTATGTGTTGCAGCAGAGGAAACAGCTACAGATGAAGACAGTGATTGTTCAGGCGGCCAAATTGAAAAAGTTGATGTGTCTAGAAGTGAAGAAATATATGAACATTATACTGTTCATCCTTTGCATTCCAAAGAAGTAATGGGGAATGCAATTGAATTGTATCAAATGAAAACAGCAAAAGGAAGTCCCATTAGTGTATGGGAAGAAAGTTTGGAAGCTCGTTGTTTTCCACAGCTATTTCCAACAGGTCGAGGTGGACGATATGACGATCGACCACTTCAAATTCCTGCATCTGAATATCGAACTCTAAGATTATATGCTGAAGATGCAAGGTTTCGTCAATGCATTCCCTATTTGTTTCATCTACTGTATGAAAGTGACTTGTCTGGGCTTTCTTATGCAGTAAACCATATTCTGAAAAGTGGAGCACATCTACAAAATGTTTCGGCGAGGGACTTTATGGAGAAAGTGAGTTTGCAAGATAATATTTTAGAATCTCATCTAATCAATCTCATGGCATGTCAGTGTGGTACAAATGAGTATTGGTACCGTCGCCATGGGGAATTGAAATGTATGCTAAGAAACTTAGGAACTCCTACATGGTTCCTCACTCTTAGCTGTGCCGAGTATGCATGGGAGGACTTACTTCAATTTCTACGAGAGGCCAATGCTAATATACAAAATATAGAATTCAAAACACCTGGAGAACTGTGTTCTTTGCATCCAGTGAATGTATGCAGATATTTTAATCATAGATTTGAAGCTATGATGTCTTTTATTACCAACAAAAAAAATCCTCCCCTTGGAGAGGTTTGGGATTTCTTTTGGAGAAAGGAGTATCAAGCGAGAGGTGCTCCTCACATACATATGTTGTTGTGGATTAAAGATGCACCCAAATTTGGAACAGATTCGGATGAGACAGTGATGAGTTTCATTGAAGTGTATTCAACATGTGCTGTTCCGAAAACTATGGAAGAAAACAGTTTAAGGCAACAAGTTTTACGCTTTCAATCCCATCGTTGTGGAAAGTACTGTCGTCAAAAATTCAGAAACAAGGACAAGTTCTACACAAAATGTCGTTTCAGCTTTCCACGACCAGTGATTTCTAAAGCAGGAGTAAATAATTTGATGTCTTCTCTGCGACATACTGTGACGAGAAAATCACCAAAAAATACATACAATTTAAAAAGAAACGAAGAGTCCAAGTACATCAACGACTACAACCCAGTGATTTTGTCGATGTGGAATGCTAACATGGATATTCAATTTGTTGCTCACAACTCTATTGCTGTGGCTCGATATGTGACGTCTTACATCACAAAAAAAGAAAAGACAGAACTAAAGGAAATGTGGGAGGACATTTCACATGAAAAGAGTCTAAGCAAGAAATTATACAGTTACAGTCTGAAGATGTTGTCGCATCGAGAAATTGGAGCGTATGAATTTTCTGATCGATTGTCGTCAGCAAGTCTCTATGCCAAATCTAGAACCATCATTTGGGTGAGTCTAGGTCTTGCTGCAACACGAAATCGAGTTTTGAAATCTGTACAAGAGATAGAGTATTTGGCGGAGAAAGAACCAGAAAGTACAGATATTTTGAAGACAAACATGTTGGATACATACTATCCAAATAGAAGTCATCACCTTGAGAACGCTTGTCTCTATGAAGTTCTGCAGAGATATATTTATAAGAGGAACATCAGAGAAGATATCAATAATGGAATATATGGAGTCATTGGATGTGAAGGATGTCTAGTGAAACAGAAAAAAGGTCATTTGATTAATCATTGCAAATTGAGTTGTGATAATCCAGATAAAAGAGAATTTTATTATTTGGCTCTTTTGCAACTGTTTAAACCATGGCGCGAAGAAGAGGAACTTCTTGGAGATTTTCTCTGTTATGAAGACTCCTTTAATACAACGAAGGATACCATAGAATGTCCTGTTTTTCCAAATTATCTGCAAATGTTGAATGAAGAAATAGAGCAAGAAGCCACAATTCCTGCAGAGATTGCGAGAGACAGTTCTCAAGGCAGTCAGAGTTCTGCTTCATTGAGTCAGAATCCACTAGGAGGACCAATTATCCAAAATGAAGCTGCTACTGCCATGGATGAGGTGGAAAGAGCTATGGAACAAGGTCAAGATGATGAAGTTAACTTAGAAGATTTGGTGAAACAACTAAACCTTGAGCAGAAACAGATATATGACGAAGTCACAGAACAGATTGAACATGGATTCAGTCATGAGAAAAAAGAGTGCTCATGTACATCATTTAAGCCTGTCCAACTGTACGTGAGTGGAGAAGCGGGAACTGGAAAAAGTTTTCTGATTAAAGCCATTGCAACTTATCTGCAGAAAAGGACTGAATCACCGCTGTCTTGTGTTGTTACTGCTCCAACTGGGCTGGCAGCACATAACATTAAAGGGATTACTTTACATAGTTTACTGATGCTGCCAGTGGAGCATGATAACAAATTGAAGTATCACAAGCTATCAGGAGATGCGTGTTCCGAAGTTTCGAGAGTCCTGAAGAAAATGAAACTTCTTATCATTGATGAAGTAAGCATGGTGTCAAATATCATGCTTGCTTTTGTGCATTTGAGAATGCAAGAAATTCTTAGAACAGACTATGATGTCTTATTTGGTGGAAAACATATTATTGTTTTTGGAGATCTTCTGCAGTTGACTCCAGTGAAAGGACAACCTGTGTTCAAAATGCTCACACATGAAGATACCAGGAAGTGCTTAGGGAGCATTGGAAACGTTAATATATGGTTAAACTTCAAATATGCAGAACTGCTTCAAAATATGCGGCAGGCAAATGATGAGGATTATAAAAATATTCTACAAGATGTAAGGATTGGAAAAGTAAGTCAGCAAGGGAAAGAAGCTTTACATGCACGATTAATTTCAAATTTGTACCCAAATGAAAACATTCTTCCAGAGAACATATTTAAGAAAATTAACGAGAAGAAATCTGGCATATGTTTGTTGCCAACTCTGAAGGAATGTTCCTTGTTCAACAACAAAATGTTACAGTTAGAAAATGAAGAGATAGTGAAACTGGAAGCTATTGATAAAATAGAGCATATGGGAGCAACAATTATTTTGTCTGAAAATTTGAAATCAAAATTGGATTCATTAGAGAAGACTATATCTAAAACTGCTGGTTTTGAAAAGACTCTGAATGTGTGTTTGAATTGTCGTGTCATTTTAAGAAGGAATTTAAATGTTGAAAGAGGTCTAGTAAATGGAGCAATGGGTTATGTTGTTGGTTTTGTGAATTACAAAAATAGAGATGGAATTGACATTTTAAAAATTAAATTTGATGACATTGATGAAATAGAACAAATTTGTGGTTGTTCAGCTAGATTTTTGCTCGTGAAAGACTTATATGTTCGCCAAAAACAGTTTCCTATTTGTTTGGCATATGCGGTGACAATTCATAAGTCTCAAGGTTTAAGTGTAGATAGCGCTTTGGTGAACATTGGAAGTTCTGTGTTTAAAGAGGGTATGGCATATGTGGCATTATCACGAGTCAGAACTTTATCAGGATTGTCCTTGATTGAGTGTGATAAAACAAAGATTTGTGCAGATTTAGATTGTGTAAAAGAATACAATAGGTTAAGAAGAGAGTATGCTCCACATTTGCCTCAATATCCTCTGATTGAAAAACGTGTGGTAGGCCGAAAAAGAGAGTAATTGCAGTGAGGTATCAGCAAAAAGGCATAAAGTAGATACAAGTGTAATTGTAAAGAGAAACAAAAAGGATTCTGTTGAAGATGTTGTTGGATTTCAGTTTGAAAACAGTTCTGGTGTCAACTGCTATGCTAATGTAGTAGTTAATGTTGTTTTTTTTCTGCAAAATTTACAAAGACAGATTGTTGAAAATCGGGAACAAACATTGTGCTGTTTATTGAATTCTGTGTTAGACAAATGTAGTAGTGATAGAGCAAAAATAGAAAGTGTTTCAGAAATTAGAAATCTTCTAGATATATGTTCAGGTCAAAATCAATTTTCACAGAATTTCAGCAGGATTGTCAGGAATTTTTAATATATATGGTTGATGTATTACAAGATGAAGGAGTAGATATAAAAAATCTTATCAATGGCAACATGACTGTGATAACTGTGCTTCATCAAGTACTACTAGAATAGACTCTGAAAGATTTATATATTTAACTTTACCAGACTGCAAATCAGTGTCTTTCAATAATCTAGTTAAAGCAGCGGATCACAATATGGTGTGTACCCAATGTAAGTCTGCAATGCTGTCCACATTATTTCTACAAAATTATGGTCACTATGTTATTTTAATGTTCCAACGATGTAGACCTGATGGAACTAAATTGACAACTTCTATTAAAAATGTTGTGGCTTCTCAGTTATCGATATCAGGAAGAACCTTTGCAACTGTAGCTATTATTTTTCATGATGGTCCTTCTACAACATCAGGGCATTACACATGCTATTTAAAAACTTCTAAAGGTTGGACCCAATGTAACGACAATCATTTGACTTTCAAACAACGTTTGCCTTTTGGCTTTATAAATTCATATCTAGTGTTTTTACAGCCAAAATTTAGGTAAAGGTAATTGGCCTATGAAGACGGGAGGAGTACTCATATATACTCATACATCTGACACTATTTGGCCAAATGGAAAGGTGCAAGAATGAGTAAAGAGTCATGACTGAAAAAAAGGAGTATATTAAAATTTTGAAAATATTTCAGATGTTCTTGGAGCTTTTCTTGTAGAAAGTCGATGAAATGGATTTCTAAGTGAACAGCAAAATACTATGCAACGAGAAAAGGACCTCCATGATATACTATTTGGCCTCAAGGAAAAGTAAGTCAATCAAAGATTAGCGTACATTTGTCATTTGTCAGTATGTAAGGGTTTTTTTAAAACACAATCTTTTAGATTGTGTTTTTTTTCCCGCTGTCATATGATGAGTAATTTGAACTCACTACTTTAAGTGAAATTCAATATATTCTGAGAACAGCAAAAATAAACTATGTAACATGTTGTAGAAGTTATTCTATACTTTGGATTGTGTAAATTATATTGTATTCCCACTCTCTGACACTTACTTTCCTTTTTTCATCTTCTTTCAGCTCTTTTTACTCACTTATAATGTCTTTCTCTCACTCTCTGTAACCCCCGTTCCCTTACTCCACTTCTTTGACAACCCCTCATTTTCATTTCAACTGTGTCTATCCCGTCTCTCCCTTGCATAACTTTTCAGCTTTCAGTCTTTCTGCTTTTCTTCTCTTTTCCGTATTTTCCTCCTTTGCTCTTTTAGTAATTCCTGTTTACTCACTCAGCAGTATTATTGCACTCTATCACTATAAATCACCCACTCTCCTTAGCTTATCTTTCTTTGCTCTTTACTTTTGACCTCTTCTCTCTGTGTTTCGTTCACTACTTCTATGTCCTCAGTGCCTCACTCTACTTGTGTTATTTTCACTTGTGTTTATCTACCTTCTATCACTTCTTTTACAACAACTTCACTGCTCCTCTCTCATCGTTCTTCATCCCATTTCTTTTACTCTGGTTCCGTTACTATCCATCATTTCCTTTCTTTCAACGTCCTTCTCTTTACTTTCATCACCAAATTATTTTCTCTCAGTACCACTGTTTTAGTCGTCTTCTCCTCTCTTTCCTTTTTTTTGCAGACTTACTTTTTTTCTTTTCTCACTCATTGTACTCCACCTCACTCAGTTTTTCTCTTAGTGTGTCTATGTTATAACTTCCTCAGTCCATTTCCTTCAATTGTTGTATATTATTCTGTCTCCCTTCATCCTTTCACTGTATGACTGTTCTTCTCTTACTCTCAGTTATCTTCTATTCCTTATTCTTCTAAATGCATCCTTAATTAGACTTTTTTCTGTCTCAGTCATTATCTTTTTACTTACTTCTGTTTCCTGATTTAGTTTTGCTAACTCACATTGTTTTAGTATCTTTCTTACCTTCAGTTCATTTCTCTGTACTTCTCTCTCTTTTTCTTAGTGAATCTATATGCCTTACTCTTTGTAATTTGCTCTCCTTCTATTTCTTTTTCCCTCTTTTTGTCCTTCTACCTTAGTTTATTTCCCTTTCTGTGTTCTTCACTCTCACTTTATTTCTAAATAGTGTGTTATGATGTTTTTAGCTCTTCATTTGTATCTTTTAATTTAAAATACATATTTTACTAATTATAACTTATTTTTTCTTCTCTCTTTCACAGATACCAACTGTAGTAAAAAAAATTAAAGTTACATTTATTATATGGTAAGTATGACTAAAAAAATGTAGTTTGTTATCACCCTTTGCTTTAAGGTCACTAAAATGTTCTCAATCTACCTCGCTCCTGTGTTTTTACTCTGCTTCTTTCACTTATTCTTATTCTCCATGTTTACTCCCCTTTCCCTATTTACCCTCTCATATTCAACTTCTTTTGATCCCTATTCTTTACTTCACTTACCCTCTGTTCCCTTCCTTTGCTTCTTCACTCATTCTCTTTTTCTTAATTATTTACCTTACTCCTACACATATAGCTCATCCCCCTCCCAACACATGCACACACCTGTAACATACACCCACACACACCACACACACACCTCATACACACAAAAAAACCTCCCACACACACTCTTCAAAAACACACACACATTCCATACACACACAGACATCGAACACATATACACCCCACACTCATACACTTTTAATACATATTTCACACACCCTCATTTCTACCCACACCAAAACAGTCCACACAACCACACCCACAGACACACCTTACACACCCAAACTCCTACCTACACCCACTGACTCCCTGTAAGTCACACACATTGCATTACTTAACTTTTTTTGCTGTTTTACTCAAGCCCATTCAGGTACTGTTTCCTTTACTCTCTATGTCCACTCTCTATGTCACTCACCATGTGTTATCCTAATTCAATATTTCTCCCTCTTTCACCCCTCTTTACTTATACTATGGGTAGCGCACCGGGGAGCGTAACAAGGGGAAAACCAAGAGAAACAGTAAAATAATATTTTAGAGTGCTTTGAGGTAGGGTAGCTGTTGTGTTGTGTGGGTGATTTACTTACTGCACTCCTTCCACTCCTTTTCTCAGTCCCTCTGTTCTCACAGTTCCTTACTCCCGTTCACTCAGTCCGTCTCTCTTACTCTAATTGTCTCTGTCTCTTCACTCTTTCACTACTTGTTCATTATGTTTTCTCCCTGAAGTTCAAGCACACTACGTTATTTACATTTCTTTGCTGCTTCAATTATTCCCTTTCTGTTACTTCTTCTTTTCTTCTTTCAGTTTTTTCTCTCTGTCAATCCACATGTTTTAACTTTAGTCGATTTTATCCATCTTATTTCTTCCCTCTTTAGTTATGGACACTACTTTTTTCTCTCTCTCCCTCACCAGTGTTATTTAAATCTGGTTCCGTTATTACCTTTTATTTGTACATCATTTTTTCACTTTCCTTTTACTCTTTACAGCCACTCACATTCTTCATGTGCCTCTGCTTTAGTATTATTCTTCTCTCTTTCTTTGTTTCACAGCCTTATATTGTTTTCATTTTCTCTCTTACACTTTCTTATATCTTTTACATTGTTTTACTATGTATTATACAGTACCTCTGTGTTGCTCTCTCTTGCTGTCTGTCTCTTAACATTACTCTCTCTTTCTCTTTCTCTTATTCTCTCCTTCTCTTGTTTTTTTTTTCATTGCGCTAACAGGGCGCTCTCCGGTGCGCACACCGGGAAGCGCACCTATGAGAAAAATGAATTCAAGAGTGCTAAAAATGTTAGTAATTTTTTAGAAATGGGAGGTAGTTCTGAAAAGAACTTTTTTTTTAAATGTTTTTGTTGTTTTATATATATATATTTTTTTTCTGAACATTTTTTATTTTTTTTGTATTTTTTGAACAATTTTATGTTTTTTTGTTTTTTTGGGGGGGGAACAATGAAAAACAGGCATTAGAAAGGGCTCAACAGGAGCGTTTTGAGCACTTGTGGTTTTCAAACGCTCTATTAATTAAAATGATACTCATATTCCCATATGAAATTAGTTCACCACAATAAATGCACACTAGCTTCATGTGCACAAAATTCTGTTGAATGTTTGGGACCGTCTCCCTCGCCTCTGGTCCCGATAGAGTTACCTGTGACGATGTACTGGCCACAGGAGTTGGTAGGTTATCTTGGAGGTGACGCAGCTCAGCAGCGCTGTAATTGTTTGGATGCCACCTCTGCATGTGGCGGTGCATAGTATAGTTACCAAAACTATACTTTTTGTTTGTACCTCTAGACAAAACATCTTTACAAATGAGGCATGTCACATATCGGGCATTGACCTTTTTTTGGTCTCGAGGAAAAGAAACAAATTGCCATATAAAATGGTATTTGTGGTGTGATTTGCGGGGCTGTTCAGGCAAGAACTGCCTCCGCTCTACGTCCTCTTCCTCTTCTTCTTCCTCTTCCTCTGGGTTTGGAAGGAACTGCGCAGGTGGTCCTTCCTTCCTAGGTGGTTGTGGTGGGGGTGGGGGTCCACCAGCTGCAGCTACTACAGATGCCATTATTTCAACAAGGAGAAACAGGTCTTCCTCTCACAAAGATGAAAGTCAGAGTGAGGAAAAAAGGAGGGGTTTTCATCATTTGGGAAAAAAAATAGTTCTAAACCAATGAAAAGTGTTATTTACAGGTCACATGACCTATTAGGCTTACGTTACGCATCCCGCTCCGCGCCCGGAGCGCTTCCGGGGTGCTGCGCTTCGCGCCTCGTTCGCGCTCCGGAGCACTTCCGAGTGCGCGAACGCGGCGCGTCATAAGACGCATTACGCGGCAACGCGATACGTCGCGCTTACGCGACGCGTCGCAATGTTGTTCTCAAACGTGGCAGTTGTGTAAATGGGACGTTTCCCGGTGCCCGGACCGGGTCGCAGCATAAAATTGAGCTAACGGGAAGCTACCCGGTGCGCGAACAGGTAGCGAAACAAAAAAAATAAAAAATAAAAATATATATACATAAAAAAATTATATTAAATACATATAAAATATATTTTCCCTTTAAAAAAAGAATACATTTAACAGCTTTTAATATTTGCTATTAAAAAACCATTGAAATTCACTGAAAAAACCATAGGTTATAGACCATATATAGTTAGGAATTAGCATTTACAAAACCTTGAAAATTCACTGAAAAAACCATAGGTTATAGACCATATATAGTTAGGAATTAGCATTTTTAAAACCTTATTTTACTCACACAAAACCATTGAAATTCGCATATATAGTTAGTTGCACTAACTATATATTTTGCGCACCCGCAATCCACTGCTGATGATGTCACATATTACATCATTCATGACATGGTCAGTGACATCACTGATGACATCACTGATGACATCTCAAATGACATCACTGATGACATCACTGATAACAACATCCAGTGTCTGTATGTTTCTGTAAACTTTAAATATGTCTTACATATTGAAGAATGAGTGGATGTATAAGTGTCTGGATGAAGGATTTAGTAGGTGCATGACTGACTGTATGAGTGAGTGATTAAATGTGTCTCACTGAGTGCATGGGTTAGTGACTAAACTGTCTTAATTTGTGCATCATTATGTCTGTTGTTCTGTAAACTGCTGCATGTATTGATCAGTAGCTATATGAGTAACTATATGGGTTATTGATTGGTTGCCCAATTATTTGTATGGGAGACTGAGTGTGTGTGTGGGTGGTTGGGAGGTGTATGACTCTGTGCATAGATGAGTGAGCAGTTGATTCACTAGATGTATGTGTTCAAAAGTGCATGTGGGAACAGCTGTATGGGCGGTTGTTAGCTGTGTTGTAAAACAGTGTAGGAAGCATATTGATGTTGTTTGCATAGAGGAATTGTATTTTGTAAAATTGTGAAGCTCAATGAGAAAGCGTTTGCCTCACTCTTATTAAACCAAAACAAGTACCTTTTTGCTCCATATTTTAAAATTGATGCATGTAGGTAGATGCGTCACTTTTTAAACCTCTGCGCCACATTATAATCAAAAATGTAAAAACCAATCATTTTCTCCAAAATCGTTTTTGACATCACATTTAGGAAACACAGCACAGATCCTATTTACAATCATCTGCCTCACAGCAGGGATAAGACTGAGGCAAAATCTTGCACCTGCCTCACAACAGGAATAAGACTGAGGCAAACGCTTTCTCATGGAGCTTCACAATTTTATAAAATACAATTCTATATAACTATATAACTCAATATTTTCTTGGGAAGCATACGTGGTGAAGCCTGTGTATAAGAGTGCAGTGGAGTTAGACATAGGTCTGATCTTCTTTGTAGTTGTGGACAGAGCTGTCTTCCACTATATTTTTCAATACAGGCCTCACCTTTTGTGCACCACTGGAGAATCCTCACCTGATCTGAAACCCTGTATTGATTGTTTGCTTTTTGTCATTGCTTTGTTGTTTGGTAATAGTGGTCTATAATGTGCTACTGTTTTTCTTTAACACAGATTGAAATCGTTATTTCAAGAAAAAGCAAAGATGCCCACAAAGGAAAGGACAAAGAAACAACGTAACCGGGAAAAATCAAAAACAGCAACGGAATTACAGCATTCTTCCACAACAGATACTTCAAAAAACAGGAACAAAGCTCCTGGTAAGACAACTAAGTCTTTTTTATTCAACATATGTACATCCAGAAAAAATGATGGACACCATGTAGAAAAAGAAAATGAGAGAGTACAATTGAAAAGGAAGGAGAGAACTTCAAAGAATCCTAAAACTGGAGCAGGAGAGAATAATATGTATAGGAATAGAAGGCAGAATCAGTTTAGAGACATTCGTAGACGAATGTTTCGAAATAGAGTGGTTTTAAATTTGTTAAAAAATATTAAAAAAGGTAAACAGAGAGCTGCTTTTTATAAGAAAAAGAAAAGTGTAGAGAAGATTGTTGATCAGGCTTTTGAAGTTAAGAAAAAATTATTTATTTTAATAATCAATAGAATTAGGACACTTAACAAGACAATTGATGTTTTCAAATCAAACAGTAGATGGAAAAGAGTAATTAATTGGACTCATTTTTGTAAAGTTTTTTCTGGAGAATGGATGCACAGTTCAAGTTGTGAGCCATTTTTTAATGAGGAGAGTTAGTTCCAGGAGAATGATTTAGTGCATGCAGTTGACACCAGTGGTCGAGCGTATGAAGTGAAAGACGGTTGTCCGATTGAAAAAGAGAAACTTGTGCCTAGAGAACCAGAAGAGGTGTTATCTGATGGAGGTATAGGGAGACGTACTAAGGGTCCAGTGTACACTTGGAAGTGTAGTAGTATTTGTAGTGTGTGACAAGAATCAATTGATTTGTTTTGTAATTTCTTACGTACATATAGTAAAAAAAGTATAAAGCAGAAAGTGAAGTTGTTGCAAGACTTAGATCCTTGCAGAGTGAGAGGAATCACAGGTTTGCAAGGCCATTCACTGGCTTGTCTTTCTAGAAAAGTCTGTCAGAGTGTTTTTCATCATTTTAGGATGTTAGCAGTGCATCATACCAAAATGAGGAAATTAGTGAGAATGTTGTATTATGCAAAAAGTCCAGCACTTAAGCTTAAACAATTAAACAGTGCTCTTTTGCATGGAACAGAATTAGATGTGAAGAAGATTTGTGAAGAAATTGAGATTTGTTATTTTCGTGAGCAAGAGGACAGTGTAGAAATTGAGACAGCAATTCAAGGTAATGTGGAAGACAATGTACAGATTTTAAATACAGAAAAGTTTGAGAAGGAAATTACCAGGTTTAAGGTGAAATCAAGTGAAAGGCCGAATTTTACTTGTGTGTGTTGTCGACGGACTCATTATAAGATTCAGAGTGGGTTAGTTGATTTATATGCAAAAAGTGAAAAGATGGATAATTATGAGTGGAAAAATTTAGCAACTTATTTGTGGGTGGAGAATTCTTTTGATTTGAGTTCTGATCAGCGTATTTGTAAATATTGTTATGGCAAATTAAATCAAAACAGAATGCCTGCTAGAGCTGTTCATAATAATCTGGAGTTGATAGACATTCCCCGTGAATTGATGGATTTAAATACATATGAGTCTATTTTGATTCAATGTGTCCATCCTTTTCAGGCAATTGTTCGCATGGAGCCTAAGATAGGGAAATTGCCTCCTACAGATTTGCAGAGAGGATTAAAGGGAAGAGTTGTTTATTTGCCCCTAGATTTGAAAGAAAATATTGATACAATTGGTATAGAAAAAGTAGAAGAGGAACCTTTAGTTATTCTAGTTAATGGGGTTCCAACAAAGAGTAAAAAATCTGGCAAGATTTAGTGGATGTTAGGAAAGTCAAAAAGGCAACGTTGTATTTAGTCAAAAACAATGAGTACTACAAAGATGTATGTGTTGCAGCAGAGGAAACAGCTACAGATGAAGACAGTGATTGTTCAGGCGGCCAAATTGAAAAAGTCGATGTGTCTAGAAGTGAAGAAATATATGAACATTATACTGTTCATCCTTTGCATTCCAAAGAAGTAATGGGGAATGCAATTGAATTGTTTCAAATGAAAACAGCAAAAGGAAGTCCCATTAGTGTATGGGAAGAAAGTTTGGAAGCTCGTTGTTTTCCACAGCTATTTCCAACAGGTCGAGGTGGACGATATGACGATCGACCACTTCAAATTCCTGCATCTGAATATCGAACTGTAAGATTATATGCTGAAGATGCAAGGTTTCGTCAATGCATTCCCTATTTGTTTCATCTACTGTATGAAAGTGACTTGTCTGGGCTTTCTTATGCAGTAAACCATATTCTGAAAAGTGGAGCACATCTACAAAATGTTTCGGCAAGGGACTTTATGGAGAAAGTGAATCTGCAAGATAATATTTTAGAATCTCATCTAATCAATCTCATGGCATGTCAGCGTGGTACAAATGAGTATTGGTACCGTCGCCATGGGGAATTGAAATGTATGCTAAGAAACTTAGGAACTCCTATATGGTTCCTCACTCTTAGCTGTGCCGAGTATGCATGGGAGGACTTACTTCAATTTCTACGAGAGGCCAATGCTAATATACAAAATATAGAATTCAAAACACCTGGAGAACTGTGCTCTTTGGATCCAGTGAATGTATGCAGATATTTTAATCATAGATTTGAAGCTATGATGTCTTTTATTACCAACAAAAAAATCCTCCCCTTGGAGAGGTTTTGGATTTCTTTTGGAGAAAGGAGTATCAAGCGAGAGGTGCTCCTCACATACATATGTTGTTGTGGATTAAAGATGCACCCAAATTTGGAACAGATTTGGATGAGACAGTGATGAGTTTCATTGAAGAGTATTCAACATGTGCTGTTCCGAAAACTACGGAAGAAAACAGTTTAAGGCAACAAGTTTTACGCTTTCAATCCCATCGTTGTGGAAAGTACTGTCGTCGAAAATTCAGAAACAAGGACAAGTTCTACACAAATTGTCGTTTCAGCTTTCCACGACCAGTGATTTCTAAAGGAAGAGTAAATAATTTGATGTCTTCTCTGCGACATACTGTGACGAGGAAATCACCAAAAAATACATACAATTTAAAAAGAGACGAAGAGTCCAAGTACATCAACGACTACAACCCAGTGATTTTGTCCATGTGGAATGCTAACATGGATATTCAATTCGTTGCTGACAACTCTATTGCTGTGGCTCGATATGTGACGTCTTATATCACCAAAAAAGAAAAGACAGAACTAAAGGAAATGTGGGAGGACATTTCACATTGAAAAGAGTCTAAGCAAGAAATTATACAGTTACAGTCTGAAGATGTTGTCACATCGAGAAATTGGAGCGTATGAATGTTCTGATCGATTGTCGTCAGCAAGTCTCTATGCCAAATCTAGAACCATCATTTGGGTGAGTCTAGGTCTTGCTGCAACACGAAATCGAGTTTTGAAATCTGTACAAGAGATAGAGTATTTGGCAGAGAAAGAACCAGAAAGTACAGATATTTTGAAGACAAACATGTTGGATACATACTATCCAAATAGAAGTCATCACCTTGAGAACGCTTGTCTCTATGAAGTTCTGCAGAGATATATTTATAAGAGGAACATCAGAGAAGATATCAATAATGGAATATATGGAGTCATTGGATGTGAAGGATGTCTAGTGAAACAAAAAAAAGGTCATTTGATTAATCATCGCAAATTGAGTTGTGATAATCCAGATAAAAGAGAATTTTATTATTTGGCTCTTTTGCAACTGTTTAAACCATGGCGTGAAGAAGAGGAACTTCTTGGAGATTTTCTCTGTTATGAAGACTCCTTTAATGCAACGAAGGATACCATAGAATGTCCTGTTTTTCCAAATTATATGCAAATGTTGAATGAAGAAATAGAGCAAGAAGCCACAATTGCTGCAGAGATTGCGAGAGACAGTTCTCAAGGCAGTCAGAGTTCTGCTTCATTGAGTCAGGATCCACTAGGAGGACCAATTATCCAAAATGAAGCTGCTACTGCCATGGATGAGGTGGAAAGAGCTATGGAACAAGGTCAAGATGATGAAGTTAACTTAGAAGATTTGGTGAAGCAACTAAACCTTGAGCAGAAACAGACATATGACGAAGTCACAGAACAGATTGAACATGGATTCAGTCATGAGAAAAAAGAGTGCTCATGTACATCATTTAAGCCTGTCCAACTGTACGTGAATGGGTCTTGTGTTGTTACTGCTCCAACTGGGCTGGCAGCACATAACATTAAAGGGATTACTTTACATCGTTTACTGATGCTGCCAGTGGAGCATGATAAGAAATTGGAGTATCACAAGCTATCAGGAGATGCGTGTTCCGAAGTTTCGAGAGTCCTGAAGAAAATGAAACTTCTTATCATTGATGAAGTAAGCATGGTGTCAAATATCATGCTTGCTTTTGTGCATTTGAGAATGCAAGAAATTCTTAGAACAGACTATGATGTCTTATTTGGTGGAAAACATATTATTGTTTTTGGAGATCTTCTGCAGTTGACTCCAGTGAAAGGACAACCTGTGATCAAAATGCTCACACATGAAGATACCAGGAAGTGCTTAGGGAGCATTGGAAACGTTAATATGTGGTTAAACTTCAAATATGCAGAACTGCTTCAAAATATGCGGCAGGCAAATGATGAAGATTATAAAAATATTCTACAAGATGTAAGGATCGGAAAAGTAAGTCAGCAAGGGAAAGAAGCTTTACATGCACGATTAATTTCAAATTTGTACCCAAATGAAAACATTCTTCCAGAGAACATATTTAAGAAAATTAACAAGAAGAAATCTGGCATATGTTTGTTGCCAACTCTGAAAGAATGTTCCATGTTCAACAACAAAATGTTACAGTTAGAAAATGAAGAGATAGTGAAACTGGAAGCTATTGATAAAATAGAGCATATGGGAGCAACAATTATTTTGTCTGAAAATTTGAAATCAAAATTGGATTCATTAGAGAAGACTATATCTAAAACTGCTGGTTTTGAAAAGACTCTGAATGTGTGTTTGAATTGTTGTGTCATTTTAAGAAGGAATTTAAATGTTGAAAGAGGTCTAGTAAATGGAACAATGGGTTATGTTGTTGGTTTTGTGAATTACAAAAATAGAGATGGAATTTAAAATTTAAAAATTAAATTTGATGACATTGATGAAATAAAACAAATTTGTTGTTGTTCAGCTAGATTTTTGCTCGTGAAAGACTTATATGTTCACCGAAAACAGTTTCCTATTTGTTTGGCATATGCGGTGACAATTCATAAGTCTCAAGGTTTAAGTGTAGATAGCGTTTTGGTGAACATTGGAAGTTCTGTGTTTAAAGAGGGTATGGCATATGTGGCATTATCACGAGTCAGAACTTTATCAGGATTGTACTTGATTGAGTGTGATGAAACAAAGATTTGTGCAGATTTAGATTGTGTAAAAGAATACAATAGGTTAAGAAGAGAGTATGCTCCACATCTGCCTCAATATCCTCTGATTGAAAAACGTGTGGTAGGCCGAAAAAGAAGAAATGAGAGTAATTGCAGTGAGGTATCAGCAAAAAGGCATAAAGTAGATACAAGTGTAATTGTAAAGAGAAACAAAAAGGATTCTGTTGAAGATGTTGTTGGATTTCAGTTTGAAAACAGTTCTGGTGTCAACTGCTATGCTAATGTAGTAGTTAATGTTGTTTTTTTTCTTCAAAATTTACAAAGACAGATTGTTGAAAATCGGGAACAAACATTGTGCTGTTTATTGAATTCTGTGTTAGATAAATGTAGTATTGATAGAGCAAAAATAGAAAGTGTTTCAGAAATTAGAAATCTTCTAGATATATGTTCAGGTCAGAATCAATTTTCACAGAATATTCAGCAGGATTGTCAGGAATTTTTAATATATATGTTTGATGTATTACAAGATGAAGGAGTAGATATAAAAAATCAACATGACTGTGATAACTGTGCTTCATCAAGTACTACTAGAATAGACTCTGAAAGATTTATATATTTAACTTTACCAGACTGCAAATCAGTGTCTTTCAATAATCTAGTTAAAGCAGCGGATCACAATATGGTGTGTACCCAATGTAAGTCTGCAATGCTGTCCACATTATTTCTACAAAATTATGGTCACTATGTTATTTTAATGTTCCAACGATGTAGACCTGATGGAACTAAATTGACAACTTCTATTAAAAATTTTGTGGCTTCTCAGTTATCGATATCAGGAAGAACCTTTGCAACTGTAGCTATTATTTTTCATGATGGTCCTTATACAACATCAGGGCCTTACACATGCTATTTAAAAACTTCTAAAGGTTGGACCCAATGTAACGACAATCATTTGACTTTCAAACAACGTTTGCCTTTTGGCTTTATAAATTCATATCTAGTGTTTTTACAGCCAAAATTTAGGTAAAGGTAATTGGCCTATGAAGACGGGAGGAGTACTCATATATACTCATACATCTGACACTATTTGGCCAAATGGAAAGGTGCAAGAATGAGTAAAGAGTCATGACTGAAAAAAAGGAGTATATTAAAATTTTGAAAATATTTCAGATGTTCTTGGAGCTTTTCTTGTAGAAAGTCGATGAAATGGATTTCTAAGTGAACAGCAAAATACTATGCAACGAGGAAAGGACCTCCATGATATACTATTTGGCCTCAAGGAAAAGTAAGTCAATCAAAGATTAGCGTACATTTGTCATTTGTCAGTATGTAAGGGTTTTTTTAAAACACAATCTTTTAGATTGTGGGTTTTTTTCCCGCTGTCATATGATGAGTAATTTGAACTCACTACTTTAAGTGAAATTCAATATATTCTGAGAACAGCAAAAATAAACTATGTAACATGTTGTAGAAGTTATTCTATACTTTGGATTGTGTAAATTAAATTGTATTCCCATTCTCTGACACTTACTTTCCTTTTTTCATCTTCTTTCAGCTCTTTTTACTCACTTATAATGTCTTTCTCTCACTCTCTGTAACCCCCGTTCCCTTACTCCACTTCTTTGACAACCCCTCATTTTCATTTCAACTGTGTGTATCCCGTCTCTCCCTTGCATAACTTTTCAGCTTTCAGTCTTTCTGCTTTCTTCTCTTTTCCGTATTTTCCTCCTTTGCTCTTTTAGTAATTCCTGTTTACTCACTCAGCAGTATTATTGCACTCTATCACTATAAATCACCCACTCTCCTTAGGTTATCTTTGTTTGCTCTTTACTTTTGACCTCTTCTCTCTGTTTTTCGTTCACTACTTCTATGTCCTCAGTGCCTCACTCTACTTGTGTTATTTTCACTTGTGTTTATCTACCTTCTATCACTTCTTTTACAACAACTTCACTGCTCCTCTTTCATCGTTCTTCATCCCATTTCTTTTACTCTGGTTCCTTTACTATCCATCATTTCCTTTCTTTCAATGTCCTTCTCTTTACTTTCATCACCAAATTATTTTCTCTCAGTACCACTGTTTTAGTCGTCTTCTCCTCTCTTTCCTTTTTTTTGCAGACTTACTTTTTTCTTTTCTCACTCATTGTACTCCACCTCACTCAGTGTCTCTCTTAGTGTGTCTACGTTATAACTTCTACACAGCTCCTCCCATTGGAAGGGGACACCCTGTTGCACAGCTTTTGTTTATGACATGAAAAGTCTTACTGAGTATTCATAAAGTTAATCCTTCCTCATTGTGGGGTTCCAAAGAATATTTTATTTATCATTAAATTTTCTCATTTAAGCATAGGTTTCCAGTGGTGTATTCAAATTTAACAAAGTCCAATAACACTCCTTCCCCAATGCATTTCGGGCTAATCCTTAAGCCCTTCCTCAGGGGATAACTCTACGAAAAAAAGAAACATAACAATGTGTCACTATGTGTCCTGTTTACTGTGCTTACGTTATGCAATGTCCCTGTTCATGCAGTGATGCTATCACGTTAATCAAAAAGTGCCCGAATGTGAAAGTGAAAAAATTGCGGAGCCATGCATGTGTCAGGATATTCAAGGATCAGACTCCGAGTCACCGGAAAAACCATTCAAAAACCATTCAAAAATTGAAAGACTAACCATGCGTGTTAACGTAGCCCAATGACCAAGTCACCTCACTGTGTATTAAGGAATGTGATAAAGAAAAGGTGCACACAATCTCGGATGCAATAAAGTGAGCGGAATACTCACAGTCCGTCAATCTAGATAGTAGCGCTGTTTCTGTAACGGAACAGCGCGCGTTAAAACGACAAACTAGAATATGTTGAACTCGTGAGAGTAAATCAACACGGTCTCGTGTAACGAGTACTTACAAAGTGCTCTGGTTAGAAAACGTGCTTCCGCGTTCAGCGTTGAAGTCGGGAACCCCGCGGGTGCTCTCGCTCAGTGTCATTTTTACCGGCGTGTGAGTTGGTGTGAAAAGTGAAAACGGACTGTATGACTCGAGTGAACTGAAAGTAAACAAAAGAACGCGGCGGCCATATTACAAGGGTGCTATGTTGAGTGTGTGAATATGTAAACATCAGTGAACATTGCAAATCAAGTTAAGGCACATTCAAAAACATGTAATACATCAAACGTTATAAGTCACAGATAACACAAAAATTCCATTCGATCATTAAGACCGTGTGGCAGCATCGATGCCATGTAGCGAATCCAAAAGTTCTCTCTTTTGAGTAGTGTCTGTTTGTTGTTGTGAGTGGGGATAATCTGTTCAAGAATAACAAATTTTAGTTGGGCTATAGAATGTTTTTGTTCCACAAAATGTGCGGCCACAGTAGATTTCAAATTTCTGGTTCTGATGTTACTTTTATGCTCAAGTAAACGAGTTCTAATCTTCCTCTCTGTGTGTCCAATATAGCATTTGCCACATGGACACTTGAGCATACGTTATAACTTCCTCAGTCCATTTCCTTCAATTGTTGTATATTATTCTGTCTCCCTTCATCCTTTCACTGTATGACTGTTCTTCTCTTACTCTCAGTTATCTTCTATTCCTCATTCTTCTAAATGCATCCTGAATTAGACTGTTTTCTGTCTCAGTCATTATCTTTTTACTTACTTCTGTTTCCTGATTTAGTTTTGCTAACTCACATTGTTTTAGTATCTTTCTTACCTTCAGTTCATTTCTCTGTACTTCTCTCTCTTTTTCTTAGTGAATCTCTGGCCCACATGCATCAATATTAGTAATTGCGATTTCTTATTTGTGATTTTTAAGGAATCGCAAATAAGGAATCGCAATTGTCTATTCATGATTGTTTTCGCTTTTTTTTGCCATTTCCAAAAAAATCGCATTTTTTTGCGATTCGCACCCAAATTCTTAATTGCGAATTCGTATATTGCGAAAAACGACACATGATGAATTCCACCAACCTGATTGCCAGGAAGCCAGTAAGGCAATCACTGGCACCTGGGAACTGGTTTGACTGAAGCTCTGGCAGTTGGTCTCTGAGGCTGCAGTGAGAGGTTGCTGCTGCAGTCTGTGTTCTTTACTGTTAAGGAGAAATTGAGATGGAAAACCAAGAAGAAGAGGGGCCCTCAAGAAAAAGGAAAATAAGGTTTTATGAGAAGGAACTTGAAATCCTTATTGAAGAGGTGACTGACAGGCATGATCAACTTTTTGGCAAGTTGTCACATAAGGTGCCTGATGCTGTGAAAAGAAATGTTTGGCTTAACATACAATCCAAGGTGAATGCGGTTGGTGTTGCCCACCGTGAAATCAGCAACTTACAGAAAAGGTGGTACGACTTGCGTAGTCGCGCAAAGGAGAAGATTGCGTCAAGAGTGAAATCTGCAAATAAAACAGGTAGTGGTCCCCCCCAAAGACATACCCACAACCCCTTTGGAAGACCTTGTGGAAGGGACACTTTTGACTGAGGCAGTTGTGGGTGTCATGAACATAGACACGTCTGATCTCATTACCCCTTCTGAAGGTAAGTCTTAATATAAGATGTAAGACAAGTAAACTGACTGAAATACTTGTGGCCTTTGCCAAAGTGAACATAGGGAAAGCATGTTTTTCAAAACACCATTTACTTATTACATTACATTATCTGAAGTTGCCAGCTCCAGAGTAGCAATCTAATCATGCTTTAAGCAATGCATCTTGGGAACTGTAGTTTCTATCATTAAGTAGTAGGGTAAAAGTCATATTTGTAACTTTGACTGAGACACAGAGTAAATTTAATGTAAAAGAAACCATGTCTTGGAAACAATTACTCATAATGTAACTTTGTTTTTAATGTAAAATTTACAAAGCAATATCTAAAGTAAAAATATGTTTGCACTTTTTCAAACAGAATTGCTTCAAGAATTAATTGAGCAAGATTTGCGGGATTTCAGTACCCTAGAAATCCATGTAAATGAAGAGGCTAATAATCCAAGTACTTCCACTGCTAATTTGCCACTGAATGAAAGGCAAAGAGTACGCCAGTTACTACAAACTGATTCAGAGGAGGGTAACAGTCAAACTAATCCAGTGACAAGACCTGAACCAACACCAACAGTCACCAATGCAAGGCCTAGTAGGCGAAGGAGGCAAAGTCAATTTTATAGACGGCGTTCTAGAACATCAAACTTGGCCACATTTGAGGAGGGATCCAGCACTGGCAGTGTTGTTGAGGACAAAATATTGAAGACACAGCGCCTGCAAGGCAAAGATGTTAGAATTATTAAAGGCAAAATAGCACATATGTCTAAACAACTTGGTGGCATTCACAGCACTATGAATAGGATGGTTGAGGCTTTGAAAAATGGCCATGAGGCAACTGCTGAGAAACTTGACAGGATTGCTAAGTCATTGGAATCAATGTGCACTGTAATGAAAATGCAACATAAGGAAAGTGTGAATAGGCACCTGAGGCTAATGACCAGCTTACATGGTCAGAACAGACAGTTGTCACGTATTTCTACTTGTGCGGCAAAAATCTGCAAACAAAATGTTGTCATGCGGGAAAAATTAAATGATGTTTTTGTTGACATTTTAAGGGGAATGGTGAGAGGGAATGAATTAGGACATGCTTCAAACAGTAGTGACCCACCAGGGATTACTTTTTCAAATTTTGACAGTGTTGTGGGTGGTCAAAGTGTAGACCCACCTGAGTGTGCCATTGCTGGGTCAAGACGTAGTAATAGAAATCTGAAAGAAGGGTGCCTAATGGTTTTGGAGAAAGATAAAAATGCTGGGAAGGCTTTAGGTGTGCGCGGGCGTAAAAAGTAACATGATATCAATGTATTTCCCATGCATGACTATTTGAAGAATGTTGCATGTACCAAAAGTTTCATATTTACAAGAATTTCTTCCTTTAAACATGTCATTAATTGATTTAGTTAATTGGTGAAAAAGCTATTTTGAAAGCACATCATCTTATGTTTGTTGAAAGAAATTAAAATTATTAAGGCAAAAACACAAATAAAGCCTTGTACCTTTCTCAGAAAAAATTCTGTGTAATCTCAGCTCTTCTTCTCCTTCCTTCTGCTGCTTCTGGTCCATGTTGTCTGGCTGGGGGTTGCTGTGGTTCATTGTCATTTGGCGGTAAGACATCTTCTTCTTCCAAATGTATGCCTCTCTCTGTTGCCATGTTGTGTAGCATTGCGCATGCAGCAACTATTTTACAGCATATTTTGGGATTATACTGCAAAGTTCCACCAGTCTTATGCTGTATCCGGAACCTTGATTTAAGAACACCAAAGGTTCTCTCAATGACATTGCGAGTTGATTTGTGAGCTTGATTGTAATGTTGCTCCTTTCTACTTTCTGGGTTGAGGTATGGAGTCAAAATGTAAGACCTGACACCATAAGCACTGTCACCTTTCAAAAAACATATATATATAAATGACATTACTAAAGCAGTGAAAGTGTATGAAGTTTACTAATTGAATAAAAATTGATTTTCCATATTTACCTAGCAAATAACCATCTCCAAACTGTCCAGCAAGAAGCCTTGCATGTATTGCGCTGTGCTTAAAGACGTATGAATCATGGGCACTGCCAGGGTAACTAGCCACTATGTCAGTAATAATGGTCTTTGAGTTACATATCACTTGAATATTAAGTGAGTGGAAACATTTTCTGTTACGGAATATATACTCATTTTCTGAGGGCGGACAAATAGGTACATGTGTCCCATCCACACAGCCTATTACATGTGGGAACTGTGCCATATTATAAAAATCTACTTTAGTTTTCAACAAATCCTGTTGAGAAGTTGGAAACTTAATGTAATTCATAATTCTATGCAACATAGCATCCAAAAAAGCATTAAAAAATCTTGAAAGGGAGCTCTGGGAGACACCGCCAGCAATAGCTACTACTCCCTGAAAAGAACCAGAAGCTAGAAGGTGTAGAGAACACAGGACTTGTACATGAGTAGGTATTGCTTTTGTCCTGCGAGTCTCCCTTTGCAAAATAGGGTCTAAATCATTAATTAAATCTAAAATTAAGTTACCAGTAAGCCGGTACCTATCATAAATCTCATCATCAGCTTGCCCAAGCAAGGTTATGCGTACTCTAAAAATTCTCTCTTGTATCTGCCTTCTCCTCCATCCTCCGGCTACTCTCAATCTGTGGCGGCGAGCCAAGAAGAAAAGTGCTGCCATTTTGCAATGCTCCTGGAAGGTAATTGGCCTATGAAGACGGGAGGAGTACTCATATATACTCATACATCTGACACTATTTGGCCAAATGTAAAGGTGCAAGAATGAGTAAAGAGTCATGACTGAAATAAAGGAGTATATTAAAATTTTGAAAATATTTCAGATGTTCTTGGAGCGTTTCTTGTAGAAAGTCGATGAAATGGATTTCTAAGTGAACAGCAAAATACTATGCAACGAGAAAAGGACCTCCATGATATACTATTTGGCCTCAAGGAAAAGTAAGTCAATCAAAGATTAGCGTACATTTGTCATTTGTCAGTATGTAAGGTTTTTTTTTAAAACACAATCTTTTAGATTGTGGGTTTTTTTCCCGCTGTCATATGATGAGTAATTTGAACTCACTACTTTAAGTGAAATTCAATATATTCTGAGAACAGCAAAAATAAACTATGTAACATGTTGTAGAAGTTATTCTATACTTTGGATTGTGTAAATTAAATTGTATTCCCATTCTCTGACACTTACTTTCCTTTTTTCATCTTCTTTCAGCTCTTTTTACTCACTTATATCGTCTTTCTCTCACTCTCTGTAACCCCCGTTCCCTTACTCCACTTCTTTGACAACCCCTCATTTGCATTTCAACTGTGTGTATCCCGTCTCTCCCTTGCATAACTTTTCAGCTTTCAGTCTTTCTGCTTTTCTTCTCTTTTCCGTATTTTCCTCCTTTGCTCTTTTAGTAATTCCTGTTTACTCACTCAGCAGTATTATTGCACTCTATCACTATAAATCACCCACTCTCCTTAGGTTATCTTTGTTTGCTCTTTACTTTTGACCTCTTCTCTCTGTTTTTCGTTCACTACTTCTATGTCCTCAGTGCCTCACTCTACTTGTGTTATTTTCACTTGTGTTTATCTACCTTTTATCACTTCTTTTACAACAACTTCACTGCTCCTCTTTCATCGTTCTTCATCCCATTTCTTTTACTCTGGTTCCGTTACTATCCATCATTTCCTTTCTTTCAATGTCCTTCTCTTTACTTTCATCACCAAATTATTTTCTCTCAGTACCACTGTTTTAGTCGTCTTCTCCTCTCTTTCCTTTTTTTTGCAGACTTACTTTTTTCTTTTCTCACTCATTGTACTCCACCTCACTCAGTTTCTCTCTTAGTGTGTCTACGTTATAACTTCCTCAGTCCATTTCCTTCAATTGTTGTATATTATTCTGTCTCCCTTCATCCTTTCACTGTATGACTGTTCTTCTCTTACTCTCAGTTATCTTCTATTCCTCATTCTTCTAAATGCATCCTGAATTAGACTGTTTTCTGTCTCAGTCATTATCTTTTTACTTACTTCTGTTTCCTGATTTAGTTTTGCTAACTCACATTGTTTTAGTATCTTTCTTACCTTCAGTTCATTTCTCTGTACTTCTCTCTCTTTTTCTTAGTGAATCTCTGGCCCACATGCATCAATATTAGTAATTGCGATTTCTTATTTGTGATTTTTAAGGAATCGCAAATAAGGAATCGCAATTGTCTATTCATGATTGTTTTCGCTTTTTTTTGCGATTTCCAAAAAAAACGCATTTTTTTGCGATTCGCACCCAAATTCTTAATTGCGAATTCGTATATTGCGAAAAACGACACATGATGAATTCCACCAACCTGATTGCCAGGAAGCCAGTAAGGCAATCACTGGCACCTGGGAACTGGTTTGACTGAAGCTCTGGCAGTTGGTCTCTGAGGCTGCAGTGAGAGGTTGCTGCTGCAGTCTGTGTTCTTCACTGTTAAGGAGAAATTGAGATGGAAAACCAAGAAGAAGAGGGGCCCTCAAGAAAAAGGAAAATAAGGTTTTCAGAGAAGGAACTTGAAATCCTTATTGAAGAGGTGACTGACAGGCATGATCAACTTTTTGGCAAGTTGTCACATAAGGTGCCTGATGCTGTGAAAAGAAATGTTTGGCTTAACATACAATCCAAGGTGAATGCGGTTGGTGTTGCCCACCGTGAAATCAGCAACTTACAGAAAAGGTGGTACGACTTGCGTAGTCGCGCAAAGGAGAAGATTGCGTCAAGAGTGAAATCTGCAAATAAAACAGGTAGTGGTCCCCCCCAAAGACATACCCACAACCCCTTTGGAAGACCTTGTGGAAGGGACACTTTTGACTGAGGCAGTTGTGGGTGTCATGAACATAGACACGTCTGATCTCATTACCCCTTCTGAAGGTAAGTCTTAATATAAGATGTAAGACAAGTAAACTGATTGAAATACTTGTGGCCTTTGCCAAAGTGAACATAGGGAAAGCATGTTTTTCAAAACACCATTTACTTATTACTATACATTATCTGAAGTTGCCAGGTCCAGAGTAGCAATCTAATCATGCTTTAAGCAATGCATCTTGGGAACTGTAGTTTCTATCATTAAGTAGTAAGGTAAAAGTCATATTTGTAACTTTGACTGAGACACAGAGTAAATTTAATGTAAAAGAAACCATGTCTTGGAAACAATTACTCATAATGTAACTTTGTTTTTAATGTAAAATTTACAAAGCAATATCTAAAGTAAAAATATGTTTGCACTTTTTCAAACAGAATTGCTTCCAGAATTAATTGAGCAAGATTTGCGGGATTTCAGTACCCTAGAAATCCATGTAAATGAAGAGGCTAATAATCCAAGTACTTCCACTGCTAATTTGCCACTGAATGAAAGGCAAAGAGTACGCCAGTTACTACAAACTGATTCAGAGGAGGGTAACAGTCAAACTAATCCAGTGACAAGACCTGAACCAACACCAACAGTCACCAATGCAAGGCCTAGTAGGCGAAGGAGGCAAAGTCAATTTTATAGACGGCGTTCTAGAACATCAAACTTGGCCACATTTGAGGAGGGATCCAGCACTGGCAGTGTTGTTGAGGACAAAATATTGAAGACACAGCGCCTGCAAGGCAAAGATGTTAGAATTATTAAAGGCAAAATAGCACATATGTCTAAACAACTTGGTGGCATTCACAGCACTATGAATAGGATGGTTGAGGCTTTGAAAAATGGCCATGAGGCAACTGCTGAGAAACTTGACAGGATTGCTAAGTCATTGGAATCAATGTGCACTGTAATGAAAATGCAACATAAGGAAAGTGTGAATAGGCACCTGAGGCTAATGACCAGCTTACATGGTCAGAACAGACAGTTGTCACGTATTTCTACTTGTGCAGCAAAAATCTGCAAACAAAATGTTGTCATGCGGGAAAAATTAAATGATGTTTTTGTTGACATATTAAGGGGAATGGTGAGAGGGAATGAATTAGGACATGCTTCAAACAGTAGTGACCCACCAGGGATTACTTTTTCAAATTTTGACAGTGTTGTGGGTGGTCAAAGTGTAGACCCACCTGAGTGTGCCATTGCTGGGTCAAGACGTAGTAATAGAAATCTGAAAGAAGGGTGCCTAATGGTTTTGGAGAAAGATAAAAATGCTGGGAAGGCTTTAGGTGTGCGCGGGCGTAAAAAGTAACATGATATCAATGTATTTCCCATGCATGACTATTTGAAGAATGTTGCATGTACCAAAAGTTTCATATTTACAAGAATTTCTTCCTTTAAACATGTCATTAATTGATTTAGTTAATTGCTGAAAAAGCTATTTTGAAAGCACATCATCTTATGTTTGTTGAAAGAAATTAAAATTATTAAGGCAAAAACACAAATAAAGCCTTGTACCTTTCTCAGAAATAATTCTGTGTAATCTCAGATCTTCTTCTCCTTCCTTCTGCTGCTTCTGGTCCATGTTGTCTGGCTGGGGGTTGCTGTGGTTAATTGTCATTTGGCGGTAAGACATCTTCTTCTTCCAAATGTATGCCTCTCTCTGTTGCCATGTTGTGTAGCATTGCGCATGCAGCAACTATTTTACTGCATATTTTGGGATTATACTGCAAAGTTCCACCAGTCTTATGCAGTATCCGGAACCTTGATTTAAGAACACCAAAGGTTCTCTCAATGACACTGCGAGTTGATTTGTGAGCTTGATTGTAATGTTGCTCCTTTCTACTTGCTGGGTTGAGGTATGGAGTCAAAATGTAAGACCTGACACCATAAGCACTGTCACCTTTCAAAAAACATAGATATATAAATGACATTACTAAAGCAGTGAAAGTGTATGAAGTTTACTAATTGAATAAAAATTGATTTTCCATATTTACCTAGCAAATAACCATCTCCAAACTGTCCAGCAAGAAGCCTTGCATGTATTGTGCTGTGCTTAAAGACGTATGAATCATGGGCACTGCCAGGGTAACTAGCCACTATGTCAGTAATAATGGTCTTTGAGTTACATATCACTTGAATATTAAGTGAGTGGAAACATTTCCTGTTACGGAATATATACTCATTTTCTGAGGGCGGACAAATAGGTACATGTGTCCCATCCACACAGCCTATTACATGTGGGAACTGTGCCATATTATAAAAATCTACTTTAGTTTTCAACAAATCCTGTTGAGAAGTTGGAAACTTAATGTAATTCATAATTCTATGCAACATAGCATCCAAAAAAGCATTAAAAAATCTTGAAAGGGAGCTCTGGGAGACACCGCCAGCAATAGCTACTACTCCCTGAAAAGAACCAGAAGCTAGAAGGTGTAGAGAACACAGGACTTGTACATGAGTAGTTATTGCTTTTGTCCTGCGAGTCTCCCTTTGCAAAATAGGGTCTAAATCATTAATTAAATCTAAAATTAAGTTACCAGTAAGCCGGTACCTATCATAAATCTCATCATCAGCTTGCCCAAGCAAGGTTATGCGTACTCTAAAAATTCTCTCTTGTATCTGCCTTCTCCTCCATCCTCCGGCTACTCTCAATCTGTGGCGGCGAGCCAAGAAGAAAAGTGCTGCCATTTTGCAATGCTCCTGGAAGTTCTGTGAAGCCCATCAAAAGAGGGAACTTGAAAGACCCCTGCCTTATATACTGTAGCTGCCAATCAGCAAGGCACTTGTAATATGTGTTCTGCCCTAAGGAGCAGTGGAGGTGGATGAGAGATTGAAAACATATATGACTCTCTGATTTCACACCCAACTGCCTTTAAACTGTTAACATCATCAATTTCCAAGAAGAA
This sequence comes from Lissotriton helveticus, assembly GCF_964261635.1. Classification (NCBI taxonomy): domain Eukaryota; kingdom Metazoa; phylum Chordata; class Amphibia; order Caudata; family Salamandridae; genus Lissotriton; species Lissotriton helveticus. The sequence continues at coordinate 1,072,487,775 of NC_136057.1, forward strand.
ATGTTTTTTGAAGAAGCATCATAAATGTATCATTACATATGTACAACTTTGCCTGCCTACATTTCAAATTTCACCATTGTGTTGCGTATGGAAGGGAGAATTTGTTCAGGACATCCCTCCTGTTACATCTTACTTTTAAAAAACCATTGTGTGCATGTGTGAGGTCAGAAACCATCAGCCTATGTCATATTTTTACATGTCAGGTCGGTTTTATTGACTCAAATAGAAATCTGGCATTTTGAAAGGCTTCTTCCAGTTCCCTAAAGGCCCACAACAGCTGTTTCCCTGAAGAACACAAGTTTCCCAATGGCTGCGAAAACTTAACACCACCTCTGACTTCTTCTTTTTTTTTGTAAATGCAATTTCCGATTTTCTTTGTAATCGCAAATTGCTAATTTTGATGCATTGGAACATTTCGCAAACAAATGCGATTCGCATAAACTGCGAGACATTTAAGAAATCGCAAATATAATTGCGAATTCTTAAAATGCGAAAAACCACAAAAACAATCATGCATCTCAAAAAGATAGATTGCATTCGCAAACGGGTGAATTGTGCGATTAACACCGATTGCGAATGCAATCTACTTTGATGCATGTGGGCCTAAATGCCTTACTCTTTGTAATTTGCTCTCTTTCTATTTCTTTTTCCCTCTTTTTGTCCTCCTACCTTAGTTTATTTCCCTTTCTGTGTTCTTCACTTTCACTTTATTTCTAAATAGAGTGTTATGATGTTTTTAGCTCTTCATTTGTATCTTTTAATTTAAAATACATATTTTACTAATTATAACTTATTTTTTCTTCTCTCTTTCACAGATACCAACTGTAGTAAAAACAATTAAAGTTACATTCATTATATGGTAAGTATGACTAAAAAAATGTAGTTTGTTATCACCCTTTGCTTTAAGGTCACTAACATTTTCTCAATCTACCTCACTCCTGTGTTTTTACTCTGCTTCTTTCACTTATTCTTATTCTCCATGTTTACCCCCCTTTCCCTATTTACCCTCTCATATTCAACTTCTTTTGATGCCTATTCTTTACTTCACTTACCCTCTGTTCCCTTCCTTTGCTTCTTCACTCATTCTCTTTTTCTTAAATATATTACCTTATTCCTACACATATAGCTCACCCCCCTACCAACACATGCACACACCTGTAACATACACCCACACACACACCACACACACACCTCATACACACAAAAAAACCTCCCACACACACTCTTCAAAAACACACACACATTCCATACACACACATACATCGAACACATATACACCCCACACTCATACACTTTTCATACATATTTCACACACCCTCATTTCTACCCACACCGAAACAGTCCACACAACCATACCCACAGACACACCTTACACACCCAAACTCCTACCTACACCCACTGTCACACACATTGCATTACTTAACTTTTTTTGCTGTTTTACTCAAGCCCATTCAGGTACTTTTTCCTTTACTCTCTATGTCCACTCTCTATGTCACTCACCATGTGTTATCCTAATTCAATATTTCTCCCTCTTTCACCCCTCTTTACTTATACTATGGGTAGCGCACCGGGGAGGGTAACAAGGGGAAAACCAAGAGAAACAGTAAAATAATATTTTAGAGTGCTTTGAGGTAGGGTAGCTGTTGTGTAGTGTGGGTGATTTACTTACTGCACTCCTTCCACTCCTTTTCTCAGTCCCTCTGTTCTCACAGTCTCTCTTACTCTAATTGTCTCTGTCTCTTCACTCTTTCACTACTTGTTCATTATGTTTTCTCCCTGAAGTTCAAGCACACTACGTTATTTACATTTCTTTGCTGCTTCAATTATTCCCTTTCTGTTACTTCTTCTTTTCTTCTTTCAGTTTTTTCTCTCTCTCAATCCACATGTTTTAACTTTAGTCGATTTTATCCATCTTATTTCATCCCTCTTTAGTTATGGACACTACTTTTTTCTCTCTCTCCCTCACCAGTGTTATTTAAATCTGGTTCCGTTATTACCTTTTATTTGTACATCATTTTTTCACTTTCCTTTTACTCTTTACAGCCACTCACATTCTTCATGTGCCTCTGCTTTAGTATTATTCTTCTCTCTTTCTTTGTTTCACAGCCTTATATTTTTCTCATTTTCTCTCTTACACTTTCTTATATCTTTTACACTGTTTTACTATGTTTTATACAGTACCTCTGTGTTGCTCTCTCTTGCTGTCTGTCTCTTAACATTACTCTCTCTTTCTCTTTCTCTTATGCTCTCCTTCTCTTGTTTTTTTTTTATTTTTTTTTTATTGCGCTAACGGGGCGCTCTCCGGTGCGCGCACCGGGAAGCGCACCTATGAGAAAAATGAAGTCAAGAGTGCTAAAAATGTTTGTAATTTTTTAGAAATGGGAGGTAGTTCTGAAAAGAACTTTTTAAAAATGTTTTTGTTGTTTTATATTTTTTTTATTTTTCTGAACATATTTTATTTTTTTTGTATTTTTTGAACAATTTTATGTTTTTTTTGGTTTTTTTGGGGGGGAACAACGAAAAACAGGCATTAGAAAGGGCTCAACAGGAGCAAAAAAAAAAAATTACTTCTTGCGGCGTTTTGAGCACTTGTGGTTTTCAAACGCTCTATTAATTAAAATGATACTCATATTCCCATATGAAATTAGTTCACCACAATAAATGCACACTAGCTTCATGTGCAAAAAATTCTGTTGAATGTTTGGGACCGTCTCCCTCGCCTCTGGTCCCGATAGAGTTACCTGTGACGATGTACTGGCCACAGGAGTTGGTATGTTATCTTGGAGGTGACGCAGCTCAGCAGCGCTGTAATTGTTTGGATGCCATCTCTGCATGTGGTGGTGCATAGTATAGTTACCAAAACTATACTTTTTGTTTGTACCTCTAGACAAAACATCTTTACAAATGAGGCATGTCATATATCGGGCATTGACCTTTTTTTGTTCTCGAGGAAAAAAAAAATTGCCATATAAAATGGTCTTTGTGGTGTGATTTGCGGGGCTGTTCAGGCAAGAACTGCCTCCGCTCTACGTCCTCTTCCTCTTCTTCTTCCTCTTCCTCTGGGTTTGGAAGGAACTGCGCAGGTGGTCCTTCCTTCCTAGGTGGTTGTGGTGGGGGTGGGGGTCCACCAGCTGCAGCTACTACAGTTGCCATTATTTCAACAAGGAGAAACAGGTCTTCCTCTCACAAAGATGAAAGTAGGAGTGAGGAAAAAAGGAGGGGTTTTCATCATTTGGGAAAAAAATAGTTCTAAACCAATAAAAAGTGTTATTTACTGGTCACATGACCTATTAGGCTTACGTTACGTGTCCCGCTCCGTGCCCGGAGCGCTTCCGGGGTGCTGCGCGATACGTCGCGCTTACGCGACGCGTCGCAATGTTGTTCTCGAACGCGGCAGTTGTGCAAATGGGACATTTCCCGGTGCCCGGACCGGGTCGCAGCATAAAATTGAGCTAACGGGAAGCTACCCGGTGCGCGAACGGGTAGCGAAACTAAAAAAAAATAAAAAATAAAAATATATATACATAAAAAAATTATATTAAATACATATAAAATATATTTTTCCTTTAAAAAAAGAATACATTTAACAGCTTTTAATATTTGCTATTAAAAAACCATTGAAATTCACTGAAAAAACCATAGGTTATAGACCATATATAGTTAGGAATTAGCATTTACAAAACCTTGAAAATTCACTGAAAAAACCATAGGTTATAGACCATATATAGGGGCCGATTATGATAGAGGATTTTCCGCCTCCTTCGGGCCAGCGGAAGCCACCGCCGGCCCGGAGGAGGCGGAAAATCCTCTGCGGAGTCACCAAAGACCCACCGCCGCATTACGATGGCTGGTGGGTCTTGGATTCTGTCCGCTGCTTTTCCGCCGCGGTCGGATTACAACCGCGGCGGAAAAGCTCTCCTTTGGCTGGCAGTGTCTATCAGACACCGCCAGCCAAATTAGGAAGCATTAGTAAACATGCTTTTCCGCGGCGGTTTTTCCGCCGTGGGAAAGCATGTGTACTTTTGCTTTTGGGGGCCCGTTGCGGGCCCCCGGGGCGTAGGCGGGTGGGGGTGCACATGGGGGGTACCTATGGTACCCCCCAGCATTTACATGCACAAAGCGGCAGGCACCGCGCGGTGCCTGCCGCTTTGTGCATGTAAATGTTACACATGCACTTTTAACATTGCGGCGGGTGCTGCTTGAAGCAGCACCCGCCGCAATGTTAAATATCCAGGATGTGACCGCCAGGGTGGCGGTCACATCCTGATTTGCATGGAGGGACCTCCGCAGTCCATGCGGACGGTCCCTCCACCTCTGGGATGGCGGACGGACGCAAGTCTGTCCGCTATCCTAATCGGCCCCATAGTTAGGAATTAGCATTTTTAAAACCTTATTTTACTCACACAAAACCATTGAAATTCGCATATATAGTTAGTTGCACTAACTATATATTTCGTGCACCCGCAATCCACTGCTGATGATGTCACATATTACATCATTCATGACATGGTCAGTGACATCACTGATAACATCACTGATGACATCTCAAATGACATCACTGATAACAACATCCAGTGTCTGTATGTTTCTGTAAACTTTAAATATGTCTTGAAGAATGAGTGGATGTATAAGTGTCTAGATGAAGGATTTAGTAGGTGCATGACTGACTGTATGAGTGAGTGATTAAATGTGTCTCACTGAGTGCATGGGTTAGTGACTAAACTGTCTTAATTTGTGCATCATTATGTCTGTTGTTCTGTAAACTGCTGCATGTATTGATCAGTAGCTATATGAGTAACTATATGGGTTATTGATTGGTTGCCCAATTATTTGTATGGGAGACTGAGTGTGTGTGTGGGTGGTTGGGAGGTGTATGACTCTGTGCATAGATGTGTGAGCAGTTGATTCACTAGATGTATGGGTTCAAAAGTGCATGTGGAAACAGCTGTATGGGCGGTTGACTGTGTGCATGAGTGTATTGGTGAGTGAATGGATATCTCAGTGCTACATGTCAAAGTAAGAACATATGTAAAACACAGTATATGTGAGAGTTGACATATATAAATAACTGTGCATAAGAGGCAGTGAATGTGTGAGTGGCTGTATGGATCATTCTGAAATTGTATCAGGGATTGTATAAGAGAGTAAATATGTGTTAGTATCTGTTTGAATAAGTAAGGTGTGTATAACTGTATAGTTGAGGAGATGGAGGTGTGATTGATTCTTTGCATGACTGACTAGGTGTGTGAGTAACTCCATGGATGAGTGACACTCTGTGAGTGTCTGTTTACACTGAGTGTATATAAGGTTATGTTAGAGTCTGAAGAAGTTAATCGTATTATCACATGAATGATGTCATCAGTGATGTGATCAGTCATATCAAATGAGATGTCATCAATGATGTCATCAGTGATGTCATTTGAGATGTCATCAGTGATGTCATCAGTGATGTCACTGACCATGTCATGAATGATGTAATATGTGACATCATCAACAGTGGATTGCGGGCGCAAGAGTTAGTACTATGACAGAACGTTCCTGAATTCTACAGAATACAAATTTGAAAAATAATAATGCATACATTTCTATGAAGTATAACGTCACTTGTATTTAACAGTTTTTTACTTGTTCTCCTGACCTCAGATAATGTAGTGCGGGAGTGTTTGTTGTAGCACTTCTATTCTACTTTAAGTAAATGATGCCCTCTTACATTATCAAGAATTTGGGGCAACACTTTTACACACTATAGCAGAAAAAAGGAGGGTATGACCAAGCTTAATTGATGTTTTATGAAATTCCATTTTTATTTGTTACCCATTTCATATATACAGCGTCAGTTTCTGAAGAAAGTTTATTTGTAATTGATAAATAAAAACTGTTTCAAACCTAGACTGACATTTTTGCTGTGCAGCCACACCTCCCCATCAGAAAAGTAAACACCACATTATAAGTAAATATTGCTCCTGGGAAGTATCCCACCCGCAAACTTCATTAAAAAAAACACAGCGAGACACTGTAATTTTTCCGTCGTGATTTGTACACACCAGGGCAATTATATAAAGGGCCCTTAAAACATATAAAAAGTATTTTTACCTTCACAATCCATGTCCACCACCTTGTGACCCCTGTACAGAGTTAATAGTGTTCCTACCCTCCCCTCTACTACTTTCTTTTCTCATACTCCTTTGGAAGTGCGTCACAAAATGACTGACAACAGTGAACCGTTCCCTCCCAATAAGGAGCAAAATTGTGCTCGGAACACTTTAGCCAATAAAATGTCCATGCTGTTCCGCAGAGGAGGAAGGATTGACTGCCAACACTTCTACTTTTAATGCTTCACAGCCAATGAACATTAAGCTTTGTAAGATCCGCTTGGAACAAGTTACCCAATGAAATGTCCCTAATACTCCACGAAGAGGGAAGGAATCGCTGACAACACTTCTACTTTCAACGGTTTACAGCCAATCAACATTGAGCTTGGGAAAGTCCTCCTTGGAACACGTCAGAAAATTAGATGTCCCTCCTAATCCGCAGAGCGGAAGTGAATGTCTGCCAACACTTCTACTTTCAATAGTTCGCAACCAACCAAACATAAAGTTCAGGAAGGTCCTCCTTATTACATGTAAGCCAATTAGAAGTCCTTGCTACTCTCCAGAGCAGAAGTGAATTGCAGAAAACACTTCTACTTTCAATGGTTCGCACCTAATGAACATTAAGCTTGTTGTTGGAACACCTCAGCCAATTAAATGTTAATTTTGTTCCACGCACACATACAGAACACGCCCTCCCACATATTAATACATTTCCTGTAAGAAAGTGACTCTATCCATAACAAAAGTGAACACTGCCTAATAAATAAACATTATTCCACATTATATTAAAGAAAAGCCGCAATACGCCGCATTGTTGTTTTCCCAATATAATTTCCACAGCCTACTGCTCCCCTCCCAACATGAGTGAAGCCCCGGGACTGTGGGGGCCCCAGCAAACCCCTGGTATTTTTTTTTTTTACAAATACCCCTGGGACCTATTTTCACAGCCTACTGAACCCCCCTCTCAGCATAGCAGAAGCCCCGGGACTGCAGAGGCCCCAGCGAGCCCCCACCATTATTTTTATTATATTTTCCACTGACTTCTTCAACCTCGCTTCAACCGACGCACAAAATGGCTGCCAACACTTCCTGGTTTCCAATGTTGACAACCACTTGACAGGCTATCAGCATTCAGCGCGTGATCAGGACGGTGCGCTTAGTGTGCACGCAAGATACGTGCATCCACCAAGGCCATAGATATATATGTACTTTTACTTGTAATTTTCAAAGAAACTACTGAACGTATTTACACCATTTAGGCAAAAGTCACGAGTCTGAACCGATGACTACCTCTTTGCCAAATTTAGTATAATTCTGTTCAACTGTTCGGGCTGTAGCCGTGATGAACGATTCCTATGGAAAATTGCATGGGGAAAACACGTTTTGGGACCCCCCTTTTTTCTCGGCCCCCCCCTTCAAATGTAATATTTTAGACCCGGGGATTTCTCCTTCCCAGGTAGCTAATTTTCAAACAAGCACAGGAGCCCGAGCCTCGTTTTTATTTTTTTTATGGCGGATCCATGCACCCACCGCCCATTTCTCTGTTTTTTCAACCCAAAGAAAAATTGGGGGGACTAGGGGTCCTTGTGGGACTCCATAAGCAGATCTAGAGAGTCAACATATTTCTTACCTGCCCACTTTATACATTTTAAACACTTGTTCCACTAATTTCTAGATCCTCGCTTCTCCCGAGGCACAAAATGGCTGCCAAAACTTCCTGGTTTCGAATGTTGACAACCACTTGACAGCCAATCAGCATTCTGCACGTGATCCGCGCATCCACCGGGGCCAGAGATATATATGTACTTTTAATTGTAATTTTCACAGGAACTACTGAACAGATATACACCATATAAGCAAAAGGCACGAGTCTGAACCAAGGACTACAACTTTGCCAAATTTGGGGTAATTCCGTTTAGTCGTTCGGGCTGTAGCCGCGATGAACGGTACCTATGGACAATTTCATGGGGAAATCACGTTTTGGGACCCCCTCTTTTCTCAGCCCCCACTTCATGAATCACCCCAAAAGTTTCAGGATAGGAGCGCTCCACCAGTTTTTAAAATTTCGCGAAGATTCGTCAACCGGCGCAAAAGTTATTCCAAATAGAATATTGTGGATTTACTATGGAAAATAGGTCCTACTGGCGTTCGTCATAGGTCCTACCTATGGCGACCACCAGTAGGATATATATATATATATATAGATATATATATCTATATATATATATATTACCTACTGGCGATAGCCAGTAGGTATATATAGTTAGGATTTTTTTCCTATGGGATTTTTGAAAATTCTATGTCGAATAACTCTGGCGTTTGAGGACAGAATTGGCTGAAATTTTCAGGAAAATGGAACATTTTGTTTCTGAGCAGCCCCTGAAAATTCGGGGGGGGGTTCGTCAAGGGGGGGCCGAGAAAAAAGGGGGGTCCCAAAACGTGTTTTTCCCATGCAATTTTCCATAGGGCGGTTGGCCTCACTTTTAGCCCGAACGGCTGAATGGATTTACACCAAACTTGGCAAAATTGTAGGGACTGGTAGCCCAATGTGCCTTTGCTATGTCTCAAGATATAGGCTCCAGTGGTTTTTACGAAAATTAACTTTGAAAAATATATATTGGGCTACATTGGGCTATATATATGTTGGAGCCCAAATGTAGCCCAATGTAGCCCAATGTAGCCCAAAGATGGCCACCAGAGACAAAAAAAAACAAATGTAGCCCAAATATCAGCCAGATGTAGCCCAACTATAGCCCAATGACAGAATGTCCCAGAGTGTTCTAAAGAACAACTAGAGTGCTAACAGTCCTACTTATTACAAAGGTATGGCACACCTGAAGCCATCTTGATTGGAATACAGTGGTAACTCTTAAAACATTTAATTTAAAAAGGAACAAAATGAGGGGGTTCATTTTGCCATAGAAAGTATGATTAGCGAATATATGACGAAATCCCGCATACCATCAGTCCGCAAAAAAAATCCTGCATGTACTATTAGGCCGCAAATTAAAATAACGAAAACTTTTAGAACGAATATGCCTTTAGCATACACTAAACAACTAAACTACCCTAAACCCTAAAACACTACCCCCAGCATGACCCTACACTACACAAACAGTACAACACTACCCTAAACCCTAAAACACTACTCCCAGCATGACCCTACACTACACAAACACTACAACACTACCCTAAACCCTAAAACACTACCCCCAGCATGACCCTACACTACGCAAACACTACAACACTACCCAAAACCCTAAAACACTACACCCCAGCATGACCCTACACTACGCAAACACTACAACACTACCCTAAACCCTAAAACACTACCCCCAGCATGACCCTACACTACACAAACACTACAACACAACCCTAAACCCTAAAACACTACCCCAGCATGACCCTACACTACACAAACACTACAACACTACCTTAAACCCTAAAACACTACCCCCAGCATGACCCTACACTACACAAACACTACAACACAACCCTAAACCCTAAAACACTACACCCCAGCATGACCCTACACTACGCAAACACTACAACACTACCCTAAACCCTAAAACACTACCCCCAGCATGACCCTACACTACGCAAACACTACAACACTACGCAAAACCCTAAAACACTACACCCCAGCATGACCTTACACTACGCAAACACTACAACACTACCCTAAACCCTAAAAAACTACCCCCAGCATGACCCTACACTACGCAAACACTACAACACTACCCTAAACCCTAAAACACTACCCCCAGCATGACCCTACACTACGCAAACACTACAAAACTACCCTAAACCCTAAAACACTACCCCCAGCATGACCCTACACTACGCAAACACTACAACACTACCCAAAACCCTAAAACACTACACCCCAGCATGACCCTACACTACGCAAACACTACAACACTACCTTAAACCCTAAAACACTACCCCCAGCATGACCCTACACTACGCAAACATTACAACACTACCCTAAACCCTAAAACACTACCCCCAGCATGATCCTACACTACGCAAACACTACAACACTACCCAAAACCCTAAAACACTACACCCCAGCATGACCATACACTACGCAAACACTACAACACTACCCTAAACCCTAAAACACTACCCCCAGCATGACCCTACACTACGCAAACACTACAACACTACCCTAAACCCTAAAACACTACCCCCAGCATGACCCTACACTACGCAAACACTACAACACTACCCTAAACCCTAAAACACTACCCCCAGCATGACCCTACACTACGCAAACACTACAACACTACCCAAAACCCTAAAACACTACACCCCAGCATGACCCTACACTACGCAAACACTACAACACTACCCTAAACCCTAAAACACTACACCCAGCATGACCCTACACTACGCAAACACTACAACACTACCCTAAACCCTAAAACACTACCCCCAGCATGACCCTACACTACACAAACACTACAACACTACCCTAAACCCTAAAACACAACCCCCAGCATGACCCTACACTATGCAAACACTACAACACTACCCTAAACCCTAAAACACTACCCCCAGCATGACCCTACACTACGCAAACACTACAACACTACCCTAAACCCTAAAACACTACACCCCAGCATGACCCTACACTACGCAAACACTACAACACTACCCTAAACCCTAAAACACTACCCCCAGCATGACCCTACACTACGCAAACACTACAACACTACCCTAAACCCTAAAACACTACACCCAGCATGACCCTACACTACGCAAACACTACAACACTACCCTAAACCCTAAAACACTACCCCCCAGCATGACCCTACACTACGCAAACACTACAACACTACCCTACACCCAGAAACACTACCCCCAGCATGACCCTACACTACGCAAACACTACAACACTACCCTAAACCCTAAAACACTAGCCCCAGCATGACCCTACACTACGCAAACACTACAACACAACCCTAAACCCTAAAACACTACCCCCAGCATGACCCTACACTAAACAACCACCACAACTCTACACTACACTAACACAACACTACACTACACAGCACTACACTACACAATCACTAACCCACGAAAAAATTAACACAAACCCACTTACCTCTCTCGTCATCGTGGTTTTCACAACGCAAATGCATTTACCATACATGCCTTTAAAACGTAATTCTTTGTAAAGGCATGCGCGATAAATGCACATGCGTTTTGAAAAAATGCGGGATAATGGTATGCGAGGTCAATGACCTTGCGGGATAATGGTATGCGGACTGAAAGTCTGCGGGATAAAAAATGCGGGAAAATGGCTGCAAACCATGATTAGCAGCAGACTTCCCTGGTGAGCACTAGCTTTACTACAGTGATCTAATGAGCAACTAGAGTGCTAACATTCAGAATTTATGGCAAATGTGTGACACATCTGAATGCCTTCTTGATAAAACCAAAGTAAACAAGCATTGAAAATGCAATAGATCTCGCCCTCGTTTAAGTTAAAGCCATTCTGTTTGTAATGAGGTGGCTTTTTAGCTTTGCTTTTATTAGTGTTTTTAAAACTTTCATGTAAATAACATGCATATGTATGCATATATGTATATGTATGCATGCATTTATATTTATATAGATATGCAGATTATATATGTTTATATATGTATATTACCTACTGGCGATAGCCAGTGGGTATATATAGTTAGGATTTTTTCTCTATGGGATTTCTGAAAATTCTATGTCTAATAACTTTGGCGTTTGTGGACGAAATTGGCTGAAATTTTCAGGAAAATGGCACATTATGTTTCTGAGCAGCCCCTGAAAATTTGGGGGGGTTTCAACAAGGGCGGGCCGAGAAAAAAGGGGGGTCCCAAAACGCGTTTTTCACATTCATTTTTCCATAGGGCGGTTGGACTCACTTTTAGCTCGAACGGCTGAATAGATTTACATGAAACTTGGCAAAATTGTAGATATGGTTTGCCCGACGTGCCTTTGCTATGTCTCAATATATGTGCTCCAGTGGATTTTGAGAAATTAACGTTTAAAAAAATATATATATCTGTGACAGCGCTCCGGTTAGCGCCCCGGTTCGCGTACCTGACGCGTAACGGAACTTCGCGAAGCGAAGATGATTGGCTCTCCGGTGTCTGTCAACATTCTAAACAGTCCGGAGCGGCCGCCATCTTGTCTCTCGGTAGGATCGAGAGACAAGATGTGGTGTAAAACGAAGGGGGAAATGAAGGAAAGGGGGCAAGGTAGACCCCTCCTGACCCCCTAGGATTGATGAGGGGGATATTAAAGTGCCCCGCGGGGCAAAAAATAAAAAATAAAAAAAAATTGGCGATTTTACGCCGTAGAGGCGCGTCCCGGTACGCGAACCGGGCAGCTCACCGGGCAGCTAACCGGGCAGCTAACCGGCAGCATAGCTGTCAACATTGTAAACAGTCCGGAGCGGCCGCCATCTTGTCTCTCGGTAGGTTTGAGAGACAAGATGTGGTGAAAAAAGAAGGGGGAAATGAAGGAAAGGGGGCAAGGTAAACCCCTCCTGACCCCCTAGGATTGATGAGGGGGATATTAAAGTCCCCCGCGATTTTTCGCGGTAGAGGCGCTTCCCGGTACGCGAACCGGGCAGCTAACCGGCAGCGTAACGGGAGTCCGCCATCTTGTGTTTTTGGAGCGTCCGGTTCGCGTACCGGGTAGCGTCCCGGTAAGCGTAACAAGGGGAAAACCAAGAGAAACAGTAAAAAAAAAATGAAGGGAATAGATTTCCAGCAAACTTGGCAAAATTGTAGGGACTGTTTGTTTGATGTGCCTTTGCAAGGCCTCAAGATATGTGCACGTGTGGATTTTGTCTAATTAAGGTTAAAAAAAAAATATATATCTGTAAGCGTGCTCCGGCACGCTTACGTTATGGGTTTTGTTTGCGCTGCAGAGCCGATACGTCACGGTTATGCGATGCGTCATGAGGCGTCTCACGTGGCTACGTGATACGTCACGTAATAAAGAATATATTTTACAGCTATAGATATTAGCTTTTAAAAAACCAATGAAATTCACTGAAAAAACCATAGGTTATAGACCATATATAGTTAGGAATTTGCATTTACAAAACCTTGAAAATTCACTGAAAAAAACCATAGGTTAGAGACCATATATAGTTAGCTGGACATTTTATTGACATAAAACCAATGAAATTCCATATATAGTTAGTTGCACTAACTATATATCGCGCACCCGCAATCCACTGCTGATGATGTCACATATTACATCATTCATGACATGGTCAGTGACATCACTGATGACATCACTGATGACATCTCAAATGACATCACTATATATGGTCTCTAACCTATGGTTTTTTTCAGTGAATTTTCAAGGTTTTGTAAATGCAAATTCCTAACTATATATGGTCTATAACCTATGGTTTTTTCAGTGAATATATATATATAGATATATATATATATATATATATATATATATATATATATATATATATATATATATATTACCTACTGGCGGTCGCCAGTAGGTATATATAGTTAGGATTTTTTCTCTATGGGTTTTTTGAAAATTCTATGTCTAATAACTTTGGCGTTTGTGGACGGAATTGGCTGAAATTTTCAGGAAAATAGCACATTTTGTTTCTGAGCAGCCCCTGAAAATTGGGGGGGGGGTTCGTCCAGGGGGGGTCGAGAAAAAAGGGGGGTCCCAAAACGTGTTTTTAACATTGAGTTTTCCATAGGGCGGTTGGCCTCACTTTTAGCCCGAACGGCTGAATGGATTTGCACGAAACTTGGCAAAATTGTAGGGACTGGTAGCCCGATGTGCCTTTTGTAGGTCTCTATATATGTGCTACAGTGGATTTTGAGAAATTAACGTTTAAAAAAAGATATATATCTGTAACAGCGGACCGGATCCAGAGCGAGATCACAAGCTTTATATGGTCTTCAAAAAATCCTAGAATTGCCTGGAACAAGTTAAGAAGGAAAAAAATCCAGGGGGGCATTGCAAGCCCTGATCTCTATGATTATTGTAGAGCTTTCCAATTTAAATCTAATAGAAAGCTCCTATGTGCTTTTAATTGCTACCCTTTGTATTTCCAGACTATGACCGGTAAAACCAGCCACTTTCTATATAAATTCGGACACCCGAAGTTCTTTAAAAAAATTAAACTAAAGATGCTGAAATCCGCGGCCAAATTGTGGTTTAGCATAAGATGCACTCTAAACATTCCCTATTATAGTGACCTGGCCCCCATCTGGGATTCTCCTGGCACCCCTGAGTGCCTTAAAGACAAACTAGCTCTCCCTATAAAAGCAGCTGGTCTAACCACGTGGGGTCAACTGATGTCTGGAAACAACCTTTTGGAGTGGAATACCCTATCCTCCAAGACTTTGGGCACACTTTCTAAATTCAAGTTCTATCAACTCTCAGGTTGGTCGAAATCATTAAAAGAATCTAGATCTGGGAACCCTTCCCTGGAAAGTGAAATGCAGAAAACAGACACTATTCATAAAGAAATCGCACTTTGGTATTGGGCCTTGATTCTGGGAGGAGAGGAAGATTTCAGGATTCCGGAGAGAGTATGGGGGAAAGATCTGCCGACGCCGGAGTTGAACAACCAATGGCAAGTATCTATGAGTAAATGCTGGACAATCTTGTCTTCAGCTGCCTTAAAGAGAAACCATCTTTTCACCTCTCATAGAGCCTACTGGACCCCTAAAAAGTTATCGAAGTTTGCTGGGTCAACGGTGAAGGCCTGCCCCAAATGTGGGCTGGAAAGAGCCGACGATCTACACATGTTTCGGCAGTGCCCCCTTCTCGACGGCTTCTGGAATGATGTGGGTAAGACTTTGGATGGGGTGTTAGGAAGACATCTAATTGTAAGTACCGACTTAATTATCTTTGGGGTAAGGAGCTCAAATGCACCTGATAAGCTTTCTACTCTCCAGGAAAATCTCCTTTTTTTATTAATTTTGCTTGCAAGGAGAGAAATTTGTATAAATTGGGTAAGCTCTGCTCCTCCAACTCATAGTGATTGGTTGACCTCCATACTAAGAATCTATAGACTTGATAAAAGAAAGGCCCCCAGAAAAAAACTCAAGTTCTGGGAAATCTGGGAAAATTACCAGCAAGGTGCAAATTAAATAATGGAGGTATCCAAGATGTAAAACTGGCTGTGTGATTGGTACGACAAACGTTTACATAAGTCCAATGATTATGTGTAAGCAATGGAAACGCAGGAGAAGGCCTGCATGAGTAGCCATAATGGCTAGCTCCACCCCCCCGTACTCAATCCTTCTACAAAGTATTGGAAACAAGGGGACCCTCCTCTCTCTTAATTGACGCTCCAGGGGAACTGTCCAGTTACACACACCCTATGTTAGGACAGTGAAGGGTAAGATTCAATGAGAGAAAGGGGCCCCGACAACTCCTTACTTCAAATATTGCACTTATGAGGACTAGGAAAAAAAAAAAAAAAAAAAACAGCGGGCCGGCCAGCGCTCCAGGACGCGTACTTTTCGCGCAACGGAGCTTTGTGAAGCGAAGCTGATTGGTTCTCCGGCGTCTGTCAACATTCCAAACAGTCCGTAGCGGCCGCCATCTTGTCTCTCGGTAGGATCGAGAGACAAGAGGAGGCCAAAGCGAAGGGGCAAATGACCATAAGGGGGAATAGTAGATCCTCGCTGACCCCCTAGGTTTGATGTAGAGGTTTTAAAAGGGCCCCGCGGGGCAAAAAATAATAATAATAATAATAATCGAACGGCTGAATGGATTTGCACGAAACTTGGCAAAATTGTAGGGACTGGTAGCCCGATGTGCCTTTGCTAGGTCTCAATATATGTGCTTCAGTGGATTTTGAGAAATTAACGTTCAAAAAAAGATATATATCTGTAACAGCGCACCGCTTCGCGTACTTTTCGCGTTACGGAGCTTTGCGAAGCGAAGCTGATTGGCTCTCCGGTGTCTGTAAACATTCGAAACAGTACGTAGCGGCCGCCATCTTGTCTCTCGGTAGGATCGAGAGACAAGAGGAGGCCAAAGCGAAGGGGCAAATGACCATAAGGGGGCATAGTAGATCCTCGCTGACCCCCTAGGTTTGATGTGGAGGTTTTAAAAGGGCCCCATGGGGCAAAAAAAAAAAATAATAATAATAATCGAACGGCTGAATGGATTTGCACGAAACTTGGTAAAATATTAGGGACTGGTAGCCCGATGTGCCTTTGCTAGGTCTCAATATATGTGCTTCAGTGCATTTTGAGAAATTAACGTTCAAAAACAAGATATATATCTGTAACAGCGCTCCGCTTCGCGGAGATAAAATTATATCTGTATTACCTAGCTGTTGCTAACACCAGTTAGCGACGGCTAGTAGGAGATAGCGACCATCTTGGGCCCCACTTTGCATGTGAGTGATATTTATCACTAATGACATGCAAAGTGGGCATGCCAAGATGTTAGCGACTGGAAACAGTCGCTAACATCGCTATCTCCTATTATCAACTTTTGGAAATATTCGAGATAAGCGCGAATATCTCCAAAAAGTAACAGCTGCCCTGAGCAGTTCTTAGCCATGTTATCCAATGGGAGGTGGATAACATGGCTAAGAGCATTAGCTCGGTAATGCATGAATATCGCTGAGTTTTCAGCGATATTAATGCATTGCGGTCGTTTTTTATCGTATTTGCGATAAACCTTGATAATAGCAAGGTTTATCTGCGATAATTTCTGACGGTAAAAAAATCTTTGCAATGCATCGTTAGGGATAAATATCGCTTAACTTTGGTAATATGCCCCAACGTCTGTTAACGTTCGATTCGAAGGAAATCAGGAAGTGTTGAAAAACATTGTCTGCACCATCTTGTCTTTTTTCAAATGCCACACTTTTGTCGTGCACGGCAGCCATTTTAGATGCCTTGACCAGACCCACTCTGTGCACGCTGTCGATCCTTAGCATGGCTCCCCACCCTCGCAAGCATCTCACCCAGGCAGTGGTCACCCCCGCTCTCTGTCTTATGCATGGGTAATAAACCTCCCCCCATCTGCGCTGCTCTTCCCTGAGAATCACACCCTGTGCCCGCCCGACACCTCCCTTTCGCCCTATTCACTACCGCACCCTCTGACACTCCTTTTCCTCTGTGTCCGATTGTCCAGGCCGGTCCTAGGCTATCAGCTAGCCCTGCAGATGTAGTTTATGGCCACAGCTGTAAAGAATCACCCCTCTTCAAAGGAGTTATAGTAGATCAAGGCCCACACTCGATGAGATCCGTCACAGCAGAAGCGTTGCTATTATCTCAAAACCATCCTGTATTGTGATTGGGGAGGGGACCGAGCGTGAAGCGGAAGATTCCAGGGATGACTCTTTGTACATCAAAGTTTTTACAATTATGTGTCACATTAAAAATATATAGCACTCCGACAAAGTAGTAAGATTATAAAACTTTAATAATTTATAAATATATACAAGAAAACAAAAATAGTAATAACATATAAACATTTTTAGGGAAAAACAACGAAGTAGCGGTCGGCTGTGCGAATAGTCCCAACGCAGCACAACGTCCAGATTTCCGGCGTGGGGCGTCGCGGGGGGTGGGTCATCAGTAGCAAACTGTTGTGCGAATAGTTCCAAGGCAGCAGAACGCGCCGAAATCTAGATGACACGAAAGTGATGTCTAGTAAGTTGCCACCCAGCAAATAACGGCGTGGGGCGTCGCGGGGGGTGGGTCATCAGTAGCAAACTGTTGTGCGAATAGTTCCAAGGCAGCAGAACGATGGCACCAAGGTGATGTCCAGTAAGTTGCCGCACTGGTTTTGGTATCCTACAATGCTGCTCCGAATAACGGCGTGGGGCGCCCCGGGGGAGGCGGCGTGAACGGGCCTCTCCAGGTGGAGTGTCATCTGTTGTAGTGGGGCGCCCCTTTACCGTTTCAGTTGCCATTCCGTCCGTTTTTGGTCCACTGTGTCAAAAGCCGCAATTCAGCTGAGTTGCGCCCACTCTTGCGGTGCAGCGATAGGCGGCTGTCACAGGACTCTCAAAATGGCGGCAGGCTCTTTCCTTTTTGGGCCTGGTCCACTGAAATGGCCCTGGGACACCTTGGAAATCGGACGCTTGTCTGCTAGGTCTTGGACCCCATTCTCGAAAGCGTCCCCTCCGCCTTGAGAATTCATCAAAAGTTTTGGGGGCCCCGACTCCTGCAGGCTTCTGGTGGGGAGCGGCTGCCATGATTGCTCGCGGAATGACCACGACGGAGCTACGAGATGGTGGTGCTCTCATACTGACGCCAGTTTAGTCTGAAACATCCAGAAACAAGGTGGGGCTTTCATCGTTTGGAAAAAAAAAAAGTTTTCATCCAATGAAAAGTGTTGTTTTTAGGTCATATGATCAAGCCTTCCATCATTAGGAAACCAAAAGTAAAATGAACCAATGAAAAGTTTTATAAACAAGTCACATGACCTGTTATGCGGCATAGGGTATAAAATGCGGAGAAAATACGTTGGCACGTGAGGCGACGTCAGTAGCGGACCGATGTGCGAATAGGCCGAAGGCAATACAACGCGCCAAGATCCGGATGGCACCGAGGTGGTGTCCAGCAAGTTGCAGCACTGGTGTGGCCATCCTACAATGCTGAAAGTCGGCGTGGGGCGCCCCGTTGGCCTGTGAGTTTGCGTCAGTAGCGGACCGATGTGCGAATAGGCCGAAGGCAGCACAACGCGCCAAGATCCGGATGGCACCGAGGTGGTGTCTAGTAAGTTGCCGCACTAGTGTGGCCATCCAACAATGCTGAAAGTCGGCGTGGGGCGCCCCGTTGGCCTGTGAGATGGCGTCAGTAGCGGACCGATGTGCGAATAGGCCGAAGGCAGCACAACGCGCCAAGATCCGGAAGGCACCGAGGTGGTGTCTAGAAAGGTGCACTGGTGTGGCCATCCTACAATGCTGAAAGTCGGCATGGGGCGCCCCGTTGGCCTGTGAGTTTGCGTCAGTAGCGGACCGATGTGCGAATAGGCCGAAGGCAGCACAACGCGCCAAGATCCGGATGGCACCGAGGTGGTGTCTAGTAAGTTGTCGCACTTCTGTGGCCATCCTACAATGTTGAAAGTCGGCGTGGGGCGCCCCGTTGGCCTGTGAGATGGCGTCAGTAGCGGACCGATGTGCGAATGGGGCCAAAGGCAGCGCAACAATATTTTCTGACTGACACCACAAGGCGCTGAGATGCCAAGATCCGGATGGCACCGAGGTGATGTCTAAGTTGCGGACTGATGTGCGAATGGGGCCAAAGGCAGCGTAACAATATTTTTTGTATGGAAGATACCACTAGGCGTTGAGATGCCAAGATTCGGATGGCACCGAGGTGATGTCTAGCAAGTTGCTGTACTGGTGTGGTCATCCTACAATGCTGAAACTCGGCGTGGGTCGCCCCATTAGCCTGTGAGATGGCGTCAGTAGCGGACCGGTGTGCGAATAGGCCGAAGGCAGCACAACGCGCCAAGATCCGGATGTCACCGTGGTGGTTTCATAGTCGAGAGGCACTTCATCTGCAGTGGGGCGCCGAGATCCGGATGGCACCGAGGTGATGTCTAGCAAGTTGCTGTACTGGTGTGGTCATTCTACAATGCTGGAAGTCCGCGTGGGGCGCCCCATTAGCCTGTGAGATGGCGTCAGTAGCGGACTGATGTGCGAATGGGGCCAAAGGCAGCGCAACAATATTTTCTGAAGAGAAGACACCAAAAGGTGCTGACATTCCAAGATCCGGATGGCACCGAGGTGGTGTCTAGCAAGCTATGCAGTTGAGTTGTGTGCGCACTTGCGGCGAATAGGTCGAAGGCAGCATAACAATGTTTTTTGAATAGAAGACACCACAAGGCGTTGAGATTCGGTTACCACCGAGGTGATGTCTAGCAAGTTGCCGCACTGGTGTGGCCATCCTACAATACTGCTCCGAATAACGGCGTGGGGTGCCCGAAGGGGGGGGGGAGCCGGCGTGAATGGGCCTTCCTAGGTGGAGGCTCGTCTGCTGTAGTGGGGCGCCCTTTTACCGTTTCAGTTGCCATTCAGCTGAGTTTCGGCTGCTCTTGATGCTACAGCGACAAGCGGCTGCAAGAGGACTCTCAAAATGGCGGCCTGTTCTTTGGATTTGGGCCTGGTCCACTAAAATGGCCCTGGGACACCTTAGAACTCGGACGCTCGATTTTTTTTTCCTTTCCTGTACATGCAAAAAAAGGTAAATGCCCGGTACGTTACACGCTTCATCTGCCACGATGAACTCTCCAGAGGAACCGAAAAAAAATATAGTTGTGGTAACTATACCATGCATCGTCATATGGAGAGGTGGCACCAATTAATTATAGTGCTGCATAAAAGAGAGATTTGGAGGAGAACCCCTGACCTGCTAGTACATTCATCAAAGAAGTGGCACTGAGAGCTTCAGAGGCAAGGGAAACGGTCCCAAATATTTAGAAGAACTTTGGAAAGATTAAAATGACATGTTTAGATTGTGGCAAATTAATTTCATGTGGACAGATGAGTGTTACTCTAATAAATACAGCATATGAACATCATCATAGTCGATGGTTGGTAGAGACATTTTGACTATATCCTGGACCTGCCCGTCCTCGCCCAAAATGGCGCCGGAATAAATGGGACTCGTAACTCCTTGTTGTGTACTGGTTGCAGAACCTTGA